>NC_057721.1:21250719-21332542 GCF_004010195.1 Chiloscyllium plagiosum | reverse complement strand
ACCTAAAAAAACTTTTACTATCCTCCTTTATATTATTGGCCAGTTTGTACGTCATTTTTTCCTTGCATTTTTCCTTCTTAGTAATCCTCTGTTGTTCTTTAAAAGCTTCCTAGTCCTCCATTTTCCCACTTACCTTTGTTATGTTATACTTTTTCTCTTTTAACTTTATATGTTTCTTAACTTCCCTCGTCAGCCACGGCTTCCCATGCCTCCTCCTAGGATCTTTCTTCCTTTTTGGAATGAACTGATCCTGCAACTTCTGCATTATACTCAGAAATATCTGTCATTGTTCCTCCACTGTCATCCCTACTAAGGTATTGCACCATTGAACTTTGGCCAGATCTTCCCTCATAGCTCCATAGTTCCCTTTATTCAACAGAAATATTGTCACTTCCGATTGTACCCTCTCCCCCTCAAATTGCAGATCGAAGCTTATTGTATTATGGTCACTACTTCCCAATGGCTCTTTCGCTTCGAGGTCCCTGACCAATTCTGGTTCATTGCACACGATGGAGAGCTTATGTTCGAAAAATCGACTCCTCTGCTCCTTGGATGCTGCCTGACTGGCTCTGCTTTTCCAGCACCACACTTTTTGACACTGATCTCCAGCATCTGCAGTCCTCACTTTCTCCTAGTTGATTATATCCTTACTGTGAAGCCTCTTCCAAGGATGCCCACCTTGATGAAGCTCTTCTCTTCCCTCTACAAGGATCTCAGTGAATCTCTCTCTTACTGCATGCCCAGGTCATCTCCTCTACTTTGAAGCTCCTGAAGCAGATCCCCTACTACAGCCACTTCTCCTTCCTTGACACCTGCCCATGCAACCGATTGATCCCGCATGGACTCCAGACTACATTCAGACCATCACAATTTGGACCTGACCAGAACAACCACTACCTACAGCAAATACAAAGCCTCCAGAAACAGTTATTTCTGAATCCTCCGCTCCACAATTGCAGCCATGTGCTGCCACCTACTCTCCCTGCAGTCCGCCCTGCCCCAGCTCAGGGCCACACTTCCCCAGACCTGCAAAGGACCACATTCCTGAAGAAAAGCTGATGCTCGAAACATTGATTTTCCTGCTCCTCGGATGCTGCCTGATTGACTGTGCTTTTCCAGCATCACACTTGTTGACTCTGATCTCCAGCATCTGCAGTCCTCACTTTCTCCTGGGGAGACATATATTGTGAGGAGGGTACAAGGAGGTTTCAGGAGGACTTGGACATACCAAGTGAATGTGTTCGAACATGGCAAATGGAATATTATAGAGTTAAGTCTGAGGTTATTTAGTTTGGTGTGAAAAGCAGAAATGTTGATTATATCTCAAATGGTGAGAGGTTCGAAAGTGCTGGTGACCAAAGGATCTGAGGCATCTTGTCCATGAATTGCTAAAAGCCGTCATGCAGGTGCATCAAACAATTAAGCAAGCTAGGTGCTAGCTTTCGTTTTAAGGGGATTAGACTACAGAAGTACAGATATATTGCTACAGTTTATAAAGCCTTAGTCAGACCTTATCAAGAGTATTGTGTTCAATTTTAGTCTCCTTTTCTAAGAAAGGATATACTTGCTTTAGAGTTAGTTTAATGGAATTTCACCAGATTGAGCCAAGGGGTGCCGGGATTTCTTTTGAGGAGAGAATGAGGACACTAGGTCTGTATTCTCTAGAGCATCAAAAAATGATAAATGGCCTTTTTGAAACTTAAATGATAGGGTGACTATAGGCAATATATACCCCTGGCTGGTGACTTTAGAACCAGGGGGCATAAGCACAGGATAAGGAGCAGGCATTTTAAGACTTCAGTGAAGAGAAATTTCTTCACTCAGAGTCATGAATCGTTGAAATTCTTTGTCCCATACGGCTGTGGAAGAACAATCTTTGGACTCAAGACAGAAATTGACACGTTTCTCAAGACCATTAACATTGAGATGTCAAAATAGTTTGGGAAACTAGCATTGAGGAGGTGATTAGCCATGATCTAGAATATGGGGCAGGCTTATTTAGCTGAAGGACCTACTCCTGTTCCATTGATTCTATGTAGCATGGTAGTAGTGGCATTTTAAGTGCAACAGACTGAGGACAGACCTGGCTACCCAAAGCTGAGCATCATGAGATGCCAAGATGGATGGGCCTTGTATTGAAGGAAGGATGTGGAGGGGTAGGAAGGTGGTATACAAAAGTAATCCTGGGGATGAAGGGCTTGTCATATGAGGAGCGGTCAAAAACTGTCTGTATTTGATGGAGTTTGGAAGGATGAGGGGGATCTAATTGAAACTTAGAGAATACAGAGATGTCTGGGTAGACTAGATGTGAGGAAGATGTTTCCAGCAACAGGAGAGACTAGGACCCGAGGGAACAGAAAGAACGGCCCTTTAGAACTGAAATGAAGCTGAATTTCTTCAATCAGAAGGTGGCATCTGTGGAACACATTGACCCAGAAGGCTGTGGAGTTCACGTCATTGAACCTCTTAAAGACGTAAAAAGATGGGTTCTTGGTTGGTAATGCCATAAAGGGTTGCAGGGAGGAGCCAGGAGAATAGGTCTTCTCAACAACAGGTTTGAGAAGTATATCAGCCATGATCAAATAGCAGAGCAGGTTTGAAGGGCCAAATGGCCTAATTCTACTTTTATATCTTATGGCCTTGTGGTCCATAATTTTGCCTCTGATACCATTGCACCCAATGTGGTCTCCTCTACATTGGGAAGACAGGACACCTTCTTGTGGATTGTTTCAGAGAATATCTCTGGGACACCCGCGTCCACGAATCCCACCGCCCTGTGGCTGAACACTTCAATTCTCCCTCCCAGTACGTCAAGGACTTGCAGGTCCTGGGCCACCTCCACCGCCAAACCATTCCCACCGGATGCCTGGAGGAAGAATACCTCATATTCTGCCTTGGGATCTTGCAACCACACAGAATAAATGTGGATTTCAACTTTCTAATTTCCCCCCCTCCCACATTATCTCAGTCCCAAGCCTCCAACTCGGCACTGCCCTCCTGACCTGTCTAGAACTTCCCCCTCTGACCTATCACCACTTCCCTCACCTTTAATTAACCTGTCACTTCCTCAGCTACCTTCCCACACCGCCCCCCCCCCCCCCCCCCCCCCCCCCCACCCCCCCCCCCCCCCCCCCCAACCCTATCCTCCTCCCATTTATCTCTCAGCTCCAAGCCCGCAAGCCTCATTCCTGATGAAGGGCTTATGCCCGAAACGTCAATTCTCCTGCTCCTTGGATGCTTCTTGACCTACTGTGATTTCCCAGCAACACACACTCCACCCCTACCTCTGAATCAAAACAGAATGTGTAATGCTCAGAGCAGCAGTGAGTAAATCTTAAAATGTCAAGCTAATGTAGAGTTTTTAATTCTATATTAAACCCAGGGTAAGAACATTCTTTTTGAATAATAACTGTGTTGGAAAGAAGGGCTAATTTAGAATGAAAATAAGGCTTATGGAACATGAAAGATTGATGCTTGATGCTTCACCGGTCATGACATGGCACCATACACATGTTCTCTGCATGTTGGTTTGTCCATTCTGTGCATCCCAGGATGTCTGATATTTTGTCTGTTTGCTTCTTTGAACCTGACCCCTTGGTCGTAATATCTTTCAAAATCTTAATTTTAATGAACCAAACTTTTAAGTTACATGTAAATATCTTCGCAGCTGGAAGACTTAACCTCTAGTACATCCTTTTTCAATCCACAATATTGCAATTTATAATTTCCAGTGCACCTGAATTTCTTAAGCTCTAACTTCACAGTCGTCTGCTGCAATTAGAGGGCATAAGTTTAAGATGAGGGGGTAAAGACTTTAAAGGGAACCTAAGGGGCAACTTCACACAGAGAGTGGTGCATCTATGGAATGAACTGCCAGAGGAAGTGGTTGAGGCTGGTACAATTACAACATTTAATAGGCTTCTGGATGGGTTTATGAATGGGAACGATTTTGAGGGATATGGGTCAAATGCCGGCAAATGAGACTAGTTTAATTTAGGATATCTGGTTTGCATGGATGCGCTGGACAAACGGTCTGTTTCCATGTTGTACTTCTCTGTGATTCTGTGTTCCCTCTGTCTTGCTGTCCCTCTGTCTCGCTGCCCCTCTGTCTCACTGTCACTAACTTTGGATCCATTTTGAGACAGGATTTTCAAGATCGTGATCTGTAATACTGGGTTCTTAGAGCACACTGTCAGCTTCTGACAAATATCCAGTGCCTGGCAATGTCTTATTAAAATATGAACTTTATTTCAAGTTCCCTACTCCAGGCAAGCAGTATTCCAGCAATTTCTCTGCTCCTAACCCTCCAGACAAATGCCCCACCAGAAAGGGTCCTTCATAAATGCTAACCTTGGTAAGTGCAAAGACCTCAGTAACGCATCCGTATTTCATGACCTTTATCCAGGTAGCTGCATAACATTTAGTCCAAGTGTGCGGTCCTATTTCAACTAAACTAACAACTTCTAATCCAGTTTTTGTAACTCTCTACCAAAAGAAAGAGCGCTTTGAGCTTCCCACAAAAAAATGTAATCTCTATTTGTATCTCTTAGTAGAGTTCCTTCGTACATTCTACACCTCAGACCATTGTTCTATCCACTCAACCTTTTCAATCTTGTCTTCCTTTCTAACAGTTAAAATATAACTTGTATGATTTTTCCACCTTGGCCTTCAGACTACCTTCCAGACCAATCAGCATTGCAGCTTTAGCTTCTGTTTACTGGTAACTTAGATTCTTCGGAACCCAAAAGTACAGATGTGTCCTTGTTATGCCCATTTACGCCACATATTCTCTATCATTATATTTGGTACTTAAAGGATTCCAAATCCACAACTTTCTTATCAATATATTTAAAAATCATGGATCAATCCAGTAGTACATATAATTAAGATTTGTCATCACTAAGCATATGCACAATGCAGTTTCATCATTTAGACCTCATTGCTTACACAGATATGGAAAAAGTGAGGACTGCAAATGCTGCAGATCAGAATCAAAATGCTTCTGGAAAAGCACAGCAGGTCAATCAGCATCCGAGGAGCAGGAGTCGATGTTTCTGATGAAAGGCTTATGCTCAACTCTCCTGTTCCTTCGATGCTGTCTGACCTGCTGTGCTTTTCCAGCACCACACTTTTTGATTCAGTTGCATGGGTATGCCAATAGATGATGCATAACACTATTGAAGGTTATACTGCATTGCTATCTGCATGTTGAATATCAAACCAACATCCCCATAACCAAATGATTGGCACAAAATCTTGTATCCAAAGTAGCAATAGACATATAGTCAATGGATAAGCAAGAGTAATAGACTCAATTAGCATATACAATGTGGCGTAGATTAGAACAAGTATATTTGCAAGCACCTTCATCCAAACCTCAAGCTATACTTTGAAGTTTCTTCTTTTGAACCCTTTATCACAGATGCTAAAGTTGTTTCATCCGAGTGGTATGAAATAACAGCCGAGTGCCCCGTATACACAGGAACCTATAAACTGTCATCTGGCAGTGTCTGTTAGGTAGTTTATCAACTTCAGAAATAGAAAATACCCAGGTATGCCTTTATCTTCCATTTTGTTACACAAACCAAGGGATCAAAGTTAAAAATACGTGTATGAAGAGAACCAGATTACTTTTGGACAGAAACAGGCTTGACCTCCTTTTACGTCTGTAATGATCAATAGTTGTTGCAGGATTCTCTTCAGTTAGAGAGAGACAAAATTCTAATTAGAGGCCAATATGTATATATAAAAATAAACCTAAACTGCTGCAGGGCAGTTAAACACTCATTGATCCTTAAAGTGAACTAAAAGCAGAAATGCAAGCCTAACAGCCTTTGAAAATTTACGTTGCCATGGAGGATGACTGGAAATGTAAGTTGTGAGAAAGATACAAAGCCTCTTCATAATGAGGGGTTTCCCAATTATGATGATGATGAGGGATTTCTTTATTAGTGAAGTCATCAGTGTTTGATATTGTCTGCTCTACAGAGCAGTGTCTGAAGGCTTTGATTATATTCAAAACTGAGTTAGACAGATTTTCACAATGAAGTTGAGCATTATGGAGTGACAAGAATAAAAGTTGAGTTAGGGTCAGATTGACTACGTCTTATTGGCTGGTGAAAAAACTCCAGGAGCCAAGTAGCCTCGTCCTGCTCCTATTCTTTATGTACTTTCTCGGTGGCCTTATTCTCAGGATTGAAGCTAAATTAGTTTTGTATAATTTACTAATTTGCTCCACCAGCTTTTTATTGAGTGATATATAATTTCCACATGTAGCCTGTCCTGGTTGGCTTTCTCAACTGTTCTAGCATTTCAAGATGATAAATATTACATGTGCCGAGAAATCTCATTGGTTGTCTACCCATAATGTTTATGAAAGAGAAGCTGCTCCAGTCCAAGTGGGATTAAGTTGTAAATACAGCAAATTGGGATGATGAGCTGTAGTATTCTTTTTGATATCAATGTGGAAGAATTTGATCGTGCTGTCAGCTTTGATGGTTCAAATACAAATTTAGATATGCCAGGTCACTTTTTTCTGAAGTTGTGCCTTGGACATGAGATAATGGAACAGAAAGATTCCTTAAACAGTTTATGTTTTAAGGATTTTATTGATTTTGCAATCCATCATCTCACAAGTGGTAGCGTCTCCCTTTTGGCAACGCATTACAGTTCGACTTTGAAATCCTTTCTGTATACTTAACACATTAAAAAGAAAATTACTATTATTATTGGAGTATTTCAACCATTAGTTCATTCTGCTTTAAGTGAACAGGAAGAATTAATGTTAGCACAACGAAGGTCCTTTACAACCTCTTAATCTAAAAAATTACAGGTACTTGAAATATTCACCCTTACTGTTTTCCAGCAACAGAAACTAAAATATCAACTAATTATCATGTAACTAAACATTTTAGATCATTGTGATGTTACCTTGAAAACTTTCTGGAATAGCCCAGCTGTTTCAATATCTCATTCTAAGTGCTGACAGCAAGTTGAGGACAGAACAATCAATTTTTCAGGCTATAAGAAAATAGTTTTCCCTAAGATCTGGAAAAACTGAAGTTTTCATTTTTTCTCACATATTGAGCACAAGGAACAGTCATCATCAATGAAACATTTAGAGTTAAATTAATGTTTTTTTAAAAAAATGTTTGTATATGTGTTTATTTTGTGTACATGAGATTCGCACCAAAGTAGAGCACATTTTTACACCTGGATGGTTAATCTCCAGTGGTATCATTCATGGATAATCAGATTGCAAGCTAATTTTTAAAGCACAGAGAGTTTATGGGTTACTGCGGATTATATCTGCCATAAATGCTGTTGGATGCAAATCTGATCAGATCAAGGGGATTGGTTGGAGAGACAGATAGAAGCGATGAGGAATTTGCGACAGCAACAGTATGTGATGGATGGCAGTTATAGGAAGGGGGGAAAGTCTCTGATACAGTCACATAGATGGGTTAACTCCATGAAGGGTATGAGAGGTAAGCAGCTTGTGCAGGAGTCTTTTGTGGATATACCCATTTCAAACAGGTATGCTGTTTTGGAAAATGTAGGGGGTGATGGATTCTCAGAGGGACGTAGCACGAACAGCCAAGTTTCTGGTATTGAGACTGGCTCTAATGCAATCAGGGGTACGTCGGCTTCCAAGAGATCTGTTGTGTTAGGGGATTCTGTAGTCAGAGGTATAGACAGACGTTTCTGTGACCAGCAGAAAAAAAGCAGAATGGTGTGTTGTTTCCTGGTGCCAGGATCAAGGATGTCTCCGAGAGGGTGCAGAATGTTCTCACGGGAGAGGGGCCAGCAGGAGGTCATTGTCCACATTGGAACCAATGACATTGGAAGGGAAAAGGTTGAGACTCTGAAGGGAGAGGACAGAGAGTTAGACAGACATTTAAAAAAGAGGTCCTCAAGGGTAGTAATATCTGGATTACTCCCAGTGCTACGAGTTAGTGAGGGCAAGAATAGGAGGAGAGAGCAGATGAATGCATGGCTGAGGAGCTGGTGTATGGGAGAAGGATTCACATTTTTGGATCATTGGAATCTCTTTTGGGGTAGAAGTGACCTGTGCAAGAAGGATGGATTGCACCTAAATTGGAGGGGGACTAATATACTGGCAGGGAAATTTGCTAGAACTGCTTGGGAGGATTTAAACTAGTAAGGTGGGGGGTGGGACCTAGGGAGATAGTGAGGAAAGAGATCGATCTGAGACGGGTACAGCTGATAACGGAAATGAGTCAAACAGGCAGGGACAAGGTAGGCCTAATAAATTAAACTGCATTTATTTCAATGCAAGGGGCCTAACAGGGCATGGTTAGGAACATGGAACTGGGATATCATAGCGATTACGGAAACATGGCTCAGGGATGGGCAGGACTGGCAGCTTAATGTTCCAGGATACAAATGCTACAGGAAGGATAGAAAGGGAGGCAAGAGAGGAGGGGGAGTGGCATTTTTGATAAGTGATAGCATTACAGCTGTGCTGAGGGAAGATATTCCCGGAAATACATCCAGGGAAGTTATTTGGGTGGAACTGAGAAATAAGAAAGGGATGATCACCATATTGGGATTGTATTATAGACCCCCCAATAGTCAAAGGGAAATTGAGAGACAAACTTGTAAGGAGATCTCAGCTATCTGTAAGAATAATAGGGTATTTATGGGTAGGGGATTTTAACTTTCCGAACCTCGACTGGGACTACCATAGTGTTAAGGGTTTAGATGGAGAGGAATTTCTTAAGTGTGTACAAGACAATTTTCTGATTCAGTATGTGGATGTACCTACCAGAGAAGGTGCAAAGGTTGACCTACTCTTGGGAATAAGGCAAGGAAGGTGACTGAGGTGTCAGTGGGGGAGCACTTTGGGGCCAGTGACCATAATTCTATTCGTTTTAAAATAGTGATGGAAAAGGATAGACCAGATCTAAAAGTTGAAGTTCTAAATTGGAGAAAGGCCAATTTTGACAGTATTAGGCAAGAACTTTCGAAAGCTGATTGGAGGCAGATTTTTGCAGGTAAAGGGACGGCTGGAAAATGGGAAGCCTTCAGAAATGAGATAACAAGAATCCGGAGAAAGTATATTCCTCTCAGGGAAGGCTGATAGGTATAGGGAATAGAACATAGAACATAGAAAAATACAGTGCAGTACAGGCCCTTTGGCCCTCGATGTTGCGCTGATCCAAGCCCACCTAACCTACACTGGCCCACTATCCTCCATATGCCTATCTAATGCCCGTTTAAATTCCCATAAAGAGGGAGAGTCTACCACTGCTACTGGCAGGGCATTCCATGAACTCACGACCCACTGAGTAAAGAATCTACCCCTAACATCTGTCCTATACCTACCACCCCTTAATTTAAAGCTATGCCCCCTCGTAATAGTTGACTCCATACATGGAAAAAGGTTCTCATGGTCATGGTTCTCATTGGGTGATTAGGGATCAGGAATAAATACTGGCTTAGCTAACAAAACCCATAACTCATGAACAAAAAATAAAGAAAAATTAATAAATCTTTCAAATGCAACACTAAACCAAGGCCCCTATCTGACCTTTTCAGATGATTGTAAAAGATCCACAGCTACTACTTCTAAGAAAAATATACAAGGTCACACCAGTATTCCTCAAGCCACAGCTAAAATCTGTGCTTTGTGAGGATGTCTGTGGGATAATGTGTGCGTGCTAGCTGAGGTGACATCAGACTTTCTTGTACTATTCTCTTCTCCTGCACCAGCATTCCCTCTGACTCAACCCTCCCCCCTCCCTCCCCAACCACTTGCGCCTTGTTTCTGTTATCAGCACTTAGTATTGAAGCAAACTTTTATCCCACAAGTTAAGCAAAATGTTGAAGATCTCCAGATTTGTTTGTGGAGGAAATGACTTTTTAAGGTTGTAATAACTCGATTTGTTTTGTGATCAGAATCACACATCTCCATCTGATGTGGTCCAGTGGTCAAATCATCGGGTGATGGAATGGCTGAGGTCAGTGGATCTCGCAGAATATGCACCAAACCTTCGAGGGAGTGGTGTACACGGAGGTCTTCTGGTTAGTGTATTAGTTCAAACATCTCTTGAGCAGCTTCCCTCATTGTCAGTGGTGATTAATGTAAACCATTGATATTAAGCAGACACTACTTTAGAACAGTATCTCAAGTAGCCCTTTCAAAATAGTTAAAAACAACCTGAAGTGCATCATGGGAGCATTATCAGACAAAGTTTTATACAAAGTCATGTCAGGTGATATTATCAAACTTGGTCAAAGAGTTAGATTTTAAGGGGCATATTAAATGAAACGAGAGGAAGAAATTCAGAGGTTTAGAACATAGAACATTACAGTAGGCAGGGACTCCTGAAACTTAGGTCCCAGAAAATCAAGTATGTGCAAAAGACTAGAATTGCAGATATCTGAGGATTGTAGGGCTGGAGGTCATTACAGTGATAAGGTGGTGATAAGCCATACAGGGATTGGAAATTAAGTGTTGGAATTTTAAAACCAAGACTTTGGATAGTGAAGTAGAGTGTGTGGTGCTGGAAAGTACAGCAGGAGGAGCAGGAGAATTGAAGTTTCAGGCATAAGCTCTTCATCACGAAATGGAGACCTGATGTCTGCAATCCTCACTTTCTCCCTTTTGGATAGTGAAGTGGCGTGGATGATACGATAGGCAGTCAGTATGTTACCAATTTGTGCTTTCAATTTGGTAACCTCTCATCCACTGATATGAAAAGGCAGGATGAAATGCGTACCTGTTAACTCAATCCTTATGTTTTTATGTGTAGATATTAGAGCCACGCTTTAACTCTGAAACAATGGCATTGCTCCTCAATATCCCACCTCAAAAGACATTGCTTCGGAGGCACCTGACCACACACTTCAACCTGTTGATTGGTCCAGAAGCTCAACATGAGAAGAGAGAGTTAATTGAATCAAGTAGTTACACGCCCCTGAACACTACAGCAAAAGTGAGGGTAGGTACACAATCCTGATCTGTTGCAGATTGCATCTCACTGGGCAAAAGGATCACCTCACTGTACAAGACAAGTATTGTAATCAAATCACTCTCAAAGTAACGATGGCTCAACATGTCAAGTTGCTAAGTTTCTTTGGTTTGTTGCTGAGTAAATCAAATTTACTGTTGTTGACTGACTAACATTTGAACATGCAAGCTCTACCATCCAGAAGGATAACGGCACTGAATACAATTTGTCCTGCAAGTCCCAATCCATCCTGACTTGGAATTAATCATTATTCCTTCACCATTACCCAATCAAAATTCTAGAAATCCCCCTCTTGCAGCACTTTGGAAGCAGGTACCCCTTGAGGACTGCAGCAGTTTGGTACAGTGTCTCACCACTCCCTTGAAAACAACTAGGATGAACTATAAATGCTGACCATGTCAACAATACCCAAGCATCACGGTTTGCATTTAGGAAAACAAACTGACCCCTGTAAGTTGAAACACTTGGGTTGACAGTTTAGTTTAGCTATTCTGGCTTCAGTTGGACCTTTTAAACAATTTGGTATGCTAAATGACAGCTCCCTATGGGAATGGGGGCTGAAAATTGATGCATGGTGGGCATTTCTTTTGGAGATAAAACAAATGTGAAGTGTAGCAATGTAGAAGCATCAAGTCTGTAATGGCGTTGGATGAGCTGCTAAATTCATTGTGATCCGTACTCAGCCGTCACTGCAGCTGCTTCATGCAGGCTTTCAACTTCTGCAGTATGTAAATTATGGGCTAATAGTTACTGAAGAACATTTTTTTAAATAATTGAGCAGAGCAGGTGTCAGGCCTGTCTTACCCAGGATTCTTTGATAGCAGTTACACAGGTGGAGTGGTGGTGTTCCCATGGAGCTGGGAATAGTGGGATTGGTACCCCCAAATTGTCTAGGACTCCACCTCCACAAACTTGAACTACCACACTCTTTCAAAGCCCACGACATCATCTTACCGTCCATCACCTGATGGAAGCCTCATCCACGTTGCCTGCAAACTTGTCTATTCTACTGCTCGCCTTTCCAGCCTTTCATCTTGCACCTTCCATAATCTTGAATTCATCCAAAACTCTGCTGCTCCCTATTTTAAAACATAACCAAGTTCCAGTTCATCTCTCACTTCAGTGCTTTGTGTTTGGCTGCTGAACCAATAATTAGGAGAAAGTGAGGACTGCTGATGCTGGAGAGTCAGAGTCCAGTGTGGCGCTGGAAAAGCACAGCAAGTCAGGCAGCATCCAAGGAGCTGGAGAGTCTGTTTCAGGTGTAAGCCCTTCATCAGGAATGTGATTTTCCAGCGCCATCTTTTTCGGCTCCTGAATCAATCATGCCTCAAGATTATTATTTTTGTTTCCCTCGTTTTCAAATCCTCCCATTGCTTCATCCTATCTTTCTAACCTCCAGATTTCTACAACTTTTGGACATATTGGCACTTCTCCAATTCTGTCCTCATACTTGCCTTGATCTTCACCGTTGCGGCCATGTTTCGGGTGTCTTGAACTTTAGCTTGCAACGTCCCCGTGAAATTTTCTGCTGCTTTACCTCTTTCTCCATATTCAAGATGCTTTTGGTAAACTATCCTACCAGTCTTCCTAACTTCTCTATCACTCAGTTTGTTTGATAAAGCATTTCAGGGCGTGTTATTGTCTGAAGGCAGGATATGAATATATTGTTCGAAGATACCTGTGCGTTACAACTGATGAAGTGTGTCATCTCAATAAGTGGTCAATGGAGATGCGGTTTGATGTAGGCGGCTGAACCTTGACAGTGTAAATGCAATCTTTTTGCCTATTCCCAGTCACCTTTAGACCTCTTGCTTCTGGCCAAGGCAGTTGTATAGCCTCTATACCACAGAAACCGACCATTTTAGTCCAATTAGTAGCCACGGTCCAAGCAGGCCCTGTCTCATATCATCAATAAGGAGAGATAAATGGGAGGTGGATGGAGTTGGGGATGAAGGTGATAGGTCAGAGAGAAGGGTGGAGTGGATAGGTGAGAAGAAATATTGGCAGATAGGACAGGTCATGAGGATGGTGCTGAGCTGGAAGGTTGGAACTGTGGTAAGGTGGGGGAAGGGACACCCACGCCAATCAATCCCACTGCCCCATGGTCCAATATTTCAACTTCCCCCTCCCACTCTGCCGAGGACTTGCAAATCCTGGGCCGCCTCCACCGCCGCTCCCTCACCACTAGGGACAGGATGTACATGTGTTTGGAAAGGCAAGGACTGATTAGGGATAGTCAACATGGCTTTGTGCGTGGGAAATCATGTTTCACAAACTTGATTGAGTTTTTTGAAGAAGTAACAAAGAGGATTGAGGAGGGCAGAGCAGTAGATGTGATCTATATGGACTTCAGTAAGGCGTTCGACAAGGTTCCCCATGGGAGACTGATTAGCAAGGTTAGATTTCATGGAATACAGGGAGAACTAGCCATTTGGATACAGAACTGGCTCAAAGGTAGAAGACAGAGGGTGGTGGTGGAGGGTTGTTTTTCAGACTGGAGGCCTGTGACCAATGGAGTGCCACAAGGATCGATGCTGGGCCCTCTACTTTTTGTCATTTACATAAATAATTTGGGTGCGAGCATAAGAGGTCTGGTTAGTAAGTTTGCAGATGACCCCAAAATTGGAGGTGTGTATACAGTGCCTGTGACCAATGGAGTGCCACAAGGATCGATGCTGGGCCCTCTACTTTTTGTCATTTACATAAATAATTTGGGTGCGAGCATAAGAGGTCTGGTTAGTAAGTTTGCAGATGACCCCAAAATTGGAGGTGTAGTATACAGTGAAGAGGGTTACCTCAGATTACAACAGGATCTGGACCAGATGGGCCAATGGGCTGAGAAGTGGCAGATGGAGTTTAATTCAGATAAATGCGAGGTGCTGCATTTTGGGAAAGCAAATCTTAGCAGGACTTATACACTTAATGGTGAAGTTCTAGGGAGTGCTGCTGAACAAAGAGACCTTGGAGTGCAGTTCATAGCTGCTTGAGGGTGGAGTCGCAGGTAGATAGGATAGTGAAGAAGGCGTTTGGTATGCTTTCCTTTATTGGTCAGAGTATTGAGTACAGGAGTTGGGAGGTCATGTTGCAGCTGTACAGAACATTGGTTAGGCCACTGTTGGAATATTGCATGCAATTCTGGTCTCCTTCCTATTGGAAGGATGTTGTGAAACTTGAAAGGGTTTAGAAAAGATTTACAAGGATGTTGCTATGGTTAGAGGATTTGAGCTATAGGGAGAGGCTGAACAGGCTGGGGCTGTTTTCCCTGGAGCATCGGAGGCTGAGGTTTATAGAGGTTTACAAAATCATGAGGGGCATGGATAGGATCAATAGACTAAATCTTTTCCTTGGGGTCGGGGAGTCCAGAACTAGAGGGCATAGGTTTAGGGTGAGAGGGGAAAGATATAAAAGAGACTTATGGGGCAACTTTGTCATGCAGAGGGTGGTACGAGTATGGAATGAGCTGCCAGAGGATGTGGTGGAGGCTGTTACAATTGCAACATTTAAGAGGCATTTGGATGGGTATATGAATAGAAAGGGTTTGGAGGGATATGGGCCGGGTGCTGGCAGGTGGGACAAGGTTGGGTTGGGACATCTGGTCGGCATGGATAGGTTGGACCGAAGGGTCTGTTTCCATGCTGTACATCTC
This sequence comes from Chiloscyllium plagiosum, assembly GCF_004010195.1. Lineage (NCBI taxonomy): Eukaryota > Metazoa > Chordata > Chondrichthyes > Orectolobiformes > Hemiscylliidae > Chiloscyllium > Chiloscyllium plagiosum. The sequence continues at coordinate 21,317,899 of NC_057721.1, read as the reverse complement.
TATGACTCTATAACTGGCAATCGATGTGTTGAGCATCATCTCCCATTCTTATGAGGGTGCCTGTCAGCCTTTTATTGACTTCCTTTCTCTCCCTGTCTTATTTTTCTCCACATCATATACGTGGACATCCTCTCCCTTTCCACAGAGTGTTGAAGAATCCACAAATCCATCATTCTATCATTCTGTAATCTAGTTTTTGGGTTTTTGCACATGTCTCTCAGAGATATTTGAAAACAATTAATGTGTAACAAATTACTTGGCATAAAGTGAATAGTATTGTATGGCAAATGTTTAGTGCATAACAAGATTCCACAAACAACAATGAGATGAATGAACAGCCAATTTTATTTTCTTTGATGGTATTAATTGAAGGAAGAATGTGGGCATGGACACTAAGGAATGCCATGTTTTGTTTAAAGTAGTGGCAACAGATCTTGAATGTTTTTCTGGAGTACTGGAATAGGAAGAAGAAATCTAAGTTTAATGTCTTTACTCATGTGGAATGAGACCACCTGTAGTTCTGCATTCTCTCAGCAATGGACTGAATTATCAGTCGAAAATATGTGCTCAAGATTGGGATTTGCCTCTAATTTATATTCAGCTGATGAAATCAAATGAAGTTAGCATGAGACGCATGCGAGCTTGAAGAGTTGATATTTTATATGTAGATTTCTTGATGCTAATATTACAGTACTCGAGCTGGTTCTAACATCTGAAATAGACTGTGGTCTACTATTTGCATCAGGGTTATTGAGTTGAAAACTTCAGAAAAATGCTGGATCATTTGAAAAGTTTGGAATTCTTAGGATCTGTAGATACTGTAACTTAAAGAAATATATCTTGGGTATGTTTTATGATAGAGCAAATTTAAATATTGATTAATATAAATTATATACAAATTTGCACCCCAGTAGTGCCTCCAAACACCCTTGACATTTTTATCCATTTATACTTTAATGTGCTGAAATAAGGATGTAAGGACATAATTGACCAGAGAATAAGCTACTGTACATGAGTCTCCTTTGTCTTTTAGAAGCAATATTATTTTGACCAATTGAATCATGATTTAGAATTTGGGGTATTGAAATTGTTTGAACTGCAATAGAATTAAGATGTTGGATGAACGTTAATTTATTAAACAGAACTGAGTTAAGCTATCTAATTTGGAGCTTCATGGGAGCAAAGTTTATTTCAATTTTTGATGTTTTAATTAGTTATCCTTCAAGAATATTCAAGTATTTTTTTTTAAAAGAAGCTCTCCATTTGAACAGGATGTAGAAAAGGATGAAAGAAGGCTTTTGAACCAGTGATTTATCTCAGCTGGAGTAGTTGTCATTATAATTTGATAATATGATTACTGGAATTATTTCCTTTGCGTCCACCCTTTTAATGAGATACCAGTAATTTTCCCGTTGTTTTTCCAAGTTGATAAGATGTAAGTTTACGCTTTCCATTGGCAAATCTTATTTCCTTGCCACTTTTAATGCCACAGTGTATTTTCTATGCTACTGATCTAAAATATGACGTTTTCTTTATGAAACCTTGAATTTTGCTTTGATAATATTTTCCATGTAATATTGTCGATTAATTAATTAATACTTATGAAAAGGAGCGTAGGGGTTTGGGCAGCTCTGTCTTGTCGGCACATTCAGCTGGAAACATGCAAGTTTAGATTTTACATTTGGATTGTTTTCCAGCATTTTTCTCTCGCACTGATAAGCTGCTCTCTTGCCCTCACCTTCATGTGCTGCTGGCCCCTATATGCTCCTTCCACCCACCAATCCTCCACCACTAGCATTCCACTCCTGAAATTAGGTCAGAAGTATCTGATATTGCTTTTTCATTCCATATCCCACATATTAGAAGTAGGTTGCGGATATAAATAAAAGCAACATGCAAGCAATTTTCATCGTTATTTAATGTTGAATTTTCTGTTATGAGGCAAGCAGTTCAATTATATTTGCTAATGTCACAAAATCAATCTAATAAACTTCTTTCCCAGAGTTCACAACCTCCTGAAAGGAAACACAAAATGAAAAGTAGCTGACACAATACTAATTACTATTGCACTTCAAGACCCCTCAAAAGGGCTCAGTGCTCTTTGGCAGGTCAATGCTATCTTAAGCCGAGCTTTGTTTCTGAAAATCTTCTTTTGCTGAATTTCACATTTTAACTGTAACACAGTCAAAGAAAGGATGTAAAATGGATGAAAGATTTACTGTTTCCAAGGTTACACTAACCCATTTTAAAAAGGGATAGTTTCTTCAGTAAAATTGTGCTAGAGAAATTATGAGAAATATTTATCATTTTATTCCATAATCTAATTTCAAGGTCCATGTCTTACTAAGATCAATTATATTTTGTTTTATTCAGTGCTGGTTATTGTATTACAGAAAAGTAGGTTAACCTTTCAGTAATGGACCTATGGCAAGTTCAAATGCGCAAATAAAACATTCTTATAATTGGCCAAGGACAAGTGCTCCGAATGAATGTTCAAGAACATTATCACAGAAAGTATACAAAAAGTGTTTGAATTTGATAAATGTTTGATAAAAGAATGACAACATGGCCTGGAATCTCTTGAACGTAAATTGTTTCCTCTTCCTCCTCCAAGGAACGCCTTTTTAAGAAAATCCTTTTTACTGCAACAATGCAGGAAGTGTTTCTTTTAGAATTCACAGCGTCAAGTGAAAACTAGGCACTTTCAATTTTAAATTCCCTGAAGACCTTGTATTTAGCTTAATTGATTGAGTTCCTGTGGAGTGCAACTGTAGCACAGATCTTTAGAGCAACTTTCAAGCACAAAACACGACTTAACAAAGTGGGTAAGTTCAAAGTGGTGGGGGGAATGCAGAAAACAGCAGTCACTGATCTTCTTTTGATGCTATGAATTATATTTCAGAAATTACTGTGAAAGTGCTCTCCTTTACAATGTTCTTGTTTTAAATACTTGTGTTGCAATTCTTGAAAAGGAGCGGAGAGATTAACTTGCAACCATGTCTTCCAAAAATGTTGTTGCCAGATAGTTCATAAGATTGCAGTGTGAATCCATCTCCAATTATGTTTTTGAGCAGTTGGTTCCCTGCCTCAGCAAGGGATCCAGAATCACGAGAGTTGATCTCTGGTTAAAGTGAACCTGCATTACTTAAAATTATCCTGGACCTCTTAAGGTGGAGTTGCATTGCAGTTGGACCAAGTGGTTCATATCATTTTACAACTGACTCTAATCTACCAAAGAGGGAAGAATAGTGTTACACAGGGGCAGAGTTCAGGATTTTCAGATGGAGAAGAGGCTCTGGTCTGTCTCTTCTTTCCTCATCATAGAGTCATAGAGCTGGACGGCATGGAAACAGACCTTTCAGTCCAACTTGTCCATGCTGACCAGCTATCCTAAATTAATCTAGTCCCATTTGCCAGCATTTGGTCCATATCCCTCTAAACTCTTCCTATTCATATTCCCATTCGGATGCCTTTTAAATGGTGTAATTGTACCAGCCTGCACCACATCCCCTTGCAGCTCATTCCATACAAGCACAACCCTCTGTGTGACAGTGTTGCCTCCTAATTTTGGATTCTTTTATCCTGGGAAAAAGATCTTGCCTATTCACTCTATCTACCCCTCATGGTTTTATAAACTTCTGTAAGGTCACCCCTCAGCCTCTGATACTCTAGGGAAAATAGCCCCAGCCTATTCAGCCTTACTGTATAGCTCAAACTCTCTAACCTTGGTAACATCCTTGTAAATCTTGTCTGAACCATTTCAAGTTTCACAACATCCTTCCTGTGGTAGGGAGACCAGCATTGCGTGGAGTACTCCAAAAGTGGCGTAACCACTGTCCTGTACAGGTTATGTCCACAACATAACCTCCCAACTCCAATACTCAACGTATTGACCATTAATGGCAAGCATACCAACCACTGCCTTCACTGTCCTGTCTACCTGTGACTCCACTTTCAAGGAACTATGATCCTGCATTCCAAGGCTTTTTTGTTCAGAAACACTGCCCGGACCTTACCATTAAGTGTTAAATTCCTGCCTTGATTTGCCTTTACAAAAAGCAGCACCACACGTTTATCTAAATTAAACTCCATCAGCTGTTAACCGAAAGGTTGGTGGTTCGGGCCCCACACCCAGGGACGGTTTATTTATTGCAACATTTAAGAGGCATTTGGATGGTTATATGAATAGGAAGGGTTTGGAGGGATATGGGCCGGGCGCTGGCAGGTGGGACCAGATTGGGTTGGGAGATCTGGTCGGCATGGACGGGTTGGACTGAAGGGTCTGTTTCCATGCTGTACATCTCTGACTGTATCTGCCATTCCTCAGCCCGTTGGCCCATGTGACCAAGATCTCATTATACTCTGAGATAACCTTCTTCACTGTCCACTACACCTCCAATTTTGGTGTCACCTGCAAACTTACTAATATAGCTCCTATGTTCACATTTAAAGCATTTATATAAATGACATAAAGCAGTGGAAACACTACCAATCCTTGTGGCACACCACTGGTCGCAGGCCTCCAATCTGAAAAGCAACCCTCCACCAACACCCTCTGTCTCCTGCCTATGAACCAGATCTGCATCCAAATGGCTAGTTTCCTCTGTGTCATGTGATCTAACCTTGCTAACCAGTCTACAATGCGGAAACTTGTTGAACTTACTAAAGTCCATATAGATCGTGTCCACCGCTCTGCCCTCATCAACCCTCTTCATTACTACTTCAACAAACTCAATTAAGTTGGTGAGACATGATTTTCTACCCACAAAGCCACGTAAAGTGTCCTTGTCTTTCCAAATACGTGTAAGTCCTGTCCCTCAGGATTCCCTCCAACAACTTGCCCACCACTAATGTCAGGCTCACGGTCTACAGTTCCCTGGCTTTTCTTTACTATCTTTCTTAAATAGTGGAATGTTTGGAAGTTTAAAATCCCCTACCATTACCATTGGAAGTCTATAGTACAATCTAAATTAGGTGATCATCCCTTTCTTATTTCTCAGTTCTACCCAAATAACTTCCCTAGACATATCTCCAGGATTGTCCTCCCTAAGTACAGCCATAATGTTATTCCTCATCAAAAACGCCACTCCCCATCCTGTTCTTGTCCTCCTTTCTATTCTTCCTATAGCATCTATACCCTGGAACATTAAGACCATAAGACCATAAAGCTGCCAGTCCTGTCTATCCCTGAGCCACGTCTCTGTAATTGCTGTGATATCCCAGTCCCATGTTCCCAAACATGCCCTGAATTCATATGCCTTACCTATGAGGCCTCTCGCATTTAAAATAAATGCAGTTTAATTTATCAGTCCTATCTCATTCCCTGCTTTGTTCCTGCCTGCCCTGAGTGTTTGACTCGCTCTTTTTCCTAACTGCACCAGTCTCAAACTGATCCATTTTCTCACTGTCTCCCTGCTGTCCACTCCAACTCCATCAACCCACCCCCAAACTGATTTAAATCTTCCCAGGCAGCTCGAGCAAATCTCTCCGCCAGTGTAATAGTCCCTTTCCAATTCAGGTGTAATCTGTCCTCCTGATATAGGTCACTTCTACCCCAAAAGAGATTCCACTCATCTTTTCTTCCTGCTGACAGTGTTGTGCTGTAATGAGCAGTCTGGAGGACTCTTGTGGTGCAGTGGTTGTGGCTCTACCTCTGAGCTTGGAGACCCAAGTTCATGTCTAACCTACTCCAGAGATGTGTAAATGTTCAACAGGTTAATTAGAAAATATCTGCAGTAGTCTGCCATGACTGTTGATATGCAAAGTGTTGCAGGGCTCATCCAAAGCAGTCCAGGAGGCATTGTTTTAGCATCCTAGTAACCACCTCTATTACATTTTATGCAGCAGCATGTATGCGTAAAATAGTCATTAGATAACTCATTGCCCAGTAGCCTAATGATACAAATGCAGATGGCACAGGAGATTGCCACAGAATGAAGACCTCCAAACTCCTCTTAAGATACCAGGTATTGACCTGCATGATTCGGCATTAATGGCTGCAGCTGAATGTTGAAGATGTTCACCTGGCTGAGATACATCCTTTCAGAATTTAAACATGATGCATACAGAGTGAAACGTGCTTGTCTGCTCTGGCAGCGGATTATGAAATGTGGTCTGCTCTGTCTGAACGCAGTGTGTCATTGAACCAAGCTTGCACAAGTTCCTACCACAGTCAATTTCACAGCTGCTGCCAATGCAGTCCTAACATGAATGTCTAACCCATTGTTCCTGGCTTCAGTTTACATCGGCGAATTGCTAGAAGAGATACTGCTTCTATTTGAGAACCTTACCACTCCACTTCCCCCTCCTCTGAGCGCCAAAATGCTGATATTGGCATCAAACAGGAAGGTCAGGCAGCAACCAAGGAACAGGAGAATCGACGTTTTGGGCATAAGCCCTTCTTCAGGAATGAGGAAAGTGTGTCCAGGTGAAACGTTCACCTCTGGGACACCCGGACCAACCAACCCAACCACCCCGTAGCCCAACACTTTAACTCCCCCTCCCACTCCACCAAGGACATGCAGGTCCTTGGACTCCTTCATCGCCAGACCATGGCAACACGACGGTTGGAGGAAGAGCGCCTCATCTTCTGCCTGGGAACCCTCCAACCACAAGGGATGAACTCAGATTTCTCCAGTTTCCTAATTTCCCCTCCCCCAACCTTGTCTCAGCCAAATCCCTCGAACTCAGCACTGCCTTCCTAACCTGCAATCTTCTTCCTGACCTCTCTGCCCCCACCCCACTCCGGCCTATCACCCTCACCTTGACCTCCCTCCACCTATCGCATTTCCAATGCCCCTGCCCCAAGTCCCTCCTCCCTACCTTTTATCTTAGCCTGCTGGACACACTTTCCTTATTCCTGAAGAAGGGCTTATGCCCAAAACGTCGATTCTCCTGTTCCTTGGATGCTGCCTGATCTGCTGCGCTTTTCCAGCAACACATTTTCAGCTCTGATCGCCAGCATCTGCAGTCCTCACTTTCTCATCAAACAGGAAGGACATATTAGTTGACGACATGATCATCTTACCCTTTCAAGGTTGCTCAAGGCACTCACTATTATGGCATTCTGTGCAACATTTACAAGAAGTCTACAACCATGCCATAAATCCCAATTTGGTCCTCTAATGCTGTTTATATCAAATTTTTATGGCTGAAGTTAACTAAAGGATTTAGACTGATTATATCCATAATGAGCATTCGATAACTGGGTAATCTTGGTTTAACAACTCAAATTTTGTTCTTTCCCTTACTTTGCAGATTTTCTAAAGACTTTTTGGAATAATCCAATATAATTTGAAACTTACATTATGCTGAGTTGTTAACATGCTGTTTCAGGCCAAAGAATGTAATGGAAGATATAGTCCCTGAGCATTGCTGAATTCTGGGAACGGTTTAAAATGGTATATGCAAATATAGTGCACTGTTTGTCATAATATCTGATTCACTGGAAGTTTAAACTTGCTTTTTTGAAACAAAACATATCTTAAAAGTAAACTTTCATTCCTTGTTTTCCTTAATAGAGCACAGAGCAAGTAACAGCATTTTGTCGTGGTCTGCATGAATTAAGTCCATCGAACATGTCATCACAGCCTTCAGATTCTTTACCCCACCAAGTGCCATCTCGGCAACTCACTGATGCTGATAAATTACGTAAGGTCATTTGTGAACTCGTGGAAACAGAACAGACATATGTGAAGGTAAAAATACTACCATATATAGTTGTGTATTGGTTGATCTCCTGTATAAGCCGATCCCTTATTTTTGGCCAAAAAATCTTGTATTTTCCACACATCTTGTGTATAAGCCGACTCTACTATATCACATTATAAACCTCTTGCAGAGGAAACTGCATGTTCCCATTAACTTATTTTGCTGAAATTTCATAGATTTTTCAGAAAATATCTGCTTAATGAAGAAAATAAGTCAATGTTCCCATTAACCCACTTAACCGAAATCGCATTCATTCATTCATTCATACCAGTAACTCTACTCATCGCTCTTTGTTTTCTACCAGTATATCGCATCTCCATTCATTCATAATTCTACTTATCACACTTCGGTTTACTTCAGCGCGTTTTGATTCATTCATTCATACCGGTACTAAGTCTATCGATACTTATTGCACTTTGTTCATTGTACTTCCAAAAGTTAATATCATTAAAATAATCATTTTAATTGTGCCATTATGTCTGAATAAAAGTGAGATATATTAACTACATACTGGTATATCTTTTACATTTCATTATACGGCTTTGTTCAGTTCCAAAACAATATGAGGAATAACATTAAATCCACTCATGTAGAAGATTTTGCGGGATAAATCGTTCCTTTTTTAAAATCCAATTTTGTATTAATCGGTGTTGGTGTAATTATTCTAAGTTAATTAACAATTAGTGCTGTCTTTGGAATAATAGTGTGGGTGTGCAGTTTAGGTTTCATTTCTTTAATTCGAGCAGTTTGTTGAGTCAGTTGCTGTGTAACGGGGCCTCCCCCTTCTCCCCCCCCACTCCCCCTGTGGCTAAGTTCCCGCCCTCTTCTTCTCCTCCCCCCAACTTAGCACAACATTACAAACCTCCAGTCCTTTCACCAGCACAGCTCCATACAGGTGCACAACAGGGAGGCAGTGCAATCACCCATCTCGAATGACATCACTGCCCACTAATCAGAGCAGCCACCTGCATGATGGGCAGGCCACTAGACAATCAGAGCTGCGGGCAAGAAACCTGCCCACCCGACCATCACAGAGAGATTGGAACTCCATGTACCATATCAGAGAATGTAGCAAATTGAGATTAGTTTGTGTTCCTGACTCAGACCTGGCAGGAAGGTGGACAGTAGAAGATTAGGATTCAGTAACTATTTAGGATTCTTCAGGTGGGATTAGTTGTGTAATCAAATCGGCTTCTAATAATAATAATATGGTATTTCGAACTAGAGCAAGCATTTCAGCCTCTCAAAAACAATACCTCGAGTATAAGTCAACCCCCTAATTTCAGCCTTCGAAACTTGACCTATACATGAGTATTTGTGGTAGATACAGGAGTGACAGGAATCTATTTATTTTTAAAAAAATGTCATTTCATGACACTTGGTTTATTGTACTGCTTTGAATTATTGTATTTACATGAACGTTAGGCTTATGTTTCAATCAATTGTCTATCTTATTCTGTGTCCCCATACAGAATGTTGACCTTTAGACTCTAAATGTATGAAATGACCGATGTTAAGTAGCAGAAAGACTCCCTCATTAGCCTTACTATCTGTGGATTGGGAGAGCACCAGTACTGAGGGGTCCTGTTCCCGAATGTTATCCAGTGATCACAGCATGCTGTGTGGGTCGATATGTGATAATATATGAACAAACTATTCATCTGAAGACTTCCATGGTGGGTTAGACTGTTCATAACAACTGGGTTGACACATGAAGAATAATCATTTGGAAACCCAGTTATTTCTTGAACCATGTCCTCATCTGTGTCACCCTCTCCAAGAGAGGAGGATTGAGTGTGGGAGATTAGCTTGAATATTTTTGCAACTGCTGTACTTAAAATCAGCTAAATTGACTTTTTATTTAGTCAAGAGAGATTGAACCTAGCTACTGGTTTCAGGATGAAGCATCTCTTTTTCAATCATAAGCCATTTTACAGTAACTTAATATTGATTGTGTCTATATATGATGCTCATATAATATTATAAGAATAATGAGAGCATGTCAGTGTTTTACAAGTTAATTTCTTGGAAGTAAAATGGTTCTGTGTTGCAGCATTGCCATTGTAATATTTCAGGTATTTGTGATGCAAGTATGTTAATGAAACCAATGTAACATATTTATTAGTCATATTTTTTTTAAGGTTCCAATAAAAGGTACAGATGGGAATCTGTCTTTTTTCTTCACAGACATATACTGGAAATATATAACCAGGCTATTTTACTTTTAGAGAACACTGAAAAATATTTTTAAGAAGATCAGTTTGAAATAATGCAGAAACTCTCATTGTGAAAATTGTTGTGAATTCCCTTCAAATATTGCTTTGATCTGTTAATTGCTGAATTTACAACCTTGAAAAATGAAGTGCAGTAGTTCTGGCTTAGCTTTGTTGGAACCTGGGTATGGATTTATGAAGAGGTTAAATGTAGTGCAGCAATGTGTAAAATTGGGCTTACTTTTAAATATGAGAATTTTTACTGAAATATTTTTTGTAAATCTGCTAAAGTTTAATGTTTGGTTCACAGGATCTGAATTATCTCTTGGAGAAATATTTGAAACCTCTGCAGAAAGAAGTCTTTCTTACTCAAGATGAGGTAAGGAAATATATTTTCAAACAGGAATGGTTAAAAAAACAATCATTATTATTTTGTGAATCAATCTTTTGGTTTGCTGTTTATTTTTCAGCTTGATGTGCTTTTCGGAAACTTGAGAGAAATGGTTCAGTTCCAAGTGGAATTCTTGAAAACACTAGAAGATGGTGTAAGATTGGTATCTGACCTTGAAAAGCTTGAAACAGTCAATCAGTTCAAGGTAAAATTGTTTCAAAGTTCACAGATTATGATCAGTTTCCCCTGCACAGTATGCAATTTTCTCTTGTGTTTTTCTTTATTATATCGCCTTGCAGTTTTTTGTTCAGTAAGTAAAATCCTATGAGAGAAAGAAGAGAAATAATTATATCATTGTGGATTTTTTTCCATGTATTTTTCACCAAGGCAAGGTAATATGAAATACTGATAGCACAAGCAATGAGACAAAATCCAGTATGTAATGAAATCCAGTATGTATGTCAGAAATTCAGCAGCTCTGACAGCAACTGTGGAGAGAGAAACCAAGATATGAGCCAAATCCCATAATTCTTCAAAAGATCTCTTGTCGAGATCTCCAGCATCTGAAGTATTTTGAGAACACAGTAGGTGTTCTGATACATTTTTGTAAGACTGAGATCACATTTATGTTGATTGTATAGTTCAAGAAAATCTATGGGATGATGCGTCACTGTGCACTTTGTTGCTTTTGCTGTCTCTATCTGGCTATTATTTTTAGTTTTACACGAATGAAGATTGAAGGTTTTCAGGAAACCATATTTTCGTAGAATCACAAAATAATACAACAGAGGGCCATTCTGTCCACTGGCTTGTGATGGCTTTTTAGAACACTATTGGGTAGCATGGTGGCTCAGTGGTTAGCACTGCTGCCTCACAGCCGATTCCAGCCTCAGGCGACTGTCTGTGTGGTGTTTGCACGTTCTCCGTGTCTGAGTGGGTTTCCTCCCACAGTCCAAAGGTGTGCACGTCAGGTGAATTGGCCATGTTAAATTGCCCATAGTGCTAGGTGCATTAGACAGAGGGAGATGGGTCTGGGTGGGTTCCTCCTCAGAGGGTCGGTGTGGGCTTGTTGGGCTGAGGGGTCTGTTTCCATACTGTTGAGAATCTAAAAATTAGTCCAAATCTCCCCCTCCCACTTTTCTTATAGCCTAGGTTTTTTTTCCCTTTCAATTGCTTATCCAATTCTATTTTGCATGTTCTGATTAAATCTGCTTTGACTGCCTCTTGTGAGTGTTGTGAGTAATGAGGAAGTGCTATTATAGTGCGGTGAAATGTACAGTTTAAAGTAGATACATGATTGTGAATTTATTACTGGGTTTCATATTTCCAGTGTGTGTCGTGAATCCAAGATCACAAGCGAGAATGAACAGGCAGCAATGGCAGGGACAGCTGCTGAAAGTCATACTTCTCCAGGGTTTGCTGACATAGGCATGAGCCAGGAGCCATGAGGGGTAGCGTGTGCTGCATTGTCAACAATTTTGTCACGAGAAAGTGTTTCTCTTTATTTCACAATCATTCATAATGTTGAAGATTACTATAAAATATCTTGCTAACTATCCCTACTCGAAGGAAAGGAACCCAAATTTCTCTTGATGTTGCTGAAATTTTTCATCTCTAGTGCCATTTCTCTAAATATTTTTCCTTGATAAGACCTTCACACATTTCCAAAAAAATGTTCTCTAAAGGGTCTAACTGGTGTTCAACTAACTTCTGATATGACATTTTTGCTTTGCTTCACTATGGGGCTCAGCAACTACTGACGGAAGGGTTGTGAGTAATGAGGAAGTGCTATTATAGTGCGGTGAAATGTACAGTTTAAAGTAGATACATGATTGTGAATTTATTACTGGGTTTCATATTTCCAGTGTGTGTCGTGAATCCAAGATCACAAGCGAGAATGAACAGGCAGCAATGGCAGGGACAGCTGCTGAAAGTCATACTTCTCCAGGGTTTGCTGACATAGGCAAGGGTGCATCCCCAGGAGCCATGAGGGGTAGTATTAAATCTGGATTGAACTAGTAGGCTTTCCATGATTGTCGCTATTGATTCAGAGGTAGTGAAGACTTCCCATTTAGCATGAATGCTTTGATGTCGCAGAGTATTGTGAGAATGTCATCATCCTTAGAATATATTGGCAAATTCAGTGGACTAACAATCAAATACACTGTTCAAAAACAGACCAAACACATTTTTTTGCACAATGGCATTCATACTTTACCTCCTCCAACCTTTCTATTCTATCCCATCAATTCATTATGCCCTAGTATTTATTATGCTCCCCCTTACATACATAAGTGTCAGTTTCCTGAACTATTCCTTGTGGTAGCTCTTCTTAGATTCTCTAAATGAAATATTTTCTCCCGAATTCCCTGTTGGATAGTGACTATTGCATATTTAAAGTCCCAGTTCTGTTCTCACAATTGGAAATACCTCTTCAACATATATCTCATTAAATCTAGGTTGATAGATACGGGGTTCCAATCCTAGTAGAATTATTTGAAGTCTTTGCATCCTCTCAAAATGCAAAGCTGCAAAGTTCTCCTATGTATTTTTTATACAGTGATGAGAATTGTGACAAGCAAATTAATCCAAAATTATGACCCAGCCTCTGCTGTGATCCCAGCTGTTGGTAGTAGCAGAGTGAAATTTGGCTTTAGACTATAAATTATACTTTTACAGTTTGGCTACCTTGGTGATCTATCAACAAATATATTTGTATGAGGCTGTCAGTGTACTTTGAGCAGAAATAAATTCCATCACAGAAAAATAAAGCTCTATGAGACAATGTGGAAAGATCTCATAAGTAGAAGATAGAAACATTCAAACATTTGTTTCCAGCAATATCCTTTACAAACATTAAATCCCAGTGAAGTATTGCTCCTGTCTTCACTTTCAAGATTCCTTACCCAGCTGACAAACTTGCAAAAGTTTATTTTCAGTGATTTTCTGCATGTTCACCACGTGTTTCTCTCTGTCTCTCAGCAAGACTTGAGCACGCTACTTTCTGACTGATCTCTAAGACAACCCCTTTTCCAGCCCTATCTACTTAGACTACTAAAATGCTTCCAACTTTTCTTCTACCAATGGCTGGAGACTGCCAAAACTATCAATGCTCTTTTGCTAGTATGGATCTTTTCTCCTGCACTTGGTCTCCGTGGTAGGCAAAAACTCAACTTGGTAAACACCAGCATTTCTCTCATCCAGGTAGCTTTTTTTTTCATTTAACTTAAGTCTCATGCTTTCTTGGAAATGCTGTTTTGAACTCAAAATTCAAAATGAATTTCTGACCTTCCTTAAAATGAAATCATTTTCACGGACCTAAAGGCAGAAGTCCATATACCTCTACTTCTAGAATCCAAATCCCCAATTAATAAAATATTTATCAACTTTCATCATAGTACGCAATTTCCATCTTTAGTTCTCTCATAACGAAAGAATTTGTAGAAGGACCTCTGTATTGTGCCTTATAGAGTTAGAAACTATTGCACAGAACGCCCAACTCTGCCTTGAGATGGTGCATTGCTTGGTTGCAATGATCAGGAGAAAGTAAGGACTGCGATGCTGGAGATCAGAGTTGAGGGTGTGGTGGTGGAAAAGCACAGCAGGTCAGGCAGCATCCGAGGAGCAGGAGAATTAACGTTTCAGGCATTAGCCCTTCAGGAATGATCAGGTAAGCCTGCATAAATGAAAATAATAGCCCTACTAACAACCTTTTGTCCAGCTTCAGCTGATCCAAGATTGAAAGTTTTTTTGTGGTATGGCTTATTAAAGTATGATTCTCCCTTATCATGTCATAGGATACTGGAAAATAGTTTACAGGAGTTTTGAAAATGCGGTGACACCACCTTTTACCTCACTGAACCATAAACATCCTGCTGCTATGGTCTATGACTGTTTATTTGTCAGGAGAAGTCTGCTTATTTTGCAATGACCCTCAATATCTGGAGTTTGTTCTGGTACTCCTCACCATCTAATGTTAGAATTTAGAATTAGGTTTTATTGTCACATGTACTCCTGTGCAGGGATACAGGAATACAGTGAAAAGTGCACAAAGTTGCCATTTTCCGCTGCCATCTTAAATACAAAAAAACAGAATTAACAGAAATAACCATCTTAGATACACAACCAAAAAAAATCTTGGATACAATAAATGAAAATGAAAAATAAACAAGAAACAGAGCCAAGAAGAAAGGGAAATGTCCATATCTTAAAGTCTTATCTCTGCAAGGTAAGTGAGCCTCCATCCCTGAAGTCACAAATCTGTGCTAACTTGTTGTCACTGCCGGCCCCTAGAACTGAGTCCATCTGCTGCTGCTGCTGCCCTTTGAACCCGGTTCTCGATCGCAGGAGCTTCATACAATACTACCCGCCTCTGGCCTTCTGAACTTGTTTCTCAATTCCTGCTTTGTTGCTGTCGTTCCGATGCTGTCAATGCTCCTCCAAAGCCGCAAAAGCCTTGAAAGGAAGAGAAACAAATGAAGAAGAACAGCAAAAGTAAAATTAAAAAAAGAAAGGCAGATGGAAGTGGACAAGCCCTGGGCTCGGCAGTGCAAATGCTGCGCTGCTACTCCATCTGCGCTGCCATCTTGAGGTTAGCAGCTGCAACTTACCCCAACAAACCAGAATGCATTCCATTCAGATCTGGTGACTTTTTCTGCTTTGAGGGCTTGCCAATCTTGAAATAACTCTTGAACTATCCATTTCTCCACTATCCCCTCTTTTTCTCATTAGCAGCAGTCTCTTTACAGTAAAGAGTAGTCTTTAGCACATCAGTGGTGCCTCTTGCCCCCAGAAAAAAAGCTCCATTGTGGCTCCATGCTTCCTTTAGATGACTTTTTTACTCTGTGTTCTGAAAGAAAATGTCAGTAGTTCACCGGCACATGTTCCCGGTGCAGCTGTGGAGAGGATTCTTCCTTTGGAAGAATCTGGAACTAAGAGGTCACTGTTTAAAAATCAGGGGTGACCTATTTAAAACCAAGACAAAGGAAAACATTTTCTCAGAGGGTTGAATCTTTGGAGTTCTTGAAAAGGTGTTGGAAACAGAGCACTTGAATATTTTAAAGACCAGAATTTGATCGACTCTTATTAATAAGTAAGAGGGTGAAAGATTATCAGGTTAGGCAGAAATGCAGATTCAAGGTTGCAATCAAATCACCCGCATGGTGGCTCAGTGGTTAGCATTGCTGCCTCATAGCGCCAGGGACCCAGGTTCAATTCCAGCCTCAGGCGACTATCTGTGTGGCGTTTGCACATTTTCCCTGTGTGTGAGTTTCCTTTGGGTGCTCCGGTTTCCTCCCACAATCAAAAGATGTGCAGGTCAGGTGAATTGGCGATGCTAAATTGCCCATTGTGTTAGGTGCATTAGTCAGAGGGAAATGGGTCTGGGTGGATTACTGTTCGGAGGGTCGGTATGGACTTGTTGGGCCGAACGGCCTGTTTCCACACTAGGGAATCTAATCTAATCTAATCTTATTAAATGATGGAGCAAGCTCGAGGGGCTGAATGGCTTACAATTTGTAATTTGTATGGTTCACAGATAGTATTAATCAAAGTGCTAATTGATTATTTTGTGTTATTCTTGCAGAAAGTCCTGTTCTCCTTGGGTGGTTCATTTTTGTACTATGCTGATCGCTTCAAGCTATACAGTGCATTCTGTGCCAGTCATACAAAGGTTCCCAAGGTCCTTGTTAAAGGTAATTGTATTACGCTTTGAACATAGTTTAGGTTGCGTATCTTTCATCGTTATGAGTGCATTGTGCCTCTTGCTGTAATGGTTAGCATGAGAAATATTAATTGCTCTTAAGGAATAAGTATAAGATTCAGTTAATCAGTAAATGAAGAAAATTCTAACACGAGAAGACCTGAATGTTGTTGAAGATTTTACTCACCACTTCCTTTCTAAAAATAGAATGCTTTTAACAACATAATATTCATAAGTTTCATATTTTGTTTTCTGCTTGTTACAATTTCTGTTTGTTACTTTTTATACTATTTTCGTTTAGCCAAAGTTAATCCAGCTTTTAAGGCCTTTCTTGATGCCCAGAATCCTAAACAGCAGCACTCATCAACATTGGAGTCCTACCTGATCAAGCCTATTCAGCGTGTTCTGAAATATCCCCTGCTTCTGAAGGAGCTGATCTCTCTTACAGACTCAGATAGTGAAGAACATTATCATCTAACTGGTAAGAATTGCATAGATGTTATATTTTTTCATGGTCTTTATCCATGGGGTAGAATAATCATGGGATACATACCTGTTTGCACTTGTGCATCATCAGGTCGCAACATATAGACGAGAGCCTGAGAACAATCAAAGAGATAGAGGGTACGGTGAAGAAAATGCTTGTTCTCAGTATTGAAATATGGTAAAGATTGTGAGGACTAATGTATTATTAGATTGATTAATATTGATTTATTTCTGCCACACTTAGGATCTTGTATGGTGATCCTCCAATGAATATTCCCATTACCTTTACGCAGAATGGTACCCAATTTATTTAGATTGAATATTTTTAACACTGAAACAAAATCCATTGCACTATATGTTCAATTTGTTGTAAATTAATTAAATGTTATTAAGATAGCCTAGAGTACTTCAAAATGGTGGGCTGAAATTAGCTGAATTCATTTATTATCCCATTAACTTTAAATATATAGGTCCTTAAACAAATCTAATCAAACTGCTGAACACAATATTCAGAAAATTTAGTCAGATGCCCCTATGTTTATGATTAATCAAATATTTCTTAATTTCATTGTCATATTCATTTTCAAGAGAATGTCCCAATATCCCTTCTAGCTTGGGAAGGAGAAACACACTGAAAGGGTTCCTCACTGTTCTAGTCATGTGTAAAGGATTACAGTGACTTTCTATATTTTGCCTTTCTTAAAGTATGGTTCCTTTAAAAGGAAGCAAATTTCAGAAAATATTGCTGTATTCTTTCTCGGGTACTGTGTTATTTTTCCATGAATTGGATGTGTTGTGGAGTGCTGACATTTTCTGGAGTGCAAGTTTTGCTAATACTGCAAAATAATGCAACTAATAGCTGGCAGACAAATAATATTGCATAAAATCCTTGAATTCTGTATCTGTGTTTTGGGGGAGTTTTACTTTGAATAATATACTTTATTTTCTCTAAACCCAAATGTACTGTAGATACAGGACTAAGTTTTCCCAGAATCTGACTGAGTGTCAGTTTCAGGGACTTTCAGTTAAGGTCTCTTTCTGAGCTTTAGTGACTTATTTCACCTCGTTATATTTGTAACATGTCCCAAGGCACCGCTCCATTGTGCTCATCAATGGTGGAAGTGCTCACTGCTGCAGGTTTCCCACTGTTGGTGCCATATAAACTTAGCAAAGTGTTGCGACACAAGGTAAACTTTCCTGCTTAATTTAAAATCTGCAACATAGAAAAGATTTATCCCATGCAGTAAATTCGAGTGGCCAAGAACTATGTAAAGTAAAAATTAACTATTTTATTTCTTAAAGTAAAACAGAGAATAATTAACTAACCACTATTTACAATTTATTTCTCTCACCTATCTTTTACCTTTTCTTCTATAATACTAGTCCAATAAAACTCCCAATTAAGATTTACAAAACAACACATCTCAAAACGAGGCAGCTGTAGGCTCTGGTCTTCGGACCTTCCTGTGTCGTCTTTCCTCCTTGTTAGAAATTTCTGCGTCACAGGCTACTGATCGAAAAGGTACTTTTAAGAGAGATATTTTTCTCAAGCAGTCTGTTACATGCTAGGTTTTGGCAGTTCTCCTCTCAACTTTTCCTCTGTCTTCTACCCCCAAAGCATCGGATTATCATTAGCTTTTAAGATTGTCAATATAATCAATTCAAACTGGATTGGAGTTTGATATTTTTCGGGGTCTAATTTAAACTGATTGGCCGAATTTGAATTTGTTTTTGTCTCCAGGCAATGAGCTAATCAAGTTGTTCAACCAAGTGTTACATACACTGTTGCCTTATTGAGAACACTTGGTGCTATGTCCGTTAGTTCTGCTTTTAACTCTCTTAAAGTACACCCACATCTTCATAACATATGCATGAGTTCAAGCATTGCAGGGAGGAACAGCCCTCAACAGTTGCAATGTGAGATGAATTGCCCCAGAAATAGCAAACAGAGAAACATTAACACACCACTTTGCTGACGGGAACCAGGCAAGCTGATGGATGGGGTGGTGCAGAGGATGTCCATCCTCTTTCTTCAGGTCTGTGAGAGGAGACCAAGACACTGGACCCTGCTAGCCTGGTCAGAGGTTGCCAGCTTAGTCAATGCAGTGACCATAACCTAGATAAAGACCCAACAGTGCAGAAAGAAGGTTAATGACCTTCTGTGCTCTGCAGGGGTAGGTAAGTGCAACCATCTTCTCTATTGTACCTCATGCTTGCTCGAACTGTGCCTCCGCACTCCCTCTAAATTCCCCCTCCACCCCCAAAAACGAGGGTTATGGTCCACCACACACTCTGTTGTATGCAATTGGCTATGTACATTGGTCAAACTGCTCAGAACATATTGCTCAGAAAATTTAGTAATAAGTCCCCATTGTATTTCCTCATTTTAGTTGCACTCACACCATCATCCGTCCAAACTGCTAACCCTTTCTTCATTTCTGACTCAGTCATTTGGTATACATCACCACATTTCCTCAAACTGTACCAATGCCACTAGCTGTGCCAGCCATATTCATCTCACTAAGTTCTTACATTGTTTCACTGCAGAGTACAGAGCCTACTATAGGTCAGACAGCACCAGAACGGGTGGTAGGCTGCCTGACATATGTCTTGGTCACCTTCTGAGGAGAGATTCCTTGCCTTAGCAGGAGTGAGTCACGCCCACCCGTGTAACAATGCCGACCTTAAAACTCTCCGCAGCCAAGTAAGATTCAATGCAATGTTCTGTGCTGCTGTCCCATTAGGACCATTATGAATATAGTCTTAACATGTCTCCACTCCTATTTCACAACTCATTCCCTGTTTCCCACAGATCTACAGACCTCTTGTGGAAGCTTTAGCAAGGTTTCCTCCTCCACACTCCATCAAGTCAAATACTGGTACCTCTGGGTATATTGGCTAGATTAGAGTCAACAGCACATCACAGGCCCATCTCCACAGTTGGCTGAGAAAGAGCACCCCAATTTGCCAGCAGTCAAGAGGACTGCGAGAGAGCAGGAACCTGCTTAACCCCAGACAGGAAAGGACCCATGTTGTCCAACTTCATTAAAGTGTACAGTCAAATGATCAATAGGCAGGTTTGTGAACATACATACTCAGGACAGTGGATTGAAAATTAGATGGATCCACCAACGCCAATTGTGCTGGTTCCAGCATGTAAGTGTTTGGTTGTCTCAATAGTTAGTAGCTGCAATGGAGAGCCAGGTCAAGCAGAATCCTCACTGGCTGCCAGAGTATTGCAGAATTGCAACTTATCATTTTAGCCAATGGCAGCCAACACCAACGACAAGGTAATAGAGGGATAAGGGACCTTGACCTCACTCCAGGTGCCTTTTCCTCACAGGGAGACTTGGCAGTGTTGGAAGAGAAACGATATTCAGGCCCCTCCCAGAAGTGTCCTCTTCGTACACCTCAGAGGTGTTTAGTCCCCCACCTCCACATTGCCTGCAAGGGACAATTCTGTGAAGTTCAAGTCAAGACGTGGGAAGCCTACATCTGCCCAGGATCCTTGCACAATGTCTGAGTCCTGTAGCCACCAATTCCCCCAGGATTGTCCCCCAAACTCCAATGTCAACAGTTTCCAATATAGGGCAGTCTCCCTGAAACCCAGTTGTGGATCTTGGGCCTGTAACTTGTCATAGTTGGAGGGCAAAAAGGAAAAGGAAACCTCCTGAGGGTACTTATGTGGCACAGGTGACACTTCATTGTACCTAGCATATTATATTTGTCATGATATTGGCACTTTAAATTATCTGCTGTCTAAGTAACTATCATTTTAGTTGCTGCTACAGGAATACAGCTACTGATGTTACTCTTTTCCATAATATGTAAGAACCTTGTCTGAAACGGTCATTTTGAATGTGGGAGCATCAGCTATGGGAAAGACTTCCAGCCTTCCTTCCAATATAATGCACCATTTCCAGCTCCTTAGATAATGAAGCAGTTTATGTTCAAATGCAGCAAGACTGAGAAGTGGCCAGTAACATTTGTGCACTTATTGTGCACAATACTGCATCATCCTATCATGGTAAAAGTTATGTTCCTCCTGTTCAATGCCATTACCCTTTCCCTTAAGACTTATGCTGCTCTCCCAGCTTTTCAGCATCCATCACAGCTCCTCTCTGCCTTACCTATTTGTTGTACAACACATAGAATGCTAGGGATATGCAGCAGCTTCTGTCTGGGCTCACTACAAGGGCCCCCAAACAGATGCAAATGTTGGAACCTCCTCTTCAAGAGGACTATCTCTTACCCAGTGATGGCCATCAAGGAAGAATGGGCTTCGTTGTGTCTGTGTACAGACACATTTAGGGTTGCGTGATTGATTCATCAACCATCAGTCCATGTCTCCCATGCATTCTGAAACAAATGTGGTAGCAATGATCACAGATGATTTGTACATTGATGGAGTTAGCTACCCATGCTGTGGTGCTCTTATTGCAACCTGTGTACAATCTCATGCAATCTGTGTACAATCTATAGCACCCCAGGTGAAGCCAGCTAAGTTGACAAAGCATAGTGCCTGGGCTATAATACTAGCTTTGTCATGGGGAAATGTGATGAAGCAGTGTGACCATGGGCAAATTGGTTGGTAACCACCTTGATTCATTTGTGGGTTGAGATTGAGAGATCCTACATAGATTTCTGAGTAGATGTTTAGAAGCAGCCAATCACAAGAAAAAGACAAACTCAACTATCACCTTGACAGGCACAGGGATAGAAAGACCACCAAACTTTGCCGATGACAAGCCAAGCTCCACTAGCTGACACAGTTCTGTGACAAAGGCCTGGGATATCCTCAGTCGGCAGCAGCACTGTGCTTCCAGGAGGAAATAACATTAAGGCTGATTGACTGTGGACACCTTGTACCTCCTGAGCAGCCTGAGCGAACCTTCTGCTGTGACATCCACATGTGGCAGCTGTGCAGCCACCGCTGGAGGTTGCTGCTGGTCCTGGACTTGCTGATGCATTTGTGTCTCCTCAGTTTCTTTGTGTCTTTGTATAGCAGCTCCAGAAACGATAACTCCTGCAGTTGGATCAGTTGCAACACTCACAAATAAGAGCTTACAATAGCATGCAGTAGGACATGGAGGCCTCCAATAAGCAAGGTCATGGGATACCTCTGCATGGAACTTTGTGACTTTATTCTGATGTAAGCAGCTCAAAAGATATTGCACCAGTACAATCCGAGATTGCAGGTGCAGTGAAATGACTGAAACCTTATTCCCCTCCCCCAAAAAACATACAGTCTGTCCCATACTGAACAATGCATGTTGTATCTTGGAGAAGAGTCAGTAGCCAATCTTGGAGATTGTCAAACATGGGCAGTATCTTCATTTAACTAAAATCATAAAAGCATTGATCGATGGAACAATATGACAAGGTCATTCAAAGAGTATTGCTAGCTCAAGACAAAAATAAGTCTGTGTGAGTTTCTTATCTCAGAAATGATACAGTAATTACAGACTCAGAAAAGCTTTTATCAAACTAGATGCTTCCTGTTCAATGTACTTAGATAAAACTTGTGCATTAATAGCTTTGTGAAAGAACTTTGGAGTTTCTTCTGTCAAAGGAAAGAAAGCTGTAAGCAAGAATGTAAGCTTTGTAGAAGGAAGAGTATGATGTCATTTTTGATCTTGTTAGCAAAAGATAATTTGCACCAAAGATAATATTTTCACATCCTCCGAAAGAATGGTCATGTTTTATCAATCAGTCTAATAATGTCTTTCGGATTTAAAATGTTCACCAAACGCACTTGAGAAAGGTTTTCATGTATTTAGAAATTGTGCTTAATATTTTATTAATTTTTAACATTAATATATCTGTGTAATGGCCTGATTACTAGCAGTTATAACATTTTCAATATGTATTTAATATTTTATAAATTAAAAGAATTTTTAGGTTACTTCATTGTCACTTGATGTTGCTACATAAGTATTATACTTCTTCCCACTAATTTGTACTGTTGACTGAAACCAAAAACCATTTTGTAAGTGTACTAAGTTTTCATTTATGACTTGAGAATGATAAACTAAATATGTAGTTTATTGGAAGCTGCAAAAAACTGCAATTTTCCCCATAAGTTAATAACTGATGTAAAGTGTAGTATTATGATCTGCAGTTATCTTCCAGAATTTTGCCCAAATGATGATCCTCCTTTACTAAATCTGGGACATTGCACTTCAGACAAAATCTAGAAACAGGACCCTCTGCAACTTTGATGGGAAGGATTGAACAATACTTTTATTTGTGGGATATGCTGGAGAGGCTGTATTTATTTCCTATACCTAGTTACACTGAGAAGTTGTTGGTCGGCTTTCTCTTTGTAACAATGCTGCTCCTGCAAGAGAATTAGATTGTTAGATCGGGGAACTCCAGGATATTCACTGAACATTAATGAAAGTCAAATAGTGTGGGATATGGAGATGTTGAAACTTTATTGCTGGAACAGCACAGCAGGTCAGGCAGCATCCAGGGAACAGGAGATTCGACGTTTCGGGCACAGGCCCTTCCTCAGGAATGAGCAGAGAGTGTTCAGCAGGAGAAGATAAAAGGTAGGGAGGAGGGACTTGGAGGAGGGGCGTTGGAAATGTGATAGGTGGAAAGAGGTCAAGGTGAGGGTGATAGGTCGGAGTAGGATGGAGGCGGAGAGGTCAAGAAGAAGACTGCAGGCCTGCTGAACACTCTCTGCTCATTCCTGAGGAAGGGCCTGTGCCTGAAACGTCGAATCTCCTGTTCCCTGGATGCTGCCTGACCTGCTGTGCTGTTCCAGCAATAAAGTTTCAACTTTGATCTCCAGCATCTGCAGACCTCACTTTCTCCTCTGGGATATGGAGATGAGCCTGTTAGTGATATTGTTGTCGTGATGCTGCTGTTCTTGTCCTTCTCTGTATTATGAGTTGCTGCGTAGTGACAAAATGTTGAACATGCTTCATAGCATCCTCTCGAATGATTGTAGCTGTGGTATATATTTTCAGTGATGTAGTGAGTGGATATTGATTCCAGTGGAAGGGAGTGCCAATAGAGTTCATTGTTCTGACCTGATGCTGTCAAACTTCTTGAGAATTGTCATTGCTGCACTCATCCTGATGAATGCTGAGTATTACATTATGGTCTTGCCTTGAGTCTTGGACACTGTGGTTAGACTTTGAGGAGTTAAGGGTGAAACATTCGTTGCAGAGTATGCAATCTCTACCCTTTTCTTGTGATCACTGTGTTGATACAGCTGCTCCAGTTCAGCTTTGGATCAGTGGTGGCCTCCAGGACATAGATGTTAGTACTGATCAAAGTTTTTGAAAGTGTCAGTGATGTATTCAAGGAAAAGACTAGATAAGCCTTCAAAGGAGAAAGGAATTGAATGTTATCCTGATTTGTTAGATGAGGATGAATGAGAGAAGGTTCAAGTGATGACAGATTTCCTGTGCTATGTCCTACATAAAGGAAAACAACTGAGCTTTCTTCTCTCTGTGATAATTATCTGGCACTATAACAAGTGTTACAAACCACTTGACAGCCCACAGTAATAACCAAATTCTGTTGTAGGGTGACTTGTTGTGCTTCATTATCATAGAAGTTGTGTATGGAGGTTAATGCTTTGGAAAGTTTGAACACTCCACACTGAACCTTATGATTATTGATGGAACAGGTGAAGATATTTGGGCTGAACATATGTCAGAGGCACATCCACAATGGTGCCTTGTAATTGTCCAGGTCTCTAACAACTATAACCATTTTTTTTGGATAGCACATGACCCTTTAATAATGTTACCACCTAAATAAATAGGGAGTAAGACTTTTAAATAGCCAACTTGGTTATGACCAATAGTTAGGCTACAGCTTCTATTTTGGGTTAAATTGCTGCCGCAAGCAAATTATGGATTTCACTGTACCATTGCTCAGCTTGACTCTCAAAAAACTACATGGATGCCATTAGGTAGTGAGTAAATGCTGACCTCTCACGATTCTTGCAAATATGTCAGTTTTAGAATTCAGGCATATTGGAATTTCTTACTCTGAATATCTCAAGACACTTACTAGGGGAGCAAGCATTCCATTGTACAGTGAAGTCCAATATGTTATAAATGAGTTGGCTATTCAAAAAATGTATTCCATCCCTATTTATTTCGATGATAATGTTGTTGAAGAGCCATGTGGTGTGAGCTATGAATCCTTTGACATTGGGGATCTTATCACTCTGAAAAATTGCATGACCTTACCACTTTGCCATTGTTATACTTAAGGAACTGAATAAAGTGACTTGTTCAAGCAACACCACATTGCTGACTTGGTTTAAATTGGTGCAGAGTTGATTGGTTAATGTGAGAGATATCTCCAGCGGCAGTCTGGATGGCAAAAAGTGTCCAGGATAGTTGTCTATCAGTAGCAGTGAAGTTCCTGTGATAGTTCATAGATTGGGTTCAAGAACAAGGCACAACACATTCATGGTCCGTGTAAAACATGTCTTCATCAGGTACTCCCAGGACAAAGGAAATTAAGACTGCTTCAATCTCTGCATACCCTGCTGTGAGACATTGAGAGACAAGGGAGCGGAAATAAATGACAACTCCACAGTAAATGGCAATAAATGAAATAAGCTCACTCTGACTCTGTATGAAGTACTTGGATTTTTAAGTCCACTTCAGCCTACGTTACAGTGACTAGCTGTTCTAGTTGCCTGACATGTGCAACAGAAATGGTCATACGTAGCCTGACACATCTGTCCTGGCTCTCTGTACGAGCAATTTTCCTTGTGACTCTCACCATCTTCTCCACAACCCTGTACGTTCTTCCTTTTCGGATAAATTCCCTGTTGAATGCCTTAATTGAACCTGACTCCACTACAATCTCAGGCAGCACATTCCAAATCATAACCATTCACTGTGGTCTAACATATTTTTCTTTTGCTCGCTATTATTCCTTTTGCCAATTCCTTAAAGCTTTCACAAATGAGAACAGTTTCTCCCTATCTACCCTGTCCATTTTGTGCAATACTTTGAATATCATCATCAAACCTTGTCTCAACAACCTCTCCAATTTATTTATGAAACAAAAGTCCTCATTTCTGGAATCATTTTATAAATGTTTTCTGCAACCTCTCCAGTGGTTTTATTATCCTTTCTAACATATGCCTAGAATTGTTATATACAAGTACAATATAACTCCATTGCTTTTAATTCATACCCCTGTTGATAAATCCCAGGAATCCTGTATGTTTTATTCACTGTTCTCTCAACACGGCCTGTCACATTCAGTAACTTATAAAGATCCCTTTGCTCATACACCCACTTTAGAGTTGTACACTTTGTTTTGACTATGCATTCTTCCCACAAAAATGAATCACTTTACACTTTTCGATGTTAAATTTCATCTACTACTTGTCCTCCCATTTTCACTGCTTTGTCCTTATGATAGGTAAATCATAATCCAGAATTTGCCCTTATGATGTTCTGCATTCATGGGAAATGGAATACGTAGCTGCAATGTGGCTTGTTTTTTCATAGTACACCTGCAATAGGACTGGTACTTTCACTGTCCATCAGAAATACAGCAAGAGAATGGGGTGAGTGAATAATGAGGAAAAATCTAGAGTGACAGATACTTGCTTACTTTTCACCTTGCCTACCCAAAAGTTAGGATAAAAGCTAAAAAAAGGCTTGAATTCAGATCAATAAAGAGGGGTCAGCTATACGAGTATCTTCACCTGGAGGTATTTCAGTTCCAACAAGGGATACCAGTAATGGTCAGAAATTAGATTTTTAAATTCTTGTTTCTTATCCAAACCTGAGGTCCTGAGAGTAATGTTGTTGTATTCTACCCTAATCCAACTGGAATGGACTGCCTGTATGGATGTCGGGAATGGAATTTATGGTCTCTGTGGCCTGTGTACCACCAAACAATGTGTACCTTACCACTCGGCCAAAGAAGGAGGTCTCTTGCATTCTCCAGGAAGAGTGTCCAGTAAATCCAGTTCAATTGTTGTCAGCCAAAAAGATTTATAACATGTTTGAAAGTAAAGATGATGTTTCTTGTGCTGTAAATTTCTAAATGATAAGTGTATAAATTGAATCACAAAAGATATTAGAAATCCTTTTCTTTAAACTTTCAGTGGCAATGAAAGCCATGAATAAAGTAGCAAGCCACATAAATGAAATGCAGAAACTACATGAAGAATATGGTGCTGTGTTTGACCAGCTTATATCTGAGCAAACTGGAGAGAAGAAAGAGGTAAGAAAAGTATTCAATTTGACTTCCTGGAATACATATATAGGTCATACGCTATTTCATTATTTTCTTGTGGCCCAAATGACCCAAACTAGATTATCCTCCTCCCCCTTTGGTTGAAATGGTAGAAGCTACCAACTGTGAACTTCTGCACAGCTGATATCTGTATACTGCCACATTAATTGTAGTGTTTCATCAAAGTGTTTTCTTCTCTGTTTTAAATTCTTATTTCTTGTGCAAAGGGTGCCTGTTTTTGAAAAAAGAGCATTTTTCAGTCATGTTTTAATGAATGTCTAATTCTTCTGTGTAGTCTTCCTTTTAAAATTTACCAACAAATTAATGAACCAAGACTTAAGTCTCTCCTTAAAGCTATAAATCCTGTTACGCAGCTGTGGATGTGTGCAGTAGTCACATTATGCATTCTATTACATTTGTTATAATCAAATGGATGGTTTAATTTGACTGCTTTATAAAACAAATTTTGCTTCCAGTTGTTAGAAATTTCTGAGATGTTCATCTGATGAGTTTGATACTGACACTGAAGTGGACCAGTGAACTGATGTCATTATATTCCAGGAACCATAAAGCTTTCCTGGCAGAGTTGGTAGCAGAAAAGATCCTTGGGCCACTGCAAAATGATCTTCTAAAAGTCCTCTAACCTTGTTATTATTTGTAATGAGGTATTACATTAACTGAGACTGAAGTCATTTAAGTGGGTATAGATGGATAATTTGACATACATTTAGAGGGAGATGCAATGAAATGTTCCTTCTGTTAAGCAATGTATTAAGCCTGCATATATCAACAACATTTTTATAGACATGTACAATGGGAAAGTAAACAATATCATCAACAAAAACCACCAGCTTTTTTAATATTGCCTTTTATGTAGTAAAACATCACAAGGCACGTCACAGTGACATTATAAACTGAATGCTTTATCAAAGTGGGAGGTTAAGTATAGTGCCTTGAAAAAAGGAAAGGGAACTGAGAAGGTTCACAGCAAATTCCAAATCTTGTGTTCTAGACAGCAGAAGGGATGGTCTCTACCTCCTAATGAAGGGCTTTTGCCCGAAATGTCGACTTTTCCTGCTCCCCAGATGCTGCCTGACCTGCTGAACTTTTCCAGCACCACACTCTGAACTGGAGCACATAAACTTGTTACTGCTCAAGTGACCAGAATTAGGTGAACCCAGGCCATTGCAAGGTTGCTATCTCGAGGGATTGCAGGGATTGGGAAGAGAAAGGCCATGGTAAACAGGAAAACATGGGTTGAAGTTTTAAAACTGGGCTGTAACTAATAAGGAGGCAGTGTAGGTCAGTGACTGCATGAATGGGTGATGATCAGGAATTGGTGCAACTGAAAACATGGGCAGTAAATGTTTGTATGATCAAGCATTTTTTTGAAATATTTATCATGTGGAGGTGTAGGTGGACAAAGTTTAAAAATCTCACAAAACCAGGTTATAGTCCAACAGATTTATTTGAAAGAACTAACTTTTGAAGTGTTGCTTCTTTGTCAGGTAGCTGTCTGATAAAGGATCAGCGCTCAGAAAGCTAGAACTTCCAAATAAACCTGTTGGACTATAACCTGGTGTTGTGTGACTTTTAAATTTGAGATTGTTTAGTCTAGTGATAAAAGCATGATAAAGATTTCAGCAGCAAACATGCTGAAGCAGGGTGACATTTGTTGGTGTTACTGAACAAAATAAAAAAACATTATCTGAGTATGAGAAAATGTTAATACCAACAAATTTGTAATTAGAAAATGAAAACTTGTTACTTTCCTTCACCTGCACCACTACTGGTGAATTGTACTGAGTCTAAATGATCAAAGATTGATGGAAAAGCAAAGCTATGCTATTAATTGATTACAGTGAAATGTTTGTTATTTTCAAAAGTTTTGGAATGAAATTTGGAGACAACAAACAACTTATTTTAAAAAAATTGACCCCAAGATTAAACTTTTACGACAACTATAGTCTCCATAACCCCTACTTTAGGTTCATTGCTTTTAGCTGCTTTCGTTCATCCTCTTTACCAAGGAAGCATCAAAGTTTTGCGTTCCATGATGTGATCGTGAGCACTCTGCCCTCTGAATCCATCAATCCCAGTTCAAATCTAATTTTAAAGGTACTTGTAATCCAGTGTTAGCACCACTGTCTTTGAGCTAGAAGGCCTAAGTTCAAGACGCACCTGCTCCAGTGATGTGTCACACCACATCCAAACAGAGTGATTGAAAATATCACAATGGAACATCAATTTGCACTTACATAAAGATTTTATGTATAAAACACCCCAAGGCACTTCACAGAGAAATTGGTCAAGCTGAGGAGTAAGCAAAGTGACTACTATGGTCCAGGATTTCCTGGAATGGCTAACTCTGTTAGTTTGATAGAAAAATAAATAGTGGTAACAAAAGGTTGCTTTAAGGGAGGTTAAAAGTAAGAAATAAAAAGTAAGATATTTGCAAAAAATTAAATTTTCACATTTTAAAATCTTCAAACAACAAATCACTAACTAAGGAATGGCACTCCTGTTCACCCTATGTGCAGGAGAGGTTGAATGACAATTGTTATCAGATATCATGTTGTTATAAAGGGACTTTCAATGGCATGTTTAATGTATAGTTAATGTATAATTAGAATAAGCCAACCTCATGGAAATCATGCAGAGGTTAAGTATTAGAAGCTATTTTCGTAATGCTAATAGTGGAGATGCAAGTGGCAATAATAACTTTCATCTTATGGTAATTTGCAATTCACAAGGTACCATTTCCTCACTGCATGCTGTTGGCTAATCTGTGTTTCAGTAACAAATGCTGGCAACTGTTTTTTTCAAAATCTGGGTCTTTGTAAACATTTCCAAAGAAAATGCAAACTTGCTTTTAATGAAAATGATCAGCCAGTCAAACATTATCACATAATAGGTCAGTCAAATGTAAAATTTAAGGCATCTGTAACAGTAGTCATATATTTAATTGTCCTAAATAATTAATTTTATAATCTGCAATTAAGTGCAGTTGCTAATTTAGGATTATGGAAAATGAATGAGGATTCAAAATTTTCCAGAACCATAGTCCTCTATAAGATTTGAAATATAAGACATGCAGACATGAAATATAAGTATATTTCGTATCAATAATTATATATATATCAATGTCACCTTCATTTATAGGTTGTGGACCTTTCAATGGGAGACCTTCTTCTCCATTCCACAGTTACTTGGCTAAATCCTCCCACATCCTTTGGGAAGTGTAAGAAAGATCCTGAATTGGCAGCATTTGGTATGTTCCAGTTTCGAGGTTTATTGTGTTTAGGTTTCAGAAGTGCAAATCTGTATAAATTGCTAAATTTATACCGAATTGTTGGAAACTCAGAAAGGAGTTTTAAACTTTTTGCATCTAATATCCAAAGTAATCTGCTGCATTCATCCACAAATTCTATGATAGTATACGCATAAAACCACTTTGCATTTTTGCAGAAGTGGCTTAATAAGTGCAGGAAAAGAACTTCAATACACAAGGTTTTGGAGCACTGCATGATTTATTTTTCATTTTACTTTCCAGTGTTCAAAACTGCAGTTGTTCTTGTGTATAAAGACGGTTTCAAGCAGAAAAGGAAATTGGTAGGTTTTCTATCTTAAAATGACAATACACATTTGGTTTAATGAGCTATTTAATTTTGTATTAAATTTATGAAATTGTTAAACATTCAAAGATATGAAATGGTTCAAATAAAATAATTTTTATTGAAAACACTTTAGTTTGTGGTAAGACAATGTTTTGGTGTTTTGCTCAAATATAAATGGTGAAAATACTGAATTGTAATCAGTCGGAATTAGATCTGGGACTAGTTTGCAAAACAGTGCTGTTTTATGTGAAGCAAACCTGAAACTTTTTTTGACCAATGTGTCTGTTTCACAAATGGTAAGAGAAAGCTTTAAAATTCAGTTTTTGATTCTAATATGATCTGGGACAGAATGTTTTTGCAATATTTTCATTTTGATTATTACACAGTTAGAAAAAGACCATCTTGATTCAAGTTCAGAAGAGGACCAAAGCCAGGTTTTATATTTATGAAGGATATGCAGTATCACTGCAGCAAAAGACATGCTCCCGGATGTTTAACGACTAAAAGTACTAAAAATTGTGATCTGAAGCTTACAAATGATTGGAAAGCTGATAGTCTTTAATGTGTAAACTGAGAAATTCTATAGTTCTTCTTCTTAAAAACAAAGTAGGAAAGATTATTTTAAACAGGCAGTACTGGCGTTACGATGTAAGCCTGTGTTTCTTTTAAATTGCTCAATTTTACTTTAGCGTCTATTATATAAATCATAATTTGGAGCAGTTACTAAACAAACAAATCAATTAACCGCAGTTACTTTTCCAAAATGTCTTGTTTCTAGTAAAATTCCAGCATAAAATGTCATCTTTTACTTTACAAATAGGGAAACATTTCTCAGAGAGTATCAGTCTCAGATGATCGAGATCCTTTCAAATTTCGTCATATGATTCCAACTCAAGCATTGCAGATTCGATCAGTTGCAACCACAGGTATGTAAATAATATTTTGTATTAATATGTATGAAGTGAACTTTCCAACAAGTGCTAAGCTGTATCAATGATGTACTGGACCAATGTGAGGCAAACCAATGTTTTAATATCACTTCCACTTTGCTTTTAAGGTTGAGTGTTCCAATTAGGTAAATTTTTTATTTTACCAGTTTTCAACAAGACTGTCTACACCTAGAAAGGAAAAACAGAGTCTATGCAACCTCACATAATTCACCTCTTGTCTGCACTGAAGAAAATTTGAAGCGTGTGCTGAACAACCTCAGCTTCTCAGATGAATAAATGCAATGTGAACTTGGGTGCGCACGTCAAAGCAAGAAACTCATTGTAGAAAGTGGTGACAGCAGAAAATTAAATTCCTTGAGACGACATTTTACATTTTGGAGTGTTTTGCTCCAGATGGTTTACGCAATGGCACAGTTTACTGGTGTAGTGCTGGATGTTAAGCCCTACTCTTCCCAGAGTTGTCACAAATGCGCAAAGATTGTTGAAAATTTCTATATTCCTACATGTCCTGCCATAGATTGTGAGCATTACATGAAAACAATATGTCCTGACAGTATCTGGGTGGTACCACTGTCTGATCAACAGCCATAAATTTCCATTCACAGATCTTTTTAAACAAATAACACCAGTCTTCTTTGAGCCTCAATTTCAGTGTTAGCTGTCAGTGTGAACGTTACTTAATTTGGGATCTGCTTTCTGAACCTCAATTAATGTAGACCTGCCAAATACTTAGTTTGAAATAAGCCTCATCCTTAAGGAACATTTCAGCTATCTAACATCTGCCTATTACTTTGACTTCTGGTGATAGACTTTGTTTAGCCACTTCTCTTGTCACCACAAATGGAAAAATATCTGGAACTTGTTCTTGTAACTGTTCCATCTCTTTTACTTTCCATGGGCTTCCAATGATTGTGAACAAAGTTGTAATCCTGAATCCAGTCAAATCCATTCACCAAGTTATTTCTGAACAACCCCTACTACCGTTGATCCATATGAGAAGTTACATTCTTACGTTTCACTTGTTAAAATAAATTATTGGTGTCTGGTCATTAGTGTAATGTTAATGTGGCATCTGGCTGGGCCAGTATTTATTGCCCAACCTAAAAGGAGAAGAAAGTACCAGGGCAAGGGCACAGAATTACCACAGGGTCATATACCAGCATGGAGAGAATGACATAAATGGAGGCACATTTCACAGAAATGGAAATGTAATGAGCCCATCAGAAGTATGAACAGCAGTCAGCTGATCGGCCCTTCAAGCCTGATCCTGGTTGATTCAGCATTCCTCACATTCACTTTCCTGAGGGGCATGGATAGGATAAATAGACAAAGTCTTTTCCCTGGGGTCAGGGAGTCCAGAACTAGAGGGCATAGGTTTAGGGTGAGAGGGGAAAGATAAAAGAAACCTGAGGGGCAACGTTTTCATGCAGAGGGTGGTACGCGTATGGAATGAGCTGCCAGAGGATGTGGTGGAGGCTGGTACAATTGCAATATTTAAGAGGCATTTGGATGGGTATATGAATAGGAATGGTATGGAGGGATATGGGCCGTGTGCTGGCAGGTGGGACTAGATTGGGTTGGGATATCTGGTTGGCATGGAGGGGTTGGACTGAAGGGTCTGTTTCCATGCTGTACATCTCTGTGACTCTATAACCCTTAAGGTAATGGTGGTCAGCTTCCCCAACATTAACTGGAAACGTGTGCAAGGTTCAGAGGGAGCAGAACCCTTAATACATCTAGAAGAGCTTTCCTTTAAGCCAGAGTGTAGAAGACATGATTGATTGAATTTTTCAAAGAGCTGACTAGGCATGTAGACGAGAGTTACTTGGACTTCAGTGAGGCTTTTGACACAAGAGACTGATAGTCCAGCACAGATTCACAAAGACGGTGGAGGCACATTTGGGCCCAGTACGAGATCTTGTGGCATCAGCAGCAGCTACATAGGCTAGGGGTGCCTGAAGTGGACTTCATGCCTCTGGGGGAGTTGAGTTTAAGCCATGTGGTACATGGTGGCATCAGTGGTGAGGTCCAGTGAGGACTTGTAGTGGCAGGGGCATCACTGGAGGTGGGAAGGCGCTGAAGAGTGGTGACTGTTGTTCTAGAGGCGGCGACACAGCAAAGGTAACTTGTGGCTGGTCACCAGGCTCATGGCCCATGACTGAGCACTTAACAAGAAGGATTGCATAGTTACACACTATTTATTTTTCTACCTTTTGTGATCTATGTTTTGATTTATTTTTCTGTCTTTAACAATGATGCTGGAGAGTGGTGACACTCTGCAACAGTTTATACTGTATTTTGTAACAATACACATGACAATAAATAAATACACATGGCCTCGAGAAAGCAGTGATGAGCTGTCACCTTGGACTGTTGCAGTTTATTTGATTTAGGAAGACCGAAATACTGTTGGGAGGATATTTCAGGATTTTGACCCAGTGACAGTGAAGGAATGGCAATATATTTCTAAATCGGGTTGGAGAGTGGCTTGGAAAGAACCTTGCAGCTGGTGGTGTTCCCATGTATCTGCTGCCCTTTCCTAATAGATTGCAATGATCACATGTTTTCAAGGTGATGCCAAAGGGCAATTTTTACAGTGCATCTTGTAGATGATACACATTGCTGCTGCTGAGCATTGATGGTGGAGGGAGTGAACGTTTGTGGATGTCATGCCAATCAAGTGGGCTGCTTTGTTCTGGATGGTGTCAAGCTTCAAGTGTTTTAGGAATAGCAATCACCAAGGCAAGTTTGGGTAGTTAAGAGGTGAGTTATTCATTGCAGGATTCCTAGACACTGAAGTAGCCTCAATATTTATATGATTAGTCTTGTTCATTTTCTGTTCAATGGTATTCCCCAGGATGTTGATAGTGGTTTATTCAGTGATGGAAATGCTATTGAATGTTGAGAAGCGATGGTTAGATTCTGTCTTGCTGGAGATGATCATTGCACTGTCACTTGCCACTTGTCAGCTGAAACCTGGATATTGCCCAGGCCTCCTTGCATTTAGACATAGACTGCTTCAATATCTTGAGTTGTGAATGGTGTTGAACATTTGTGCAATCATCAGCAAAAATTCCCATTTCTGACCTTAAGATAGCGGGAAGGTTGATGAAGAAGTTGAAGAAGCGTGGGCCAAGGGCACTTTGTGCAGTTAAACCAAGATATACACTGCACTTATCCCATTTTATATCACTTGGACTTTCATTGTACTCCCTGGAGGCAAAACTAAGTCCTTCTTGAACAGTGGTTGAGTAGCTCCAGTATTCCTTGTTATAATTGCACTTTATCCACATTATTTGACACAAGTTAAATTATCCTTCCTTTTGATAAAAAGCTTGATTTTTTTTTTCGAGGAGGTGACCAAGTGTGTAGATGAGGGTAGGGCAGGTGACATAGTTAATATGGATTTCAACAGAGCCTTTGACAAGGTCCCAGATAAGTGACTGATTTTTAAAAAATATAAAAATATTTGGGATCCAAGATAACTTGGTAAATTAGATCCAAAATTGATGAGATGTTCGAACACAGAGTGTTTATGTGACTAGAGGCTGGAGTCCAATGGCATAGAACAGGCATCAATGCTCTTATTGGGTCCCTGATATATATTGACAAAGTAGTTGAGAATGTTGGGGGCAGTGGGGTGGGGGGGAGGTGGTGGTGGTGTTGTAAGTAATTTTGCTGATGTTGTAACATTTGGCTGAGTGATTGACAGTGAGGAAGAAGGTCCTAGCTTGCAGGATATAGATGATTGGTCAGATGAGCGGATCAGTATTAGATGGAACTTAACCCTGATTAGTAAGGTGATGCATTTTGGAAGAAGTAACACGATAAGGCAGTAGTCTTTACTCAGAGAGTAGTAATGGTATGGAATGCTTTGCCTGCGATGGTAGTAGATTCGCCAACTTTTAAGTGCATTTAAGTCGTCATTGGACAAGCATATGGGCGTACATGGAATAGTGTAGGTTAGATGGGCTTCAGATTGTTATGACAGGTCGGCACAACATCGAGGGCCGAAGGGCCTGTACTGCGCTGTAATGTTCTATGTTCAACGAATGGCTGGGCACTAGGAAGCTCAAAGTGACAGAGAGATCTTAGAGGCTTGGCCTCAACTCCTTAAATGTGGTAGGGCAAGTTAATAGGGTAATTATGAATTATTGGATACTTGCCCTTATGTACAGGACTTTGGTTAGGCCACACCTGGAGTTCTGTGTGCTATTCTGGTCACCACACAAGATGAAGTATATGATTGCACTAGAGGGGGTGCAGAGACTTACCAGGATAATGTCTAGGATGTACCAGTTTAGCACTGAAGAGAAGCTGGACACGCTTGAATTGTTTTCTTTATAACAGAGAAGGCTGAATAGGGACCTGACTGATGTAAAGATTGAGGGGCATGGAAAGGGTGAAGAGAAAGCAGCTGTTCCCCTTAGTTGAAAGGTCAATGCAAAAGGGCATTCAAGTTCAAAGGTGAAAGACAGGAGCTTGAAAAGGGATTTCAGGAAAGCATTTTTCACTGGTTGGGGTCTGGAATGTGCTGCCTGAGAAGGTAGATGATGTGGGAAACCTCAACCTTTTAATCATTTGGACAAGCACTCTGAATGTTAGAACATTCACCACTATGGGCTAAGTGCTGGAAAGTGGGACTCGTGTAGATTTAGAGTAATATTTTTGTCAATTAAAAATCAATGGACTGAAGGGCCCTTTCTGTACTATATGATTCTGTGATCCTTTCATATCTCTCATCTAACCTATTTACCTTACCCGAAGTCTGGAGTTTTCACCTCTAGTTCAACTGCAACTAGGGGTCTACAATTTGATGCGTGATAATTTTGTTTCAAGTTCCCTTTTCGGACTAATTCTTACAAGTTGCTATAGGTCTCTCAACTTCTTGCAACTTCTCTTGTATTCTGAAAGAAGGTATCCGATTTTATTGTGGTTTTCAGTTTTCACCTCCACCCAGTACTGTCTAATCTGAGGAAGAGCTCTTAAGACTATCCCGACTAACCTTTTTTTTTAGCCTTTCCTTTAACTCTCCTATCATTTAACCTTAAAGAGTTTACAAAAGTGATAGAAAAAGTGTTTAGTTTAATGGATCGGTTCTTTACTTTTCAACATTGGTTCTGATGACAGAAGCTTTTAAATTGTTTCAAGAGAATGATCATTCTGAGCACTTGAAGTCAGCTTTCAATGCCCAGTGTCACAATTATTTTGCTTCACTCTTTCACATTCCACATGGGGGTTTGGCCAGGCTGTTTCTGTGAATTTGGAAACTTTTGTTTATATACTTTTTGCGAAAAAAAACTGGTATGCATCCAACATAATGGTTTTTTGTGCTGTGGTAATCCATAGAAACCTACTCTGACAGTCAAACACAAATTTCTTGTGAACTCGTTCGCATGAACAATGTTCAGTTTTCCTTTGGCCCTTTCATTTGTTTCACCTTTTTTGCAGATAACGCAGAATAGCCTTTATGCTATTCTCTTCAATATTTGAAATGGTCTTGTCAAACATTATAAGCAAGAATGCAGGGGAGGAAATCAAATACTATTACCACCACTAAAGAAGGAGTATTAGACAAGCTTATGGG
Organism: Chiloscyllium plagiosum; assembly: GCF_004010195.1. Lineage (NCBI taxonomy): Eukaryota > Metazoa > Chordata > Chondrichthyes > Orectolobiformes > Hemiscylliidae > Chiloscyllium > Chiloscyllium plagiosum. Next base: position 21,281,008 of record NC_057721.1, on the reverse strand, counting down.
GTTAAAGGTACTTGAATCCCCCTGGCTGCACCCTAGGATTCTAAAAAAGGAAGCTACAGAGACAGTAGATGCATTGGTTGAAATTTTACAAAAAATCATTGGATTCTGGAGAAACACCCAAAGACTGCAAAACTGCTAATGTGACACCTCTATTCAAAAAGGAAGGGAGGCAAAAAGTGGGTAACTATGAGCTGGTTAAGCTAGCATCTATTGTTGAAAAAGTATTGAAATCAATGATTAAGGAAGTAATAACAGAACATTTGGAAAATCATAAGCTGATTAAGCAGAGTCAGCATGGCTTCATGAAAGGGAAATTGTGTCTGATTTATGAGAGGTTTTCAAGGTCTCAACCAGAGCAGACAAAGTTGTACTTGGACTTCCAGAAGATGTTTGACAAGGTACCCCACAAAAGGTTAAATCATAAGTGAAGGGTACACTGTGTTGGAGGTAGTATATTGGCATGAGAGAGAATTTGGTTCCCTGGGAGAAAACCGAGAATGGGGATAAGGGGTTCTTCCTCAGGTTGGTAACCAGTATCCATTGGGTTCCACATAGAACAATGTTGGGACAATGCAGCTGTTTACAATATGTTAACATGACTTGGAGGAAATAAGCGAATGTACTGTCAACAGATTAGCAGACAACAGTAAAATAGTAAGTATGGCAGATTGTGAGAGTTTACAGAGAGACATTGATAGATTAAGTAAGTGAGCTAAAAGTTGCCAAATGGAGTATAATGTGGAAAAATGCAAGATTGTTAATTTTGGAAAGTGAACAAGAGAACAGGACATTATTTAAACGGAGAGAAATTGCAGAAAGTTGCAACACAAAGGGACATAAGTCTACTTGTGTATGAAACAAAGAAAGCTAGCCATCGGTGCAGCAGGTAACCAGGAAGGCCAGTGGAATAGAACATAGAAAAATACAGGGCAGAACAAGCTCTTCAGCCCTCGATGTTGCACCAACCTGTAAACTATTCTCAGCTTGTCCCCCTACACTATCCCAAAATCATCCATGTGCTTATCTAAGGATTGTTTAAATCTCCATAATGTAGTTGAGTTGACTACCTTAACAGGTAGGGCATTCCACACCCTTACCACTCTCTGAGATGCCTCTGACATCTGTCTTAAATCTATCACCCCTCAATTTGTAGTTATGCCCTCTCGTACAAGCTGACATCATCCTCGGAAAAAGTCTTTCTCTGTCTACCCTATCTAATCCTCTGATCATCTTGTATGTCTTTATCAAATCCCCCCTTAGCTTTCTTCTTTCCAGTGAGAACAGACTCAAGTCTCTCTCAGCCTTTCCTCATAAGACCTTCCCTCCAGACCAGGCAACCTCCTGGTAAATCTCCCCTGCACCTTTTCCAATGCTTCCAAATCCTTTCTGTAATGGGGCGACCAGAACAGTATACAATGTTCCAAGTGTGGCCGCACCAGCGTTTTGTATAGTTGCAGCATGATATTGCGGTTCCGGAACTCGATCCCTCTACCAATGAAACCCAACACATCGTATGCCTTCTTAACAGCACTATCCATCTGGGTGGCAACTTTCGGGATCTATGCACATGGACTCCAAGATCCCTCTGCACATCCACGGTACCAAGAATTTTCCATTGACTAAGTACTCTGCCATCCTGTTATTCTTCAAAGTGCATCAGCTCACATTTAGCTGCATTGAACTCCATTTGCCATCTCTCAGCCCAATTCTGCAGTTTATCCAAGTCCCCCTGCAACCTGTAACATTCTTGCAAACTGTCCACTACTCCACCGACTTTAGTGTCGTCTGCAAACTTACTAATCCATCCACCTATGCCTGCGTCTAAATCATTTATAAAAAATGACAAACAGCAGTGGTCCCAAAACAGATCCTTGTGGCACACCACTAGTAACTGGACTCCAGACTGAATATTTTCCATCAACCACCACTCACTGCCTTCTTCCAGAAAGCCAGTTTCTAATCCAAACTTCTAAATCACCCTCAATTCCATGCCTCTGCATTTTCTCCATCAGCCTACCATGTGGAACCTTATCAAAGGCTTTACTGAAGTCCAAGTATACCACGTCAACTGCCCTATTCTAATCTACATGCTTAATCACCTTCTCAAAAAACTTAATGAGGTATGTGAGACATGACCTGCCCTTGACGAAACCATCATGTTAACTATCTGAAATCAAGTTGTTGCTTGCTAGATGATTATAAATCTTATCTCTCATAATCCTTTCCAAAACCTTTCCTACAACAGAACTAAGGCTCGCTGGTCTATAATTACCTGGGTCATCTCTGCTGCCCTTCTTGAACAAGGGCACAACATTAGCAATCCTCCAGTCCTCAGGTACTAAACCTGTAGACAATGACAACTCAAATATCGAAGCCAAACACTCTGCTATCTCCTCCCTAGCTTCCCAGAGAATCCTCGGATAAATCCCATCCGGCCCAGGGAACTTGTCTACTTTCACTCCTTCCAGAATTGATAGCACCTGTGTGTAACTAACCTCGATCCTTTCTAGTCTAATATCTCGCACCTCATTCTTATATACAATTTTCTCTTTTCCTGAGTGAACACCGATGAGAAATGTTCATTTAGCACCTCTCTGATCACTACAGGGTCCACACTCAGCTTCCCACTTCTGTCTTTGGCCCAATTCGTACCCTAATCATCTTTTTATTCCTCACATACCTATAGAATGCTTTAGGGTTCTCCTTTATTCTATTTGCTAAACACTGTTCATGTCCTCTCTTTGCTCTTCATAATTCTCTCTTTAAATCCTTCCTCGCTGATCTGTAACTCTCCATCGCCTCATCTGAACCATCTTGCCTCATCAACACATAAGCCTCCTTCTTCTTCTTAACAAGAGATGCAGTTTCTGTTGTAAACCACGGTTCCCTTACCTTATCACTTCCTCCCTGCCTGACAGGGACATCCCTATCAAGGACACGCAATATCTGTTCCCGAAACCAGCTCCACATTTTGATTGTCTGCACCCCCTACATTTTGCTACCCCATTCTATGCATCCTAACTCTTGCCTAATCGCATTATAATTGCCCTTGCCCCATCGATAACTCTTGACCTATGGCATGTACCTATCCCTTTCCATCGCTAAACTAAACGTAACTGAATTATGGTCACTCTCTCCAAAGTGCTCACCTACAACTCAATCAAACATCTGGCCTGGTTCATTACCAAGCACCAGATCCAATGTGGCCTCCCCTCTTGTTGGCCCTTCGACATACTGTGTCAGGAAACCCTTCTGCACACATTGGACAAAAAACGATCCATCCGACGTACTTGAGTTATAACATTTCCAAACAATGTTGGGGAAGTTAAAGTCCCCCATAATGACCACCCTGTTCCTTTCACTCCTACCCAGAATAATGTTGCTAATCCTCTCTTCCACCTCCCTGGAATTCTTTGGAGGCCTATAAAAAACTCTACGCAGTGTGACCTCTCCTCCTGTTTCTAACCTCAGCTCACACTACCTCAGTAGACGAGTTCTCATCAAAAGTTCTCTCAGCCACCGTTATACTATCTTTGACTAACAAGGCCACACCTCCCCCTCTTTTACCACCTTGCCTGTTTTTAATGAATGATCTAAATCCTGGAACCTGCAACATCCATTCCTCACCCTGCTCTATCCATGTCTCCGAAATGGCCACAACATTGAAGTCTCAGGTACCTATCTGTGCTGCAAACTCACCTACCTTATTTCTGGTGGACATACTTCAAATCACTTCGCTGCCTGCCAGCACATTCTAGTGACCCTGAAATCCTGTCCGTGTCCTTCCTACTCTCATTCTCTTGTGCACTGCAGCTACACCTCCAGTTCCCATCCCCCTGCTCAGCTGGTTTAAACCCACCCAAACAACACCAGCAAATTTCCCACCCAGGATATTAGTACCCCTCTGGTTCAAGTGAAGACCGTCCTGTTTGTACAAGTCCCACCTTCTCCAGAATGAGCCCCAATTATCCAAAAACCTGAAACCCTACCTCCTGCACCATCCTTGCAGCCATGTGTTTAATTGATATCTCTCCTTATTCCTTGCCTTGCTATCACGTGGCACGGATAACATTCCAGAGATAACAACTCTGTTTGTTCTAGCTCTCAGCTTCCACCCTAGCTCCCTGAAATCCTGCCTTACATCCCTATCCCTCTTTCTGCCTATGTCATTGGTACCTACATGGACAATGACTTGAGGCTGGTCACCCTCTCCCTTCAAGACCCTAAAGATACGATACAATGACCCATGTTTCAAGGGTGTTGAAGTACAAGAGTAAACACGTCTATTGCAACTGTACAAGATACTGCTGAGACCATATTTGGAGTATTGTGAACAGTCTTTGTCCCCTTACTTAAGGAAACATACTACTTCATTGGAGGAAGTTCAGAGAAGGTTCGTGAGATGATCCCTGGTATGGAGGGGTTGTTTTATTAATAAAGAATAATCAAGTTGGGACTCTACTCACTGGAGTTATAGAAGAATGAGAGGTAATCTCATTGAAACATACAGGATGCTGGGGGGATGTTTCCCATCATGGGAGAGTCTGGGACTCTGAGATAGAGCCTTAGCACAAATGGGCATTAATTTAAGACTGAGGTGAGAACAATTTCTTCTCTGAGGGTTGAGAGTCTTTGTAACTCTTTGCCACAGACAGCTGTGGGATCAGAGTCCTTGTGTTGATTTTGAGTTGACATAGATTAATCTTTGATCACTAGAGAATGAAGAGTTATGGGAAAAGGGCAGGAAAGTGGATGTGAGGAATGTCAGATCTGCCATAATTTTATTGAGTGGCAGAGCAGACTGGAGGGGGCAAACAGTCTACTCCTGTTCCTATTTCTTATGGAATTTTAGCTAGTGGGCCAAATAATTGATGCAGTAATTAAGGTCTGTTGGAGTGGGTGAGAAATATTGGGTCATTGGTTCACAGGGGAGTTTGGAAGTTTGAGGAAGAGCTGAGTCCAATGGTGGGGGAGAGGATTCCAGCTCCTGGGTGGGGACATGGCAGAGCCAAATTGGCTTCTGAAGGACGAATAAAAGTGGGAGTAAGGTAGGGGAGGTTCTGCTCTAATCAGTGGTCATGAGAAAAGGCAGATTAGGATAACAGGGGGCTCAGGATTGGAGAAAGGGGGTCACTCTGGAATAATAAATGCCTGATCATTGGAAAATCCAGTCCAGTATCTTTGGCCTGTACTCTTTGCTATGTTACTTAGCACTGTTAAAACACACTATTTCTTTTTGTGAGATTATTTGTGGGATATACTACAATGAAGGCTGTATTCATTTTTACAGCATGTGGAATTTCAACTCGCCCTGTGTAGGCTGGAATAACATTTCTGTACCACTCACTTCCAGTGTTGGAAAGTGAGGATTTTCCTATAGAATGAGCCTGAACTCTTACTTAAAGTAAATAACTCATCCATTTTCAGTAGTTTGGCAGCATATCATTTACTTTTGTGAATGAATAGTTGTCCATATTTAGGACATAAAAGCTTGCACAATTTTAGGAGTTCAGTTGACTGATGGATACTAAAATTACACAGACAGCAGCAAGTTATTGCTAATTTTTACTATTACTAATTAAATCAGATTTGAGGTGATTGAATGCCATTGTCTTTGATGTTTAAAGTTGTCCTGACCTTTCTTCTTTTAATACTAGGAGGCCCTGTAATTATGTATGTTAAATAATGCTAACACTATCAATATTAAATTTTGCCTCCTGCAGTTATATTTCATAATACTTCTATGTGCTTTTGTCTCTAGATGTTGAGACCGATTGTGTCTTTGAAATAATTCACACAAAATCTGAGTCAGAAGGAAGACCAGAGACAAACTTTCACTTCTGTAGCAGGTAGCTGGTTGTTACTCTTGTCTGATTTCTTAAACATTTACAGCATCATTTAAAAAATATTTTCAGAATTATCTTCCTCTGATGTCGACCTTTCTGAAAATTTTCAGTACTCCTGAGAACAAACGGGATATTATCAAGGCAGTTCAGTCCATATTACGTGATAAACATCGAAGGCAGCTTCTAAAAACTGAAAGTTTGCCACAGTCTCAGCAATACATTCCTTTTGGGGGAAAGCGACTATGTGCATTGAAAGGAGCAAGGCCAGTAGTGAATCGAGCTGGTAAGAACCATCCGGGTCAGAGCTGTATCAAAAGTATCGTTCACACTACTACATGTTACAAAATGTTCCTCTCTTGTGCCAGTGTATAATTTCATATTTATGAAAATAATTTCCTAATGCTTCTTTGTTCCTTAACTATGAACCAGTTCCAAAAAAAAATTCAGGATTTTTTGACCTCGTTTAACCAGTTGTTTTTAAAAGAAGTTCTCATTTTAAGATAGAACCAGTAATTGTGGAACTTGAAAACAAAAATCAACGTCATAACTCAATGGGGTATGTGAATGGATTCAGTAATAACAATATAAATTGAGAACATGCGTGATAAAATGAATAGTTGGAATGAATAGAAACATGAACCCATGTGGGAAAAGTCAAATGGCAAATAAGCTTGTGATATGTTAGACAATTGTAAATCTACAAGTAACAATTCATTTCCATTGGATGAAAGGGAATGTTTTCAAAAATAATAGATACTATTTCACGAGATCTTGCTGGACAATTAGAGAGAGATGATGGAGACAGGTGGGAAAGTGAAATTGGAGTCAAAGGTCAGTCATAATCATATGAAATGGTTTCAGTATGTCTGAAGGGCAAGGTGACCTAATCCTGCTAACATTTCTTAAGTTTTTAATCAATTTCTCATAATCTTTTCTCTTATTTCTGCATACTACTTACTGCTTAGGGATGTGTTAAAAATTAATTTATTTATATGCTATATTTTCAATAATTATTTATCAATGATTGTGCAAAATGAAGTCATTCTTCAAAGCAGGAGGTAAAATAACGGTGTTTTAATAAATATTGTAAGAGAGAATTTCCTGGCATGGTTTCCCTACTCTGCCTATAATCAGGGAGAAACAATCTAACATCTGTTATGTTGTCTCACTGGAGTTAAGAACAAAGAAAATTACAGTGCAGGAACAGGCCCTATAGCCCTCTAAACCTGTGCCAGTCCAAGTCCTCGATCTAAACCTGTTGCCTATTTTCCAAGGATCTGTATCCCTCCGCGCTCTGCCCATTCATATATCTGTCCAGATACATCTTATGTGACATAATCGTGCCCGCCTCTACCACCTCCTCTGGCAACATGTTCCAAGCATCCACCACCCTCTCCGTAAAGAACATTCCACACATATTTCCCTTAAACTTTTCCCCTCTCAACTTGAACTCGTGACCTCTAGTAATTGAATCCCCCACTCTGGGAAAAAGCTTCTTACTATCCACCCTTACTATCCATGGAGGCACTCAACCTCCATGTTTCTAATGAAAATAATCCTAATCTATTCAACTTTTCTTCATAGCTAGTGCCCTCCATACCAGGCAACATCCTGATGAACCTCCTCTGCACCCTCTCCAAAGCATCTGCATCCTTTTGCAAATGTGGCAACCAGAACTATACGCAGTATTCCAATGTGGCCAAACCAAAGCCCTATACAACTATAACATGACCTGCCAACTCTTGTAGTCAGTACCCCATCCGATGATGAAAAGCATGCCCTATGCCTTCATGACCACTCTATCGACCTGCTTTGCCACCTTCAGGGTACAATGGATCTAATAAATGCCCAGACCTCTGTACAGAAATTGTCCCCAGGGCTTTTCCGTTTACCATATTGTATGGTTCCATTTACCAATTTTAGAGTTCATTCTAGAATTATGCATCATCTTGCATTTGCCCAGCTCTCTAATCTATCTACATTCTGCTGCATTCTCTGACAGTGACCTTCACTGCCAATCTTAGTGTCATTTACAAACTTGCAACCAGACCACCCATCCCTTCCTCCAGATCATTTATGTATATCACAAACAACAGTGATCCTAGTACGGGTCCCTATGGAACACCACTGGTCACAGTTCTCCATTTTCAGAAATTCACTTCCACTACTACTGTCTGTCTCCTGTTGCCCGGCCAGTTCTCTATCCTATTACACCCTGGACCCCATGCGACTTCACTTCCTCCATCAGCCTACCATGGTCAACCTTATCAAACACCGTACAGAAGTCCATGTACAGCCCTTGTCTCATCAATCAACTTTTTCACCAGCTTCCCTGTCACTGACGTCAGGCTCACCGGTCTATAATTACCAAGATTATCCTTGCTACCCTTCTTAAACAAAGGGACGACATTAGTAATTCTCCAGTCCTCCGGAACCTCACCTGTGTTCAAGGATGCTGCAAAGATATCAGTTAAGGCCCCAGCTTTTTCCTCTCTTGCTTCCCTCAGTAACCTGGGATAGATCCTATCCAGACCTGGGCACTTGTCCAACTTAATGCCTTTTAGAATGTCCACCACTTCCTCCCTCCTTATGCCAACCTGACCTAGAGTAATCAAACATCTATCCCTAACCTCAACATCCGTCATGTCCCACTTCTAGGTGAATACTGACGCAAAGTACACATTAAGAAACTCATGCATTTTCTTGACTCCATGCATAACGTTCCTCCTTTGTCCTTGAGTGGGTCAGCCCTTTCTCTAATTACCCTCTTGCTCCTTATGTACAAATTGGAATTTTCATTAACCCTGTTGCTGAAGGTATTTCGTGATCCCTTTTAGTCCTCTTAATTCCTCATTTCAGATTGGTCCTTCTTTCCCAATATTATGCCAAAGCTTTGTCTGTTTTCAGTCATCTGGACTTTATGTATGCTTCCTATTTGCTCTTAGCTAGTCTCAGTTTCACCTGTCATCCATGGTTCTCTAATCTTGCCATTTGTATGCCTCATTTTCACAGGGACATGTCTGCCCTGTACTGTAATCAACCTCTCTTTAAAAACCTCCCACATAGTAATATAAATGTGTATTTACCCTCAAACAGCTGCTCCCAATCCACGTTCCCCAACTCCTTTTGAATTTTGCTATAGTTGGCCTTTCCCCGAATTAGCACTTTTCCTTTTGGACCATTCTAGTCTTTGTCCATGAGTATTCTAAAACGTACGGAATTGTGATTACTATTCCCAAAGTAATCTCCGACTGAAACTTCAACCACCTGGCTGGGCTCATTCTCCAACACCAGGTCCAGTATGGCCCTTTCTAAGTTGCTGGAAAAGCGCAGCAGGTCAGGCAGCATCCAGGGAACAGGAGAATCAACGTTTCGGGCATATAGAAAACCCTCCTGGATGCTCCTTACAAATTCTGCTCCACCTAAATCTCTAACACTAAGTGAATCCCAGTCGATGTTAGGAAAATTAAAATTGCCCATCACCACCATCCTGTTGCTCCTACATCTTTCCATAATCTGTCTCCATATTTGTACCTTTGCCTCACTGCTCGAGTCCTCCATAGTGCCCTCATTCAGCACAGCTGTGATATCCTCTCTGGCCAGTATTGCAACTCCTCCACCTCTTTTACCTCTCTCTCTAACCCACCTGAAGCATCTGTCTCCTGGGATATTTAGTTGCCAATCTTGCCCTTCCCTCAACCAAGTCTCAGTAACAGCAATAACCTCATACCCGTAGATACAAATCCAAGCCTTAAGTTCATCTGCCTTACCCACTTCAGTTCTCGCATTAAAACAAATGCACCTCAGATCACCTGTCCCTTTTGCATCCATCAACTGCTCCATGCCTAATCTTCCTCTTAGTCACACTGACTTCATTGTCTAATTCCTTAAAGGCTTTAGTTACTACCTCTTTACTGTCCACTACCCTCCTCATTTGGGAGGTTCACAGTGGGAGCTCGGAAAACCCTGCACACATTCCAGTTGTGTATCACAAGTGTAACCCACGTTTCATTGCATGATACATACCCCCTTTCCCCTCTGCTCAGTAATTACTGCACAATTCTTAATATATTTCATAGAAAACAGGCGCATCGTGGCTCAGTGGTTAGCACTGCTGCCTCAAAATGCCAGGGATCTGGCTTCAATTCCATCCTTGGGTGATTGTATGGAGTTCACACATTCTCTCCATATCTGTGTGGGTTTCCTCCAGGATCTCCAGTTTTCTCCTGCAGTCCAAAGATGTGCAGGTAAGGTGAATTGCTAAATTGCCAGTAGTGTCCAGGGATGTGTAATTGAGGTGGATTAGCCATGGGGAATGCAGGGTTACAAGGAGCGGGATAGTCTTCAGACTGTCAGTGTGGGCTCGATGGGCCGAATGGCCTGCTTCCACCCTGTAGGGATTCTGTGAAAACATTGTATAGTCATCATATTGATTATGCTTGTAAAAGCTATGGATTTGAAATGGCTTTTGGAAATATGAGTGTATGCATACTTAGAGGTGTCTTTCCAAATAGTATTTTAATGCAGTTATTGATGCTTTTATTTTAAATGGCTAACGTTGCAACTAAAAAACACAAGCAATGTAAAATGTACAAATGTGCCATAAACAGTCATTCAACAATATTGTGAGTAATAAATCTGTGTTTATTTGTGATTGTACTGACATTTAGCTTGTTGAAATGTCTTGTCTGTTAGACTATTACTTTGATTTTGCTTCTGGCAAGGTGTCGCAGCATCTAATTTCTGTATATCTTTGTCCTTCCCTAAGTTTCAGTACCCTGCAGAAGCCTAGGCAAGAAGAGACTATCCAGGAACAGATTTACTATTGATGCAGATGATCTGTTTGGACGTAGTCAAAGTAATGAATCTTCACAGTCCCCAGTGACATGCAATGATACTGATCGTTGGGTGGAAGAACAGTTTGATCTTGGTAAGTATGAAGAACAGGAAGATGTCAAAGAGACTGATATTCTAAGTGATGATGACGAATACTGCCAGTCAGTAAAAAGTTCAACACTGTCAAAAGATTTGCAAGAGCAGCTGAAAGCAATGAGCTTCACAAAAGATAGTTTCTGTGAGAATGGAAAACTATCCATGCATAGAACGCCAGAAAAATCACCATCAAAAACAGCATTTACTGCAAAGCAAAAAGTTGCAGCAGGAGCTAATGGCGTAGTGGAAAATACCACAGCAGAAGTAATCTGGGTAAAACGTGAAGACTTCATTTCAACTGAGAAAGAAAATGATGAAATCTAAAATGCAGATTCGTTTCTGCAGATATAACTGCCGGGCACATTCACTGCTAACTGTTCATGGCCTCTTACATATGCTATAGGATGATTCCACTGAATTGGAGGTAGCTGGACCAATTCAGAAGCTATGATCTCCTATTAAATTAATTAAAAATCATTATGATTGAACACTCAAATGTATGAACAATCTTGTGACTTCATTGTACACTCCTATAATGTACTGTCCAAAGGGCTTAATGTATATTTATTATTGTTGCGGTGTAAAAATATAATTTCATTTTTTGTTTATATTTAGGCAATTCACTGAACAAGCAAATTTATTGTATCTGTTACCAACTAACTTTGTACTTTTTACAGAAACGCTGAAATCAATTGCACAAACTGGATTTCATCCAAAATTGTTTAAAGAATGTCTTTTTAGTGCAGCATAGAGCTGAAATGGTTATAAGTCTTAACCACACAACTACCAGTGAAATAAATCGGGTGTTTATATGAACAAAAGAACAAACTGCGAGCATTGAATAAATACATTTTTCAAACTACTTTAGGTTTCATTACGCTGTTAACAAGTCTGATGGTACTTCTATTATGGCCATATTCATATTTGTACATATTTCCAAGCTTTGATGCGCACATCAGAAGTTGCCTAATATATTTCTTTTGTAAGCTGGAAAAAATTCTATTTTTATGTTTTTAGGTTCATTGACTTTAAGAATTGTAAATGCTCTTCAAACATAATAAAACATGTGAAATTGGAATTTCTCTGTTATTTTGTGTGTTTACTTATTCAGATGAGACAAAATTATTTATGAATTTTGTTGCTGAGGATAGTGCTCTCATATACAATGAAATGTTCCTACAATTATTTTACATTTCCCAAAGAGAGAGTTCATCACGTCACTAGCCTTTACAGCACTTAAAGTGGGATTTTCTGCTATGGAAGAAACCCAATATAAACTCTACTTCCCTTTTTGACCTGCTGCTGATTCTGCATATTTTCCAGTTTCAGTCCTGTTGGGGTCTCAGTATAACTCTTATAATCCTTATAACCTGTGAACCTGCAAGCACTCAAAAGTTTCCATGCAAAAATAATGGAAGTGTTCACTAAAATGTATGCACAGGTATTTTGTGTGTATGTGCGGTAGGAAACTACAGGAAATGTTGACCATCCCAAGCCAGTGTGACTACGTGTCTCTAAATAGTAGTTAAAATGTTTTATTTTCTACTATCTTTATTTGTATGTTTTCCTTATATTTTTGAATACTATAATCAAAAGAGTTAATTTAGTGGAGTGGAAAAGAGTGGGATTGCTGTATATACCCTCAACAGAATCTGTATTGATTGCATCAATGATTCTGTTTTGTAATATTAATGTACTTTGTTGCACTTCAGTGAATTTCCACCAAAGGCATGATGGATGTCTGTGTGTGTGTGTGTGTGTGTGTGTGAGGCCCCCTTTGGTCATGGCTGACCATGGGTTGCATCCTTGTGGTTCTGACTTTCTGCTTCCCTGAAGCAACGTAGCTTGTGACTGAAGAAACCAATGTTGGAGTAACAGCAGTGGTCACATCTGTATGTGGTCATTGATCTGCTAGAATTGCAGCACTCCTTCTTGCATGCCCGCTTGTCTGCTGCAGTACTCATCTGCTTCTTTTCTCCTATTTGAGGTGTTGGTTAAGGGTGATTCTCCATCTCGTGCGGTCAGCTGCAAGACGTTCCCAGGACTCCGTAACGATATCAAGCATGTTCCTCATGCAGACGTCCTTGTAACGGAGCTGGGGCGCCCAGTGGGTCTCCTCCCAGATGCAAGCTCTCATTAGAGGATTTCCTTTGGATTGTAGCCATCCTCCATGTGGTGGATGTGGCCCCAGCCAGCACAGTCTCATTTGTCTGAGCAGAGTGTACATGTTGGAAAGGCCAATGCGAGATAGGACCAGAGTGTTGGACACTGTCTTACCAGGATGTGCCCAGGATATGGTTGGATACTCCTCAAGTGGAAGGTGTTTAGTCTTCTCTCCTGTCTGGCATATGTAGTCCACGTTTCACTGCCTATAGCATGTGCTTATGATGCAGGCATTGTAGACTGTCATTTTTGTCTTCACTGTCAGCGTGAGATTCCTCCATACTCTCGTTGGGAGGCAAACAAGAGTTGAGGCTGCTTTCCTGATCCTCTTGTCGATCTGTGTTGAAGGAAAGGTTATCAGTGATGGTAGAGCCAGGGTAAGTAAACTGATGGACAATATTGAGTTCGTAGTCATTAATGATGATGACTGGTGGTGCATCAGGATGCTTGTCTTCTTTAGACTGATAGTCAGCCCAAAATCCTTGCAAGCATGAAAGAGGTGATCTATCGGTAACTGGATGTCTGCGATGGATGTCTGCAAGATTAAATCTAACCAAGATTGAGAACTAGAGTCATAGAGATGTACAGCACAGAAACAGACCCTTCGGTCTAACTCATCCATACCAACCAGATATCCTAAATTAAGCTAGTTCCATTTTTCAACACTTGGCCCATATCCCTGTACACCCTTCCTTTTCATATACCCATCCAGATGTCTTTTAAATGCTGCAATTGTGCCAACCTCCACCATGTTCTTTCTCAGTTCATTCCATGATGCACCACTGTGATGATGCAGTTCCTTTAACGAGGTTAGGTTATCCTTGTTTTTTTTTTCCCAAGAGGTTGTAAAGCCAGAGACTCCAAAATGTCTGGGGTTGATCTACTTGAGAATGCTTTCAAGTTTAAAAAAAACACTTGTACAATGAAAGGAGAGTGGCCAGTTCTCCCAGCTCAGCTTTCGTTTTGGTTTGGTTTTAGCAGTCTGATTGTTCACTGAAAGAAGGCAGTCAGTGTGAAGCTGCTGGACCCAAAAGAAGCAGGTCCATGCTGACCCACCCCCTCTCTGACGTCTCTCCTGTAAAACCATGTGTTTGATTTTAACCTTTTCTTTGCCAAGGGGTGTTTATGGGGATTGTTGTAGGAATTTGAAACAGCATCATTAAGTTAGGATAATCTGTTGGGTTTTCGGATAGGTTGTAATTCTGTTCTCATTCAGTATTCTTGTAAATAAATTATTTAAATCCAAGTGGTTTGACTAGCTGCATCTCTCCTGGAATATCCACCTTATACCTTCCTAAAGCAACTAGCAAAGTTAGGATCTAGGCTATTTTCTTGAAAGGGTCTGGCCTAGTCCATAACAGCACCCTCTGTGTGAAAAGGTTGCCCCTTAGATCCCTTTTAAATCTTTCCCCTCTCACCATAAACCTATGCCCTCTAGTTCTGGACTCCTCCACTCCAGAGAAAAGACCTTGTCTATTTACCCTATCCATGCCCTCATGATTTTATAAAATTCTATAAGGTCACCCTCAGCCTCCAGGGAAAACAGCCCCAGCCTATTCAGCATCTCCCTATAGCTCAAACCCACCAGCCCTGGCAACAGCTTGTGAATTTTTTCTGAACTCTTCCAAGTTTCGCAACATCCTTCCTATGTGAGGGAGACAATTTGTTGTATTCACTATCTTGTTATTTGAAATATCAACACCTAGTTGGTAATTTCTTCTTGGGGAGATGGTCATTTGGTAAGTTTGATTATTTTAATGTATGGTTCTCCCATGGTGACCAAAGCAAAGCCTTTTTTTTAAAAAAAACTTAAGGAATAGGACCCAAGGTTGGTAATTGGCAATCATTAACAATTATCATATCATTAATTACAGTACTGGATTTAACTTTCTGTGGCAGGTTTAATAGACAATCAATATGCAAATGCAGCAATTTCAAGAAAATCTTGAGTACATTAAGCATGAAGAACCATTTTTTTGCAGTGTTAATGATGGAGTGTTGCAAGCAGGCCCACAAATTGTAATTTGTAATTCATGAGATATCTCTTCTTTACTATCAATTGTTGGTATGTGGATTCAGGCAGATTTCTGAAGCAAAATTTGACTGATAATGTATAACTTGCAACTTATTCACACGAGCAGTGTAACCAAAATACCTGTGTATTGCTTTCCTTGGTTCATTCATGCTTCCCAGCAATGTAACCTTTGCAATCTGCCATTAGATGGCACCCTTTACATTGTTCTGTGCAATAGACATCGTTTGTCTCATTTTTACAAATACAGGCATAATCTTCCTATTTTGTAGAATTTAAAGTACACAAATCAAGGTGACAGCTGCAAACCACTTTATTGAATAAGATTTATTTCAGGGAATTGAAAGGAGTTCAGTTCCAGGTATGTTGAAATCAAAGATTCAGGGATGAAACTGCATGAACAATAGTTTTTCACAGAGACCACAATTCAATTACAAACTAAACATATTCCCACAAGAGGAAATGGAATACCATCCAATGCTAGAAATCTCTGGATCACTGAAGAAAGAGATTGAAGTTAAAAAAAAGATGAATAATACAGAAGCAAGAATAGCTACAAAGTGGATAACTACTCCGTTGCTTCATGCTTACAAAAGCAGAATAAATGCTACCCAGCCAATTACTGCCGCATGATTGTACTCTCAATCATCAAGGTATTATTGCTAGTGTGATCAAACAGCACTTACACTGCAAGAGCTTGCTCACCAATGTTCAGATTCCATTCCGGCAGGGCTATGGAGTTCAGGTCTCCTAACAGTCTAATTTGAAGAATGAGCAAAATATCTGAATTGTACAATTAAGTTTGTAACTATATCTGGTTAGAAATATAGGTATAATGATAAATAAGTATAACTAGATAGAATGCTCATTAGGTATTAAAAACATACAGATAAAAATTTGTGTAAGAGTTAGCCAGGAAAGAGGTTAGAAAGGTTCTCCTCGAAGGGAAAATGGAAACAACACACACGCTATGAATTGAGTGAACAACCTAGAACTCAACACAGACAACCCTGTTGTGGCGCAATGATGGTGTCCCAACCCCTGGACTGCAGACACGTTCCACCTGCTTCAAAGGTGTGTAATAACATCTCTGAACAGGTTAATTACACTCAACACAGATACCTAAACATGTCAACAATAGTTTAATCACTGAAAAGAAAGCCTGGAAAGAAATTATGATGGCATCTCGCCTAAGCGTGAAAATATTGTTAACTACAGAAAGATTTTCTAAGATTGAAAAAATATAGGAGCAATGAAAGGAAACCCATAAGAGTACAAAACATCACAAATAAATTGATTAAATACAAGCTCACAGCTTCATAAAGTAACCTTTACCAATTAGATTGGGAAAAAATGTTAAATGCGAAAGCATCACATGAACATAGGAGGAATCTTTATAATGAGTTAACACGCACATTTGCAAAGCAGGAGAATTTGAACAGCAAAAGAAGGCCCTTTCAGTGAAATTTCAGAAGTATTCAGAACTATTAGGAACCCTCATAATACTTGTCAAAGATATTTTCTCCCAACAGGAAAAGATATTTTGCTCTCTCAGAACTTTAAAATAAAACTTTAAGTGGCGATCAATATTCTGTTTTGGATGTCGCCAGATATTATATTCTTGGCTGTTCTCAAATATGTCTGGGAATTCTTAAAGAACTAGAAATAATATCAAAGTGGATTGATTATATTTGATTTTACATCTTTTGACAGATATAGCAGTACACTTAACCACTTAAAATATATGGCTCATTAATTTGTAAATAAAATTGTAAACTTAGTAAATCATTTTGTTTACATTTCTCTGCTAAAACTGAAATGAACCCTATTCTCTTTATACTCCTTAAGTAGGGCATTATATCTTCTGGAAAGAGAAATCCTGGGACCTTAAAATATCTGGGACATTAATAGTATAGCTTTTTGGAGAAGAACCACATTTTTGGGCTGCTTCTTCCTTTTTGGTTTAGTCATGTCAATCCTATAGTGCCATGAACAAGCATTTGTGCAATTGACTGGCTTGATTCTGGACAGAAGATACCAGGGAAATACTCTGAACTAAGTTAACCCTGAAGTAAGAATTAACAGCTATAAACCGTGTAAAGTTAAGTCTTGGTCCTTGAGAATAAGATAGCATTTGACTATGTGTACAATCCATCAGGCCAGATAAAAATTGTGGTAAATGGAGAACATCTGTTGATTGGTTGAAGTCATACCTAGAACAAGGGAAGTCAATCCTTCTCAAGTCACACACCTGATGCACATATTCCTCAGGACCTTATTCTAGGCATAGTCATCTTGTGATGTTTTGCCAATGACTTCACCTCCATCATAAGTAAGGATCCATGAGAAAAACACTGCAAATGTTGGAAATTCGAAAACACTGAAAATTCTGGAAATAGCAGTTAAGATAGTGTCTGGAGAGAGAGAGACAGAAACTGATGTTTCAGGGGTTTAACTTTCAGCATTTCTAACTTGCCTCAGCTCCAAGTAGCTGTAAAATCTGTGCAAAGCAGCTGCAGGAACTATTGATTGGCACTTTTTAGCTAGGGACAGAGACTGCGATACCCATTAAATACACCATGTGAGTGCTGAACCTTTGGGTCTCGCCAAGGTCAGGAACCAAAACAGAACCTGAAATTAACTCTTGAGTGCCAATTTCCTGACCAATTTTTTTGAGCCAGGTTTGCGGTCATCAGATCTACCCACCCCATGAGACACATAACTGATTAAGCTCATTAAGAACCTCATTAGAAACAATTAAAGATTATACACGATCTTTAGTCGCACAACAAGGATTTGGTTTACTGTCTGGTGATACTCAGCAGCAGATGGGGTTTGGCAGGGAAATGCTGCAGGCTCAGTGTAGTGAAGGTCTAACAGACTATTGCATGCCAATGGTAGAGGTCACAACTTTGTTATGATAACTGGATGCGCTCTGAGATGCGGAATGTGAGGGCATTTATGAAGCAAAGAGAAAAGCAACAGAAAATAACCCCATTGAAAACATGGTAGAAGAGATCACCACTACCACAGTAAATGGTTGGGGATACAGTTGGAATATTCATTAAGCTGTACTGCAGAGAGAAGATGCCACCAAGAAAGCTCTGGACAACACAGAGAGACTGAATATGATAACTAATCTAGATATTCAACCCAAAGTGGAGGAACTTTGTGAAGTTATTTTCTTGTTTGCCTTGAACAAAGCATAAGGATGCTAATGCTATTCCACCTGAACTCAAGCAAGGGAAACTGACACACCACATTATCTGTACAAACGTTTTAGTTCTCTGATTGACCATTAACATCAGGAGGACAGATGCCACCATCCAGAATGTGATAAACACTAGAAATGTGATGCTGAAAGTTGCTGATGGTTTTATGTATTTGAGCTCCGCAATCACCAGCAATTTGCAACAGACCCAAAGAAGTAAATCAAGTGAAAATAATTAAAATCTCCCCATCAGTTGTAAATGAAGAATATTTAAACTTTTTAATCAATGGTTCTTATAATTAGAATAATTATACACTCTACATCCTGCATTATCTCTCTCTCTTTTGCTGATGCACAATTTTAATCATCACTTTACAACTCCCTTTCTTTTAAAACAAACCTGTTCTTCAATGTCTCCGAACAACTAATTGACTCAGTTTCTCATTTATCATCTGACTTGTAATTTGTCCCACTAATTGTTTCAACAAGCAACTACAATTAATTCTTGCACCTCAAGGGATTTATACATTAATGCTGTTTTAATGTTCTCTATTTAATGCCATTCATTTTCTGGTTTACTGTGCAATGAAATATAAAACAGTATAATCTGACTTCCTGGGACATTGGCCAACGGGTTTACCATGTGGGGAATAGCTAGTTACCTGAACTGTCTCTGTACTACCAGTGGTTAAGTATCAAACGGTTAATCAAAGTCTAGGATGGTGAAGGAACTTTGCTGATGTCAATGCTTGTAAAATATTTGACGTTGCTTACAGATATACAAATGCACATTTGTGCTTTCTGATACATTTCTAGCTTCAGGCTTCTCTTGTCTCCCCAGATAATTGAAAGATCTCACATCCTGTAGTATTATTAAATTTACTCTGCACTGTACCCAATGCTCTAACATTCTTTCTGAAATCAGATGTCTTGAATTAGATACAGTATTCTAGGTGAGATGCAACTAGTAATTTATAAAGATTTAGCTGAACTTTGTTGCTTTCTGCACTCCATGGATAAGAAATCATTTGAAGCCATTTTTTTTGCCATTACAAGTGTCCTTTGGCTGAAAACCTGTGTGTATGTGACACGTATGTAGACTCCTAGGGTAATTTGCATTAAATGCAATATTAGTGAGGGGTTAGTGCATACCATGAATGACAGCTTGAAGTATGTAAACCAAGCAGATCACATCAATAATTAATTTGACACCAGCAGTACTCCTTTGAACTCTTCTTAACCATTCACAACTGAGTACATGTTCAGCAGCCAGAGACACCCCTGCAGGGTCATTAAAGGACTCATTATCTTCCTAAAGCTTAGTTACTGGATTGATGTTTTCTGATTATTGTTTTGATTCTACATTTTATTTTACTTTCCATGGTTGTTTCAAGTTGCCAAAGCCGATAGGAAATGATGGTAACAGGTGCTGAAGGAGCTTCTGGATGAGTAGTTGCTTCCCGACCTGGATGGACTAGTAGACAATCCCTTGAGATACAGCACCTGTATCTCATGATGATTGTATAGAAGTCATGCAGAGAAAGACAAACTACAGCAGGAGGGAGGAGATGGAGAAGGGCTCTGAGCAGTAGACCATATCAGTGCAGGAAGTTCAGGGAGCAATTTTCCTGGCTGAACTCAGTGAAGAACAATGTGTGAACTCTCAATGCTTCAGTGAAAACTTCCTCACTAAAATTCTCTCTCTGCAGCCATAACTGCAACCTCAGAGCTGGGCAGCATTATCTTTGCCAGTGGCTGTGAAGTTGAACACAGTGATAACTTTTACATTGCTGGCTTCTTCCAGGCTGGTGGTGGAGATATTTACAAAATTGTACGGTTTGCCACCCACTGCTGTGTGAGTGATGATACTTCGGTTTATCGAAGCAGGTGCTGGGAGAATGTGACTTCACTGGGACTCCAGACTTCCTATGGTGCAAAGTGCCATTGACAGCACACACAACACTCTGTGGAACCACATGTCAATCTTACACTGGAACTGGAAAACGATTCCAGCCTCTCCACAACCAGCCAGTGCTATGATCATAGATAGTGAACCATGCAGATTGATACCTGGCAGCGGTCATGATGTTTTCATTCTGTGACAGTCCACTGTGTCAGCTGCATTTGAAGCACCATGAAAGCCAAAGGGTGGTTAGAGTTAGCAAAGGCTGTTCACTGCCAGTCTGATGAATGACTCCTGTGCAGAACTTACGCATACCAGGGTAGCATCCATATGATAGAAGCCATGTTCCCATCTGAGACATGGTGGGGCAGAGCACTGCAAGCTTTCACTGGATAAAAACAAATTACTGCGGATGCTGGAATCTGAAACCAAAAGAGAATATGCTGGAAAATCTCAGCAGGTCTGGCAGCATCTGTAAGGAGAGAAAAGAGTTGATGTTTCGAGTCTAACTGACCCTTTGTCAAAGCTTTGACAAAGGGTTAGTTAGACTCAAAATGTCAGCTCTTTTCTCTCCTTACAGATGTTGCCAGACCTGCAGAGATTTTCCAGCATTTTCTCTTTTGACTGCAAGCTTTCAGTCCTTTTAGTGGCAATGGGCACAAAAATAGTTGTCTCAGTATTGGGCAGCACCATCCGTTCCACAGGGCTTAGGTCATGAAGGAATGCTCATTTTCTTCTAGTTACTTTCTGCCTCTGCCTCTACCTACTTGCTGTCCTTGCCTGTAAGAGAGAGGGGAGTGTATCAGTGAGTCTGCTGCAATCTGTTTGGGTTATGTGACTGTTATGGTAAAACAGTTGACAGTATATGCAGTCTGGCAGAAGCAGGGATACAGTTTGCTGCAGTGCTAGGTTTGTGAAGATGTGGTAAAGCACATGTTGATGTGGGATATGGCCATTGTTATTTTATAAATAGGCACTGTAGTCACATCTGATCTGTTCTTCCCTCGTAATCTGTTGTAAATTAAGTATAGGCATTTTATGTTCAACAGGGTACTTGTGCCTGATCAGTTCATCCCTCCTCACCTTAACAGTTTGAGGTATTCCATCTGGAACCATAATGAATTGTGAAACCTTTTCTAGGGTATGGAAAACAAGACTGATACTTTTATACACTGGAGTCACAAGCTATGATGCAGTGACAGTATCATTTCCTTTCGGCTTTGGCAACTTGAAAAAACCATGGAAAGTTTAAAAAAAAGTCTATTAAAGATATATTGTATGTTGTGGTTCCGTTCGCCGAGCTGGGAATTTGTGTTGCAGACGCTTCGTCCCCTGTCTAGGTGACACCCTCAGTGCTTGGGAGCCTCCTGTGAAGCGCTTCTGTGTTGTTTCCTCCGACATTTATAATGGTTTATCTCTGCCGCTTCCGGTTCTATACTAGCATTGAGACATTACACAGCAACCTCCTTTTAAAGTCCCAAACAGATATAAATTAATTTTATATGTACAAGGAGAGGTGATGATCTAGTGGTATTATCACGGGACTATCAATCCAGAGACCCAGCTAATGTTCTACGGACCCAGATTCAAATCCCGCCTTTCCAAATGGTGGAAATTGAATTCAATAACAATATTAAAATTCTAATTATTCCTATGAAACCATGGTCAATTATCAGGACAAGCTCACAAATGTCCTTCAGGGAAGGAAAGTACTGTCTTTACCTGGAATGGCCTACATGGGACTCCAGATCCTCAGCAATGTGGTTGACTCTTATGTCCCCTCCTGGGCAATTCAGGATGGATAATAAAGGCTGGCCTAGCCAGCAATGCCAATATCCTGTAAATGAATTTAAAAACTATGTTGGAAATTTAGTAATTATACCACCAGGTAAAACAGAGTTAATAATGTTAGCAATTCAAACTTGAAGAAAAAATTGTGGAGGCTTGACAGCTCACAACTGATGATTGTATACGCAGCTGGAAATGTATGTATTATTCATAGTTGCTCTTAACTTAATTGTTTTGCTGCAGGTAGCTGTCAGGCAGCATCATCACATGGTCAAAATTATGTTCCTCATTCTCTGCATGTGTCTCTTATATTGGTCTGAGCTGGCTTCTGCTCCTTTGTAATGTAGCAGCATGATCAGTTGGCTGTGCATGTTTGCAGTTATGCATATTTTTAAGACACCCCTTGTGGCCAGGGTTATAGTGTTATGAAGATGTTGTTCCATCCTATTGGCTAGCTCTGTCTTGTTCTGGTATCTGGGTTGACTTTTGAAAACTGATATGCCTAACGTCCTTTAGTGCCATATGTCTTGCAGATATGATAACACTAGACAATTTTTATGTAGGAATGACGAATTGCATCTGTGACAGATCTTGTTCATTTAGTGTACTTTGCTGACTGCAGCAATAGCATTGACTGTGCCTAAAGATGTAATTGATATAGGTCTGTCACTGTAACCTCCAGCTGGTGACCGCCTTCGGCAAGTTGTCAACATTATGCCCTTTCTCTTGCCCAGATGATCTTTCCCAAAGACTTTAGTCAAAGGTGTATGGTTACTTATTGATTGAATTGGCACAGAGAAATCACATTTGTGATGTTTTGGAACAATTTGTAACAGAGTCATCAATAAACCTGGGATTTTTGTCTGTGTGAAATGGGTTGGAGTCTATTAATCTGGAAATTGATTTGTACCTTGAGCTGGTCTTCAAATACTCCCTAGAACTTCTCTAGATCTTTTTTATTGTCCTTGGGAAGAATTGCCTTGCTTATAGCAAGTAAGATTTTCAAAGATCTCCCCTCAAGATCATTTATTGCTTGATCTGTAGAATAAAGCTGCACAATGTTGGTTAAATAGCTGTAATTCACTGAAGGTGTTACCCACTGCCCAATCCATAATTAAATCTTTACGTTACATTTCTTGTTGAAGATCTTTATTTTTTTTAAATGAAGTAGAATTCAGGGCTTGTTTGTTCTTTTCTTTCATTTTGTTTGCTATTCTTCATTTCAATTCTCTTCTTCACTTGCATTTTGTTATGGACTAGGCCAGACCACTCAAAACATTCTTAAGCAGACAGCCTAGACTATAACTTTGCAATTTGTTTCGGTAAGTATACCGAAGTGGGAATTACCTGGAGTAGGTTAGTGAGGTTGACTATCTGGTATTAAAACAGATAAAAATCTATTCACAAGATTACAGAATGAAACACAAAGAACAGAATAAAGAATCCCTCCAGAACTCAGTCTATCCAAACTAGACTTAATTATACTGTTCCAAATGTACACAACAGTCCCAATAAGCAAACCGTCTTAAAACGCAGTAAACAAAAATGGAACAGATGCATTCAAGTTGAAGTTAGAAAGGCAAAAAGAGAGAGAGCCAGTTCACACAGTCCACTGCTGAACTCCCATCTAGTTCAGGACAGAACTGCTCAGCTAGAGAGCTGACCACTCCCCTTCCATTATACAAGTCCCTTCTAAAACATGACCACTTTGACATGAAGTCTTATCTGTTTACATATAAACAAAAGGCCTCTCAAATTCCTTTTCATCTCTGTACCAAACTAGTCTAATTGGAGCCCGGCCCGTTTACAACCCCTCTGAAAAAAAAAACAAGGACAAAGTCTCCTTGAGAAAAGGAACAGTTTTTAGCAAAAAAGAGACCAACTTTGTAACACCTTCCCCCCTTAAAAAAAAGAACCATCAATATCAAAAGATTGCTTCATTTTTAAAACCCTTCAAAAACAAACTGGTTAGTTGTCTAAACACACATATACACTATACTAACTAAAAACATGTAAACATGCACAACCACATGCGAATTCGGACCATGGCACACCTGCCATCGAATGCCTCCATATCTCATTTGAGTCTCGATAATACATCAACAATCACGTTTTCGCGACCTGCCACATACACATTTGTCAAATGGAATGGCTGCAACAACAAGCTCCATCTAAACAGTCTGGCATTTTTGTCTGTAAATTTTTCCTAAAATGTCAATGGGTTATGATCAGTGGATACAATTGTCTCTGATGCATTGCTGGTAACATAAACACTGAAATGTTGTAATGCCAACACCAAGCTTAAAGTCTCTTTCTCCACCTTTGAATATTTCTATTGACAACGTTCAACTTTCTGTAAAAATACCCAATGGATCTTTCTACTTCCTCATCATTCTCCTGCAGGAGCACTGCATCAACACCCACATCACTGGCATCGATAGCTACCTTGAAAGGCTTCATGTAAGCTGTTGTTGCCAATACTAGGGCAGTGGTTAACACAGTTTTTACAGTTAACACAGTTATGGAAGTTGAAATTACCTTTGCTGTCTCTGACAGAGGTACTTGCCAATAGCCTCTGAGCAAGTCCAACTTAGAAATGTTAAGTAGCTTGTCCCACTTTTTTGACACAGTCCTCCAAACATTGAATTGGATATGCATCAGTCTTTGTAACGGCTTTGAATTTGCAATAGTCCACACATAACTTTTGGGTGCCAGCTGGCTTTGGCACCATGACTATGGGTGAGCTGCAGTCACTGTAACTTATTTTGATAATGCCATTTGTATGCATGCACTCTATCTCCTTTAGAGGGTTATGCCTATAAGGATGTTGCTTAATTGGAACAGCATTTCCTATCTCTACATAATGCACAATTAGGTTAGTACGTCCCAGATTATTTCTGCATATCTCCCCATGTAATAGTAATAGCTCAGGTCATTTTGATTTTCTTGTGGAACTCAATAATTTATCCCAATTTTTGACAACTTCCTCATTGTCCAATTTGATTTGGGGAATGTCCAATTCGGAATCCTCTGAACTTGGTTCTTCCTTCTTCCTGTAATCATTAACACCTTCTCCTCTTGCTTCCCTTCCCTATCAAAATACCTTTTGAGCATATTCACATGACACACTCCGTGAGATTTCTTCCCGTCTGGAGTCCTTATCAAGTAGTTCACCTCACTCAATTTCTTCTCGATTTGATAAGGTCCACTAATCCTTGCTTTTAAAGGCTCACCTGTTGCTGGAAGTAACACCAATACCTTATTCCCAATTGCAAAATTGCAAATTTTGTGATTTCTTATCCGCTTGCTGTTTCATTGTATGTTGTGATACTGTTAAATGCTGTCTAGTCAACTCCCCAGCTCTATTTAATTGTTCTCTGAAATTTGACACCTAATCTGAATGGGTGGTGTCTGAATTCTGACTTATTAATTTCTCCTTAATCAATTTTAACGGTCCTCTTACTTCATGCCCCAAAATTAATTCAAATGGACTGAATTTGGTCAATTCATTTGGGGCATCTCTGATCGCAAAAAGTACAAACAGAACTCCCTTATCCCAATCATCTGGATAATTCTGACCATAAGCCCTCAACATGGTCTTTAATGTTTGATGCCATCTCTCTAGTGCTCCCTGCGAATCAGGATGGTATACAGTAGATTTGAATTGTTTTATTCCCAAGTTATCCATAACCTCCTTGAATAGTTTGGATGTGAAGTTTGATCCTTGATCTGACAGGATCTCTATTGGTAGTCCATATTTAGTAAAAAAAAAATAATTCTTCTCTAACTCTTTTAGCTGTGATGTTGCATAATGAGATTGCCTCTGGATTGTTAATAAATACTTATTCCCACTTTATGTTTGAGGTAGGGCATCTACGCAATCAATCAAGACTCTTATGAAAGGTTCCTCAAATGCTGGAATAGGTTTTAAAGTTGTAGGTTTTATTACTGCTTATGGCTTTCTGATTAGCTGACATCTATGACATGTCTGGCAAAATTCAACTACATCCTTATGTAGTCCAGGCCATTAAAAATGTCATTGTATTTTAGCCTGTGTTTTCCTCACCCCTAAATGACCTCCAGGCATTAGCTCATGCACCACTCACAGCACCTCCTTTCTATACCCTACTGGCAAAACAATTTGATGAATCTCTGCCCATTTCTCATCTGCTTGAATGTGTGATGGTCATAACTTACTCATAACTTAAAAACACACAGGGATACATTCACTCTCCTCTGTAAATGCCTTTTGATACAACTGTTTAAATTCCCATCTTTCTAGTGTAACTCAATCAGCTTAGCAGAGCTAAAGATACTTGCATGTTTATCTATTTGCTCCTGCTCTGTCCCACTTATCTGATCAAAACAAGTCTCAGATAAAGTTATGTCAGCTTCCTTATCTGTGTCTTTTGATCTCTCCTGCTTCAACTTGTGCATCTGTGATCTTGCGATCACACAATCCCTGAATAAAAATCTTTCATTTCTTCAGTTGCCTACGTCTCCACTAGCTTTTCAACTAGAGTAGGCAGAACACTTACCATTGAATCAGCTATATCATTTGCAAGGACAAATTGCATTCCTGGAGCTAAGAGTTTGTCCAGTACTCCTACCACAAATTCTCCACTCTTCTCTGGACACTCTAGCCTCACTTTACATAATTGAGCACTTTTTGTCTCACCATGAATTCCTGTTACCAGTACCTTTTCTGGCAATAGTCCTTCAGGAGTACATATCTCCTCATGCTCCAGCATCACAGACTGAGAGGATCCTGTGTCCCTTAATATTATAACCTCTTTACCTGCTACTCCTGGTCTATGTGAACGAGCTTTACTTTTGCATGTATATTTTAGCAGATCTGGCACTTTCTCCTTAATAAACCTCTGATCATCTTGTACATTCTGAGGCAGTTGTCTAACTTCCTTTGTGCTTTTTTGTTACTAGTCCAACAAAACTTCCAGGCTTATCCAATTTTCCTACCTCTGGCTTTCTCCTAGCCCACCAACACTGTGATTTCACGTGACCCAATTTATTACACTGAAAACACCGGAGCCTTTTAACTTCTTTGTCCCCCTCTGAGGTTTCTTTTTACCCTGTGGTAAGTTATCCTTATGATCTTCACTGAGATCTACCTTTCCCTTTCCACGTGAGGATTTCTCTTTTTCCCAGTTTCTATCCCTCATGGACTGAATTTGATTCAGGAAGCCAAACTGTTTTATGGACCAGCACATAATCACCAACCACTTCAGCTGCTAACCTCGCTGTTTTAACTCTCTGCTCTTCCACATGAGTGAATTTTTGAATTCCTCCAAAATAATTACCTCTCTCAGGGCATCAATTTTTAAAGCTCTTATACATCTATTGAAATTACTTTATTTGATCCTTTCAAACTCAATGTAGATTTGATTTGGGTCCCTCGTTAGATTCCTGAAATGTTGTCTACAGGCTTCTGGTACAAGCTCATAGGCAATTAAAATGGCTTTTTTCACCTCCTCATGCTCCCCAGATACCTCCTCTGAAAGTGATGTGAATACTTCACTCACCCTACCTTCAAGTTTTGTTTGGATCAACAAAACCCACATTGCCACTGGCCATTGCATCTGTTTAGCCACCTTTCAAATGAGATGGAAAAAGACTTCCACATCTGAAGACAGAAACTAACTAAAGGAGAAATACTTACAGAACACAACAGCGTGGTATACCACTCCTGGTAACAGCGGTCTCTGCGTGTGCATGTGCAGGACATAAGGAACGGTCTTTCACGAGCTTTTGTTGTACATGTCATCCAGACTATAAAAACTGCTGTCCCTGTCATTCGGAGAGAGACGACGTGGTCAAGTCCCACGGTTAGGGTCAGAATCACGCTGCCCCTCCCAAAAGCTTTTGTTTTAATAAATTTGATTGACTTGTTTCTAAATTTGATTGATTTGCTCCTAAATTTAAGTTTTATTGATTTTACTATAACAAATTTGGTGCTGCGAGCAGGGTCCTGTTCACGGTCTTGGGTAGGGTGGCCACCTTCCCGGGAGTCGGGGCAGGATATCAGACAAAAGCAGGTCAAACTACAGAAGCTGTTGATCTGGTAAGAGCGAATGAGAGAGTCTGTTGTGTGGCCTTTGAGTTGAGTCATACTCAGATGCCAGAGTGTTCCAGGCCGAGATTAAATAAGTGGGATAAGAAGAAATGATCACTCCCTAAAACAGGTATCGCCAGACTCCATTGGGAACAATTCCAAGTGAGACATGGCCGATGGGTAAATACAATCGCACAACAGAGAATCTGTGAGTATAAACCTATCAGTGTTATGGCAGGACTGGGAGATCATTGGGGACCAGTATTAACCAGTATATGCTAGACAGACATTCAGTAATTAGACATGAGAAAAAGTGAGTGGGATCCATCCCAGACCCTGGATCAACAGCGAAATTGGCCATGATCTTACTGAATGACAGAGGAGACTCAATGGTAAAAACAATGACTGCAGATGCTGGAAACCAGATTCTGGATCAATGGTGCTGGAAGAGCACAGCAATTCAGCAGCATCGAGCAGCTTCAGCAAAATCAACGTTTCGGGCAAAAGCCCTTCATCAGGAATAAAGGCAGAGAGCCTGAAGCGTGGAGCGCAGCCCTCCAATCCCTCTGCTCTAATCCCAACCTCACCACCAAGCCAGCGGATAAAGGGGGCGCAGTGGTAGTCTGGCGCACTGACCTCTCATAGTCCGGGAACCCCGCACTGCCCGGTTCTACTTCCTTCCCAAGATCCACAAGCCTGACCACCCTGGCCGACCCATTGTCTCAGCATGCTCCTGCCCCACTGAACTTATCTCTACCAGCCCCTAGCTTATCTCTCCACGCGTCAGGCTCTCTGCCTTTATTCCTGATGAAGGGCTTTTGCCCAAAACGTCGATTTTGCTGAAGCTCCTTGATGCTGTCTGAACTGCTGTGCTCTTCCAGAGGAGACTCAATGGCCTACTCTTGCATTTTATTTTATAAATAAAGGCCTGTAGTACCAGGTTGCGACCACTAGAGGGAGGTTTCTTCAAATAAGGCATGATCACATTGAGTCATAGAGTCATAGAGATGTACAGCATAGAAACAGACCCTTCGATCCAACCCGTCCATGCCGACCAGATATCCTAACCCAATCTAGTCCCACCTGCCAGCACCTGGCCCATGTCCCTCCAAATCCTTCCTATTCATATACCCACCCAAATGCCTCTTAAATGTTGCAATTGTACCAGCCTCCACCACTTCCTCTGGCAGCCTCATTCCATACCCGTACCACCCTCTGCGTGAAAAAGTTGCCCCTTAGGTCTCTTTTATATCTTTCCCCTCCAAGATGGAGGACGGGAAAAAATTCTGGCTGTAAGAGCTGCTCTTTTTTTTGAGGTATTTTAGGTGTTGGAGGTGATTTCCTCGAATTCCAGGTGCAGCAATTACTGTTTTATATGCTGTTGCATTGTTTTGGAACTTTGGAAAAAAAAAGTCAAAACAACAGCAGTTTTAAAAGGGAGAAGAGCAGACAAAGGAAGCACATGGTGAGGACAGTGCAGGAGAGAGAGAGAGAACCTACACAGTTACTGCCTTTGCTGTTTTTAAATTCATGTGTCCCTGGACATCAGAGTGCATCTGGGAAAATTAACATCTCTCAGATTTTGGAGCCTAATTGGGGACCAGACCTGATCTCTCCTGATGGTAATCTTCTTCAGTTCAGACATGTAACTTTCTTTTCCAGCACTGAAGTTCCAAATTTAAACTCACAGTAGCCTTTTGCTCAAGATTAGAGTGGTGCTGGAAGAGCACAGCAGGTCAGGCAACATCCGAGGAGCAGGAAAATCGATGTTTTGAGCAAAAGCCCTTCATCAGGAATGAGGCTGGGAGTCTTGGAGGGGTGGAGAGATAAATTGGAGGAGACTGGGCGCTGGGGAGAAGGTAGCTGAGAGTGCAATAGGTAGATGGAGGTGGGGGCAAAGGTGATAGGTTGGAGAGAAGGGTAGAGTGGATAGGTGGGAAGGAAGATTGACAGGTGAGACAGGTCATGAGGACGGTGCTGAGCTGGAAGGTTAGAACTGGGTTAAGATGGGGCAAGGGGACATGAGGAAACTAACGAAGTCCACATTGATGCCTTGGGGTTGAAGGGTCCCGAGGCGGAAACTGAGGTGTTCTTCCTCCAGGCTTCGGGTGTGAGGGAGTGGTGATTGAGGAGACCCTGGACCTGGATGTCCTCGGCAGAGTGGGAGGGGGGGTTGAAGTGTTCGGTCACAGGGCAATGGGGTTGATTGGTGCAGGTGTCCCGGAGATGTTCCCTGAAGTACTCTGAGGAAAGGTGTCTGGTCTCCCCAATGTAGAGGAGACCGTATCAGGAGCAACGGATACAATAAATGATGTGTGGAAGTGCAGGTAAAACTTTGATGGAT
>NC_057721.1:21200187-21250712 GCF_004010195.1 Chiloscyllium plagiosum | reverse complement strand
TGGGGTGGGGAGGGAAATATTTCCCTGGTGATGGGGTCTGCTTGTAGGTGGTGGAAATGTGATTTATGTGAAGGTTGATGGGGTGGAAGGTGAGCACCAGGGGGGTTCTGTCCTTGTTGTGGTTGGAGGGGTGGGACTCGAGGCCGGATGTGCGGGATGTGGGTGAGATGCGTTGGAGGGCATCTTCAACTATGTGGGGGGGACATTGCGTTCTTTAAAGAAGGAGGCCAATTGGTGTATTCTGTGGTGGAACTGGTCCTCCACAGCAGAGGCGGAGGAATTGGGAATACGGGATAGCATTTTTGCAGGAGGTAGGGTGGGAGGATGTGTAGTCCAGGTAGCTGTGGGAGTTGGTGGGTTTGTAAAAAATATCAGTGTTGAGTCGGTCATCGTTGATGGAAATGGAGAGATCCAGGAAGGGGAGGGAGGTATCAGAGATGGTCCAGGTGACTTTAAGGTCGGGTGGAATGCGTTGGTGAAGTTGATGAACGGTTCAATCTCCTCATGGGAGCACGAGGTGGCGCCAGTGTAGTCATCAATGTAGCGAAAGAAAATGTGGGGAGTGGTGCCGGTGTAACTACGGAAGCCTTTTGCTGTTTTTTGCTTTAAGTCTATTAAAGTCTTTTGACTCATACATGCTACTTTTAAATGAGGAAGCAGGCTAGCACTATTTTTGTGTAAAGACAGTACTGGGCCTATAGCTTTAATCTGAAGTAGACAAGACGTACAGTGTTCCTGGCTTTTAATTTAACAGCTGCACTCATACGTTTGTTGATATTAGTCTTCCGAATGCTTTGAAGTCCAGAGTTTTTTTTTTAGATTACATTACAGTGTGGAAACAGGCCCTTCGGCCCAACAAGTCCACACCGACCCGCCGAAGCGAAACCCACCCATACCCCTACATTTACCCCTTACCTAACACTACGGGCAATTAAGCATGGCCAATTCACCTGACCCTGCACATCTTTTGGACTGTGGGAGGAAACCCACGCAGACACGGGGAGAACGTGCAAACTCCACACAGTCAGTCGCCTGAGGCGGGAATTGAACCCGGGTCTCAGGCGCTGTGAGGCAGCAGTGCTAACCACTGTGCCACCGTGCCGCCCACAAAGTTGTTGTCTAGCTGATCTTCAGTGCGATTTCCAAGTGTCTGCAAATTAAATCTTGGAGATATTTTATAGGAAGTTATTGCTGCTTAACATTGCACTGCAATTATGATGTGAAATCTTGGAGTTCTTTTGTTATAATTGGACAGTGCAGTTAATCTGTTCTGCCCCCACAACCGGTCATTGGTTCAGTGACAGACTGTTTAAATTCAGCTGGGTATTTGTACCTGATGAGGTGATTTTTTTTTTAGTTCCCACAATATAAGCACATATATCTGTCCCCTGGTATTTACATATAATGCAGTCATTAACACCATTATGTCTCAGCTGGTTACAAGAATTCATTTAAAACTGATGCATGCTTCCTTCAGCATCTCATGCTGAAATTGACTTCAATTAAATGGAGTGGCATGGTGGCATGGTGGCTCAGTGGTTAGCACTGCTGCTTCATCGTGTGAGGGACCTGGGTTTGATTCCACCCTTGGGTAACCGTCTGTGTGGAGTTTACACATTCTCCCTGTATCTGTGTAGGTTTTCTCTGGATGCTCCAGTTTCCTCCCCCAATCCAAAGATATGCAGGTTAGGTGAATTGGCCATAGTGTTTAGGGAGGTGAAGGATACATGTAAAGTAATAGGGTCTGGGTGGGTTACTCTTCTAAGGCTCGGTATGTAATTGTTATGCAAAATGGCCTGCTTCCACACTGTAGGGATTGTATGATAAGATAGAGATCTTTATACCGTCTGGTTACATGCTTAATATGGTAATGATATCATGAGCATATCTTGTAAAGATGTATCACTGTGAGACATAATACAGCATTGGGTGACATGGTGGCACAGTGGTTAGCACTGCTGCCTCACAGCACCAGTGACCTGGGTTCAATTCCCACCTCAGGTGACTGTCTGTGTGGAGTTTTCACATTCTCCCTGTGTCAGTGTGGGTTTCCTCCCACAGTCCAAAAGTGTGCTGATGAGGTGAATTGGCCATGCTAAATTGCCCGTAGTGTTAGGTGAATGGGTAAATGTAGGGGAGTGGGTTGTGCTTCGGTGTGAACCTGTTTCCACACTGTAAGTAATCTAAATATGCGTAAGTTTTGATTTAGATTTTTGGTAGGTCAGTGCTGGGAGCGTGGTGTATTGAATAATGTATGAGGTTGCTGGTATGTGGGCTATGTAATTTGAAGATGCAGTCAATGATCTTGACCACCATATAAACAAACTTAATGTAACACTTCATTCAGGTTTGACCCTGAGCATTGAATTCCATTACAATCAAGTCACACTGAAGATGAATTTGTTCCTGCCTGCTAATACAAGACATCTCTCATTTATAAGACGGTAAGATTTTTTTTGGTAATTCTTTCATTAAATGTGGGCATTACTGGCTATGTGATGTCACCACTCCTTGTTGCCTATTCTCAAATTGTTCAGAGGGCAGTTAGTGATAAACCAAACAGTGTGGGTGTAGTGCTTAAAAATGTGTTGCTGGAAAAGCGCAGCAGGAATTCCTGAAGAAGGGCTTATGCCCGAAACGTCGATTCTCCTTCTCCTTTGATGCTGCCTGACCTGCTGCGCTTTTCCAGCAACACATTTTTAAGCTCTGATCTCCAGCATCTGCAGTCCTCACTTTCTCCTAGTGTGGGTGTAGTGTCACATGTAGAGTTGACCAGGTAAGGACAACAGATTTCTTTCCTTAAAGGACTTTAATGAACCAGATGGATTTTTAACAATACTCAAGCGTCATTGCCATCAGACCAGTTTTTAATTCCAGATTTTACTGAATTCAAATTTAATCATACATCATGGTGGTATTGAACCAACGTTCCTAGAACATTGGCATGGGGGTCTGGATTACTTGTGTTATGACATTACCACTATTTCATCAACTTCCCACCTTGTGCTTAGAAGTAGGTCATTTAGCTCATTGAATTCTCTGCTGCTATTTAATAACATCAAGACTGATCTGATAATCCTCACTCCATTTTCCTACCTTAACTCCATAATCTTTAATTCCCATATAGCTTAAAAAAAAATATCTGCCTCAGTTTTCAATATAGTACAAATTGAGAAGTGTAGTCAGTGGGGTTTGAACCTCTGCAGATAGAACCCAATAGATTTTTAACTTGATATGGCAAATCAGTTCCCTAAAGCTGCAAGCCTTATTTCTACTTCCTCTACCAAGGCATACAATGCCCTAAAATCTCCCTTGTTGTATCATTTTTCAATGCTTACCAGATTAGGGATACTTCTTCCTTTGGTTCCAAAGAAAAATTATATTGGATTAAAAAGTTAACTTTGGTTCTCTCTCCACAAATACTGGCAGATCTTTTGAGTTTTTCCAGCATTTTCTGTTTTATTTCACTTCCTGTGTAAATGCCAGTATTTGCTTCAGTATCATGCACCACCCCTTACAAGAAATGCAGATTATTTTAAACTGTGCTAACCACTCTGGTATAAATTCTGTGTCTTACAACCGTGCACTCCACAATCACCTGATGAAGGAGCGGCGCTCCGAAAGCTAGTGTTTCCAATTAAACCTGTTGGTGTTATGTAATTTGTAACTTTGTACACCCTAGTCCAACACCGGCATCTCCAAATTCTAACCACTCAATTTACTGACCACCCCATCCTCGCCTCTAGCATCTCAGCAGGGTAATTTGTGCTGGAAGGACACAGAAATCATTGAAATAAGAGGTAGCGCAAAATGAACATGTGACTGGTTTGTAGTTGCATAGGGTGAGCAAATCATGCAACATAATTCTGTCAGACATTTTTGTGAATTATCAAATTTAGCCTGTATGTCTCTGTGCAAATTCAAGGATTTCATATACATTTTTTGGATATTGCTATCCAAATTATAGCATTCCTTGTATACCTAATGTTGCAATTATGAGGTTTACAGGATTATAGGCTCTGAAGAATAGTCACCGGACTCAAAACATTAACTCTGCTTTCTCCTTACAGATGCTGCCACACCTGCTGAGTTTCTCTAGCAATTTCTGTTTATGTTTCGGATCTCCAGAATCTGCAGTTCTTCATTTTGTTGATGGGATTACAATGTTTGTCTTTAAATTTCAAGTTAAAAAGATAGTCATGTGACCTATTCTGAAGTCTGCCTGATAGTAAGCCTGAGTGGTTTGATTGTTGGCAGTTAAAGAGGTACTTATGATTAGATTCTCTACAGTGTGGGAACAGGCTCTTCAGCCCAACAAGTCCACACCGACCCTCTGAAGAGTAACCCACCCATACCCATTTCCCTCTGACTAATTCACCTAACACTATGGGCAATTTAAGATGACCTGGAGGAAACCCACACAGACAATGTGCAAACTCCACACAGACAGTTGCCCAAGGCTAAGATTGAACCTAGGTCTCTGGCACTGTGAGGTAGTAGTGCTAACCACTGAGCCACCTTGCCATCCTAATTGATTTACTGAGAATTAGGTGCTACATATTTATACTTGGGACAACGGCAGTCGCCTGTGTTCTAACAATGCAGACTGTGAGTCTTCAAACTGCTAAAGCTTATGGTTCAAAATTTCTTCTTATTTCCAAGATAAAAGAGAGTTGGGCCCTTGAGGATAGCTAATTGATATTTCTATCTATATACAAGTCCTGGATGATTGTTGTAATGGAGAAGGATGTAAAGGATATGAATTTAAACATCAAGCTACCAGCTTTCCTGAAATACCACAGTGTATTGTTTAATCTGCCTGGAGCTGGGCGAGAAGGAGCAATTATTGGTCAAAATGTGGAAGGGAATGGTCTCTCGTTGAAAAGACACATCCATCAGCATTTAAGAACATTGGGAGATTTGACCTGATATAGCCAGAGGGGACGAATCATCACAACTGCCTCCACTTTTGGTGGTGAATTCAAACTTTCTGAAAACCAAAGGAACACCTGGGGATCATCACTATAGGTCATTATTCAATGAAATGGGGAACTGCAGGCCCATTTAAAATTAGAAGCAATAGTGAGCTGTTTATTATAAGGACTGTTATGTGATGTGTGATAAATATAAAAAAGAAATGTTCCTTTCTGTAGTTTAAAGTATATCATGCAAGTAAGTCCTGTCTAGTCATTTCCTATAGTAAAAATCTTATAATGTGAAATTTTGATATGTTATTCTTTTCAGCTATTAATTGAAGTTCTTTTAACAAGTTATTGGTCAGTACAGGGATTGTAACAGTTGTTAATTTATCCTGCCACTTTCTAAGGTAATAGCTGAAGTTTGTTATTCATGGGTTGAAGAACGAACCGTGAGCTCACAGGTAACAGTAGGAATGTTACCATCATAATCAGCTCCATTGTTCATATCGAGCCCACATTAACTTTGGACTGAGTATTAACCTGCAGTTCTGCTTCCTAAAGAAACAGTAGAGAAGTACATTTCTAAATTGTTAGAACTCGGCAAAGCTGAAGACTTTAGCACCAAGAAAATAGGTCGCTGATAGTAAACTCTAAACTGAATAAAATTTAGCAATTATAGTCACGGCATGAATATTTGAGGAGGGTTACAATCATCTAAACTTTTGAAATGTAGGAACTGGACGTTCTTGCCCTTTACAGATACTGATACCTGAATTTTACATAACATGGTTAGGGTCAAGGTTCAGTGTACCTTATGGAATGCAGTAACTGTAGCAAGGAGAAATTCTCCTTCATTAAAGATCATTTAACATGGGTAATGTAGCTTATCCAACTAGAAAAAATCAGAGGGTTGTTTTGTCAAGAGCCCAAGTGACCCTCCCTTGGCTTACTTCTAAGAATGTGCCTAATTTGCTGATTTATTTTACAAATCGCAGCTGCATGACTTTGAAATGTATCGTGCAGTATTTTATATCTGGAATTTAAATTATTTTTTGTTTTTGTTAAGGCTTTAAATTATTAAGATATTGATAAATCATAACCATGTCGTATTTTGTATTGATCGGATATTGTTGCTTTAAATTCTCTAGTTT
The DNA here is from genome assembly GCF_004010195.1 of Chiloscyllium plagiosum. Classification (NCBI taxonomy): domain Eukaryota; kingdom Metazoa; phylum Chordata; class Chondrichthyes; order Orectolobiformes; family Hemiscylliidae; genus Chiloscyllium; species Chiloscyllium plagiosum. Next base: position 21,244,642 of record NC_057721.1, on the reverse strand, counting down.
CTGTTGCAGCTCCCTTCCAGTTACAGATGATAACAATTTATGCCACCTGCCCCCTCAATGTTGTATGATTTATGGGATTCTAAAGGATATCTCTGAGATTAAAGGGCAATTCATGTGTCTGTTATGGACAAAAGAAGGAATGGAGGTGAATTTAAAATTATGATTGCATTCTCCGCTTAAGTCTGAGACAGTAAGGTATCATTTGATTTATTCTTTTTTTCTTTTTACTCACATTCCTTACTGATATAGGCTGAAGGGTGTTTCCCAAATCTTGATTTTCAGATTCCAATGTTTGAAATAAACCCACAATAAAATCTTGAATGTAAAATCAAAGATATTAATAAAAATTGTAAACACAAGAAAATTGCTTTGCTACTCCATACAAACAAGTACTAGGGAATTAAGAAAGATAGGAAGGGAGAGTGTATAAATTATAAATCCAGAGGGATTGAAAATCAGTTCACGAGTTACCACTTCCCAGAAGTCAGTATCCGATCATAGTTTCCTCTGGGAGCTGAGCTCAATCTTCTTCTTTCTTGCAGGTGAGGTGGAGGCTTCTTTCTGACCTGCAAATTGAGGATTCTGAGACAGACTTCCAACTCAGCCTGGAGTCCTGCTCTCCCTCTAGAAATCAAACAACATCTGAGATTTAATCCCGGTATCGTGTATTTAAGCAACATGCTCAGACTTCAATCTTGTGACAAGGTTGGACATCTCAGATGCTGAAAGCCCATTTCAGTTGACTAATTTGAAGCTCTCTCTCTTTCTCTGTCCCCCTCCTCCTGGTGAGATACAGTGTCTACCATTCTTTTATGTTGTTTGACTGCAATGTTCACACAGGTGTGAAAGAGGTGTGTGAGCTTCTCTCAGGACTATGGTTTTACTTTTGTTCTTTGTAATCATAACACCGGAGGATTCCTAGAATTGTAGAGTTTGCACAAAAAAAAGTGGTGGTGATGACATCTGTGTTAAGACCAGCAAAATCCATTTTCAAATGTAAGCAATAACCCTTGTGGATTTTCAGTATGTCTAAGAAATATAATCCAAACAAACACTAGTTCAGGTGCTCAAATGGGGCCAGCAATGTCTCATCATCAGATGGGCCAGAGAACCAGAAAAAAATTATTCCCTGGCCTTATCATAATTAGACATCTTAGTCCAATCAGATTGCTGGGGTCAGTAATGAAATATTAGTGAGGTGTTGCACCCTGTGAGAAAAGGGTACGTTCCAAAGATAGTAACCCCTTCCTTCTTAAACACATGCTTTTAAATAATGACCTGCCAGATTGGCAAAGCAGTAAAACAAGTAAATGATACATTTTGGTCTGACTCATTTCATGTTGGAGCTGCACTGTGTCCAGTTCCAAGTATTACTGTTCTTTTCTTAACTTGTGTTTCTCTCTGCTCGCTCCATCCAACCAACTGTTTTATTGTGTGGAAAGGGCAGTTTATTTTAGATTAGATTCTCTACAGAGTGGAAACAGGCCCTTCGGCCCAACCAGTCCACACTGACCCTCCAAAGAGTAGCCCACCCAGACCCATTTCCCTCTGACTAATGCACTTAACACTATGGGCAATTTAGCATGGCCAATTCACCTGACCTGTACATCTTTGAACTGTGGGAGGAAACTGGAGCACCTGGAGGAAACCCACACAGACACAGGGAGAATGTGCAAACTCCACACAGCCAGTTGCCCAAGTTTGGAATCGAATCTGGGACCCTGGTGCTTTGAGGCAGCAGTGCTAACCACTGAGCCACTGAGCCACCGTGCCTCTAATTGTGTATGGTAAAGAATCTATTGAGGTTTGGTACTCATGCATCTCTTATTATGGGTGTCAGCTCAGCAAGGAGACAGGGAGAGAAGAAGGTATGGCCTAATATATTATGATGCCTCCTTCCCTGCCTAATACATACTGGGCAGGACCACATAACATCCTGCTCTGGGAATGGAATTTCCACCAGTCTGGATAGAATACACAGGCTCACAGCTCAGGAGTATTGGCATCCCTATTGGGAGTGGTGACCAATGCCTGTGCTGCCTGTCGGTTTCGATGAGGTGTGTGATGCTGGATTATGATGTTGTAAAGAGTGTGGGTGTGTAGGTGGGTGCCAGCTAGCATGCCCAGATGAGGAGAATAGTGAAACAATGTTTGAGAGGATATGAAATTTAGAGGAATGTGAGACTGGGGAGGAGGCAGGGAGTTAGGGGTGAACCCTGTAGGCCCACAGGGAATGTCAAGGAGGGTGAGCCCAACCAGTGGCACATGCAGGGATACCTACCAAGCTAGGTAATTGGCAGAGGCTCCTTCCACTGTTGGCAATTCCAGGACGAGACATTTGTGTGGTCATTAATTGCCCGAAAAAGCTTTAATAAGACAGGGTGGAGGCAAGCCATTGACACCACTAGTAGGATGCCAGTGATGGGCATGTGGGTAGTGGGTAGGTTTCCTGCTGGATTTTATGTGCCACTTCCCACTCTCTACCCTACTAGCTGGGGACTGTTGCTTCAAGATTCATGTAGTCCTTCGTAAAATAGTTCTGTAGACTTCATTTCAGACGGATTCCATTCGATACTGAAGTCCAGATGACACTGAAAGCACATGAAACACACTTATTCCAGGTCATAGGAATATATAGAACAAGGAGGAGAGGATAGTTTCGATCCAGGAGCAAAATATGCAGATGCTGAAAATAAAAACAGAAAGTGCTGGAGGTACTCAGGTGTCATCTGTGGAGAGGGAGACAGTTTAAAGCTTCAGGTCAATAGTATTTTGACAGAACTGAGACAAGTGAGTGATGTGACAGCTTTTAAGGAAGTAAAAATGGGGACAGTGGGCAAAAGATCAAAAGGGAAGGCCTAAGAAGGAGTGGAAGGCAATGGAGATTAATTACCAAAATAAATTATAGCTAGAAGGTTTGATATTTAGCAATCAAGAAACAAAAGATGTGTCCAACAGGGGTGTGAATGTTAGCATCATGAACAACTGATGTTCACAAACAGAACAAAGGAAAATGAAAGAAATCGGAGGAGAAAGAAAGCCAAGAAAAATTGCATGGGCAGAAGTTAGGATTAAAATTGTTGAATTTGGATTGCTTAAAGCGAAAGTGAAAGTTATAAGTTGAGATGTTGTTGCTTGAGTTTGCATTGGGCATCATTAAGACTGGAGGCCAAGACAGAAGGTCAGAATCAGAACATGGTGTAGAACCAAAATAGACAAACAGCAGGCTGGGAGAACACAGCAAGCCAGGTAGCATCACAAGGTGGGGAAGTCAATGTTTCGGGTGTAACCCTTCTTCAGGACTGGGAGTGGATGTAGTGGAGTTGCAGATAAAGAAGGGGGGTGTTGGTGAGGTAGGGATAGGTGAACACAGGTAGAAGGTTGGTTGATAGGAGGAATGAATCCGGTTGGTAGATGGAAGGAAGGGTCCACGGGTGGAATGGAAGGGAGTGGGGAGGGGCTGGGAAGGGTGTCGGGTGGGTGTAGGCTTGTTACCTGAGCTAGAAGATTCATTTTCAGACGTTTCATCACCATACTAGGTAACAACATCAGGGAACCTCCAGATGAAGCATTGGTGGCATGGCCCGCTTTCTAATTATGTGTTAGTGATATCATTTCCTGAGGTGGCGTCATTTCATGTCATTTCCTGTATTTTTTCTCACAGGGTAGTAAATGGGATCCAAGTCAATATGCTTGTTGATAGAGTTCCGACTGGAATGCCATGCTTCTAGGAATTCTCGTGCGTATCTCTGTTTGGCTTGTTTGTCGTAGGATGGATGTATTGTTCCAATCAAAGTGGTGTTCATCCTCATCTGTATGTAAGGATACTAATGAGAGTAGGTCATGTTGTAGTGTGGCTAGTTGATGTTCATGTATTCTGGTGGCTAGTTTTCTGCCTGTTTGTCCAGTGTAGTGTTTTTTACAGATGTTGCAAGGTATTTTGTAAATGATATTAGTTTTGCTTGTTGTCTGTATAGGGTCTTTCAAGTTCATTAGCTGCTATTTTAGTGTGTTGGTGGGTTTGTGGGCTACCATGATACCAGGAGGTATGATTGGTCTGGCAGTCATTTCTGAGATGTCTTTGATGTAGGGGAGAGTGGCTAGGGTTTCTGAATGTGTTTTGTCTACTTGTTTGGATTTGTTGCTGAGGAACCAGCAGACTGTGTTCATTGGATACCCGTTCTTTTTGAATACACTGTATAGGTGATTTTTCTCTGCTCTGCGTAGTTCCTTTGTGCTGCAGTGTGTGGTGGCTCATTGAAATAATGTTCTAATGCAGCTTCATTTATGGGTGTTGGGATGATTACTTCTCTAGTTCAGTATTTGGTCAGTGTGTGTTATTTTCCTGTAGATTAGTATCATTACATACAGATGAGGAAGGACACCACTTTGACTGGGACAGCACATCCATCCTAGGACAAGCCAAACAGAGACATGTATGAGAATTCCTAGAAGCATGGCATTCCATCCAGAACTCTATCAACAAACACATTGACTTGGATCCCATTTACAACCCCTGGAGAAAAATAACAGGAAATGGTATAACCACAGGAAATTATGTCACTACAGGAAATGACATCACCAACCCAAGGAAACCTAAACACATAAATAGAAAGTGGGCCAAGCCACCAGTGCTTCATCTGGAGGCTCACTGATGATGTTACCTAGTATGATGACGAATCATCTGAAAACGAACCTAGCTCAGCAAGTAAACCTACATTCAGAACCTCAACCTGAGCTACAAATCTTCTCAAAACTCGCTACGGAGTCAGGTGATTGGAATGGAGGTTATTTGAAATTGGAGAACTCAATGTCAGGTCCTCCAGGCTGTAGACCACCCAGGTGGAAGATGAGATATTGTTCCTCCAATTTGCAGTCTGATTTGCTGTGGCAATGGAGGAGGCCAAGGTTGGTCATGGAGAGGGATTGGGAAGGGCAATTAAAATTGGCGATGACTGGGAGGTCCGGTCAGCTCCTGTGGGCCTGGCTGAGATGCTCGGCGAAACACGTGTTTGGTTTACGCTTGGTTTCCCCGATGTAGAGAAGACCACATCGGGAGCACTGGATACAGGAAACTAGTTGGAGGAGAGGCAGGTGAACCTCTGCATTACCTGGAAGGACTGTTTGGGGCCCTGGATGGAGGTGAGCGGGGTGGTGTGCCGACAGGTTTTGCATCTTTTCTGGTTGCAGGGGAAGGTACCTGGGGATTCAGAGGGGTCAGTGGGGAGAGTGGTGCGAACCAAGAATTGGTGAAGTGAATGATCTCTGCAGAAGGCAGACAGGGTTGGGGAGGGAAAGTTGTTCTTGGTGGTGGGGGCTAGTTGGAGTGGCGGAAGTGTTTAAGGATGATACATTGGATGCAGAGGCTGTTGGGGTGGTAGGTGAGGACAAGGGGTCCCTGTTTTTATTGCATTTGTTGGGGGGGGTGGTGTTTAGAGCAGTGGAATGCAGTATGGAGGTGGTGCGGTAGAGAGCTGTCTGGATGACAGCGGGGGGAGTAGCATGTCGTTCAAAATAGGTGGACATCTGGGAAGCTTGGGAGTGGAATGTCTCCTTGTCCGAGCAGTTGCATTGGAGGTGGAGGAATTGCCAGAATTGGATGGAGTTCTTGCAGAACACTGGGTGGGAGGAGGTGTAGTCCAGGTAGTTGTGAGAGTCTGTAGGTTTATAGTAAACATCCATTTGGAGACTGTTACTGGAGATGGAAATGGACAGGTCAAGAAAGGAGAGGGAAGTGTCTGAGATGGGCCAAGTGAATTTGAGAGCAGGGTGGAAGTTGTGCGTGAAGTCAATGAACTGCTCCAGTTCAGCCTGGGTCAGGACGCTGCACCAATGCAGTCAGCGATGTAATGGCCGATGTAATGGCCAACAAAGAGGCAGGTGTAGCTAGGCCCATCCAAGTGCCCATGGGATTAAAATTGCAAATGACTGGGAGCTCAAGGTCTGGGGAATGAATGGGTGTTTTGCAAATTGGTCACCCAATCTGTGTTTGCTTTCCTCAACGTAGCAGAGACCACATAGTAAGCAGTGATTATACAACACTGAAAGTAATACATTAAGTCACTTTCATCAGCAAAACGTGTTTGCGTCCTTGGTAAGGGAGGAGGTAATAGGGCAGCTCTTGTATTTCCTGTGTTTGTATTAAAAAGTACTGACAAAAGGTAAGGTATTTAGATTTAATAATGAGTGAACCAGGGTATCACAAAGACAATGTTAGAATGTTCTCCAGAATGTTAGAAGTGGAGGGGACGATGTGTTTACTAGTGGGATCATGGTGGAAAAGGTAAAAATGGAGGAGCATCTTCTATTCAATACAGAAGCTGGTGGAGTGGAAGTTCGGGACTGGAGGAACTCCATCATGATTCTGGGACAAATGGGAAGAGGTGAAAGTGGAAAATAGACATTCAAGGGCCTTGTCAATCATGAGGTGGAAAATAATCCATTGAGAAATAAGGAAATCATTTCAAAAGCATTAGTAAGGAAAGATTGTATCATCAGACTGGAAACTGGAAAAATGAAATTACAAAAAGCAGTAATAAAGGTCAAGGTAGCTGTGGGAGTCAGTAGCCTTTTACAAATATTGGATGATATCCTTTCCGCAGAAATACTGAAAGGGAAGTTAACGAAGGAAAGGCAGATTGGGAGATGAACCTTGTATCTGACAGAAAGATAGAAATTGGACAGAAATGTGATTAAATTTTACATTTCGGGGTGAGAGCAGGAAACAGCATTGATACAGTCTTGATGAATAAATAAAAGAGAAGCAAGGAATCTGGACTAGGGTTAGAGCAATGAATGTCCTGTGTATCCCACAAAAATCCAGGTTTAGCCAGGATGCCTATGGGTTCCCATAGCAACATGTATAATTTGGAAGTAGTGGATAGAGTAAAAAGAGAAATTGTTCAGTGGGAAAATAAATTCAACCAGGCAAGTGGGTGGGAAAAGACTGGATAGGATTCCATTGAAGGAAGTAACAAACAGCCATCAGATCATGTTGGTGAATAGGTAATCCAAAATTAATGACAATGTCGACAAGTTTAATTGTGGCTCGTTTATTGTCTAACGCATTAGCCATTGCAAGTAGCAGTATAGTATGACTTTACATTTAACATTTTAGTCAGTTAAATTTGAATATCAGAACAAAATACTGCAATTACTGGAAATCGTAAATAAAAGCAGAAAATACTGTAATGTAATTGACTGAATCATTAACTTGTTGTTCTCCCCACAGATACTGACAAACATGCTGTATGTTTTCTGTTATTTTTAGACAAATAAAAGTGTCAGTTTGACTATAGAGTCATAAGTAACTTTTAATATACAACCTAACCTTAGTTTTACTGTTTGAGTGTCAATAAGGCAAGTTAGCACAAGCCACAGCAGTGAAGGGACATGTTGTGCTATTTTACTCAAAGACATCCGCTAACATGAAATTAATGTTTTTTATCATTAAAAAATAGGAACTTGAACCACAAGTAACATAATGAGCATGAACAGTATGTATCCTGATCTCCTGTGAAGCTGTGTGAAGTATCCAAATGTTTAAAGATATTTTTTAGTCCTTGAAATACCGTACATTGAGTCCGATCTGATTTTTCTTCAGAGTTGCAATTTCCAGCCACTGGATCAGAATGATATGATAAACCCTGTTTGTAAAAGCCGCTCCCCTATTTCACTTTAAACATTATTGTTTCTCCCTTGTCTAGTCTCTGGCCCACCGTCCCAGCCTTGACCTGTCTGTAAGGCGTGCAGGTATTTATATTTCCCTGAGGCCCAATTACTTCTGCTGAAACCATCAAGGGGAAAGAGCTCACCTGCTCAATGTGGCTGAGGAACCATAGACTCATCATCCGTTCTGGTGCTAAAGCCATGAAACTTTGTCCTAAAACAGACTGTATTCAATCATATGGCTTCAAAGAGCAATCAAATCCTATTAGGCAATTCATTTTTGCTTGACACCCACCAACACAATCCATTATCTCCATGTGTAATATCCATTGATTACGAGTAAAAAGGCAGGTTTGCAGGGTGGTTACAGAACCAGGTGCATCATCTGACAGTTATTCAGAGCCAGCTGTGTCATCAAATTCAGATTACAGTCGCAGCTGTGCAGTCAGATTGTGGATGACAAGAATTTAGTCAAAAAGAAAAAGGAAGCAAATGCAAGGTTTAGGAAACTGAAATCAGACAAAACCTGCAAAGAGTGTAAAGGAAGCAGGAAAGAATTTCAACAAGGAGTTCGGAAGACTAAAATGGGCCATGAAATGTTGTTGGCATGTAGGATTAAGAAGATAGCCAAAGCATTTGATGTGTATTTTAGGCACAATTGGAAGGTTCAATCAAGGACAAAGGAGGGGATTAATGCATGGAGCCAGAGAAATTAGGCAAAGTCCTTAATGAGTACTTCGCTTCAGTGTTTATCAAGGAGAAAGACTTGGATGATGGTAAGTTTAGAGAGGGGTATGATGATATTCTGGGGCATGTCAGTATTAAGAATGAGCAGTTGTTGGTCTCTTGAGAAACATAAAGGTAGGTTCATTCCCACCATCTGATGGAATCTACTGAGGCAAGCAAGGGAGGAGATTGCTGGAGCCTTGACAAAGATCTTTGTATCCTTTGCAGCCGCAGGCAAGGTTCCACAAGACAGGAGAAGTTATAACATATAGGGAAATTATTAAAGGAGATGCTTAGGGAGAGGATTTACTCACATTTGGAAATGAATGGACTCATTAGGGGTAGTCAACATAGCTTTGTGTGTGGGGGAGATCTTGTCTCAAAAGTTTGAATGATGTTTTTGAGGAAGTGGAGAATAACATTGATGAGGGTAAGGCAGAGATGTTTCGACATGAACTTTGCTCAAGCTTTTGACAAGGTCCCGTTGGTAGACTGGTCCAGAAGACTAATGGGATCATATAGGCGCTATGGTGAGTTGGTAAGTTGGATACAAAATTGACTTGCTGGGCATTGAAGACAGAGGCTAGTTATACAGTCCTGATGAAGATTCATCTAGACTCGAACCGTTAGCCTGCTTTCTCTCCATGGATGCTTCCTGACCCACTGTGATCTCTAGCATTTCTTTTCAATTCAGAATCCAGCATCTGCAGTAATTTGCCTCGTAGGTAGTTATACAAGGATGTTTTTCTGACTGGAGGTCTGTGACTAGTGGTGTTTGCTGAGATCTCTGTTGTGTGTAATAAATAAAAATGATTTGGATGAAAATGTAAATGATTTGATTAAAAAAGTTTACAGATGACATGACATTGGAGGAGTTGTGGGTAGTGAGGAAGATTGTCAAAGTATACAGCAGGATATAGATCCGCTGGAAAGTTTGACAGAGAAATGGCATGTGGATTTTAATCTGGATGAGTATGATACATTTTGGGAAATCAAATGCCAGAGAAAGGTATACTGCAAATGGCAGGACCCTTAGCAACATTGATACACAGAGGGATCTTGGCGTCCAAGTTCATAGTTTTCTGAAAGTGACAGTAAGTGGATAAGGTGTTAAAGAAGGCAAAATGTCTTGCTTGCTTTCATCGTTCAGGGTATTGAGTATAAAACTGGTAAGTCTTACTGAAGTTGTATCAGACTTTGGTCAGGCCACATTTGGATGTCTTGTGTGCAGTTCTTATTGCTACACTACAGGAATGATGTGGACGCTTTGAAGAGAGTACAAAGAGATGTTTACTTGGATGATGTCTGAATTGGTATATATTTGTTATAAGGAGAGGTTGGACAAACGTAGATTGTTTTTGCTACAACGTTGGAGGCTGACGGCAATCTAACAGAAGCATATAGTATTATGAGAGGCATGGACAGAATGGGTATTCCAAGTCTTTTTCCCAGGATTGAAATGTCAAATACCAGGGATATAGCTTTAAGGTGAAAGGGGGCAAGTTTAAAGGAAATATACAAGACAAGGTTTTACATAGAGGGTGGTAGATGTCTGGAATATGCTGCCAGAGGAGATGGTGGAAGCAGGTGCAATAGCAAAGTTTAAGACAAATTTAATTGGACAGATGAAGAGGCAGGGAATAGAAAGATATGGGCTATGTGCAGGCAGGAGGAATTAGTTTAGAATGATATCATGATCGACCCAGACATTTGGTCAGCATGGACCAGTTGGGCCAATGGGCCTGTCTCCTGCTGTAGGACTCTATGACATGGTGGGCTGAAGGGCCCATTCCTCTGCTGTACTATTTTCTATTATGGTTACAGTCCCATATACATAGTTAGATTGTGGTTACAGTCCCAGATACGTAGTCAGATTGTGGTTACAGTCCCAACTGCACAGTCAGATTGTACACCCACAATCAGATTGTTGTACACTTGGGTCTGTAACAGTCAGATTACGGTTACAGAACTCGGTGTCCAGTCACATGATTACAGTACCAGCAGCACAGTCAGCTTGTGGTTAAAATCACAGCTGTGTAGTCAGATTGTGGTTGCAGACACAGTTGTTCAGTCAGTTAGTGGTTACAGATAAGGCATGCAGTCAAATTGTAGTTACAGATCTAACTGTACAGTCAGCTAGTGGTTGCAGACTCCGATGTACCATCAGATTGTGTTTACAGACCGGGCATACTATCAGATTATGGTTACGCACCTAGGTATGTTACAGTGTGGTTATGGACCCAGCTATACAGTCAGATTGTGGTTATAGATTCCAAAATCCAGTTACCAACAATCAAAGTGTTATGGATATACTCATGGGCATAATAGGTTAAATTGATCTGCTAACAATATCTGTAAACTTGGCCGTTACCACCAAGAAAAGAACATTTTTAAAGCTAAATGGTTGTCAAATTCCATGCTTATAGTAGCAAAGACTGTTCTTCCAACTTATTTCTGAAAAATCCAATTTAATGTGAAGTTACATCTTGAACAGGAGCACTTAACGTGATTGGACTAAAGCCCCTGTCCATCAAGATTACTGCTGAACATGATTTTTTTGAGGAGTGGCAAATGAAGTTTAATTTAGATAAATGCAAGGTGCTGCATTTTGGGAAAGCAAATCAGAGCAAGACTTATACACTTAATGATAAAGTCCTGGGGCGTGTTGCTGAGTAAAGACACCTTGGAGTTCAGGCTCATAGCTCCTTGAAAGTAGAGTCACAGGTAGGTAGGGCACGGAAGAAGGCATTTGGTATGCTTTCTTTTATTGGTCAGAGTATTGAGTACAGGAGTTGGGAGGTCATATTGTGGCTGTACAGAACATTGGTTAGGCCACTGTTGGAATATTGCGTGCAATTCTGGTCTCCTTCCTATCAGAATGATGTTGTGAAACTTGAAAGGGTTCAGAGAAGATTTACAAGGATGTTGCCAGGGTTGAAGGATTTGACCTTTTGAGAGAGGTTGAATAGGCTAGGGCTGTTTTCCCTGGAGCATCGGAGGCTGAGTGACTTTAAAGAGATTTATAAAATCATGAGGGGCGTGGATAGGATAAATAGACAAAGTCTTTTTCCTGGGGTAGGGGAATCCAGAACTAGAAGGCATAGGTTTAGGGTGAGAGGGGAAAGATATAAAACAGACCTAAGGGGCAGAGGGTGGTACGTGTATGAAATTAGCTGCCAGAGGAGTGGTGGAGGCTGGTACAATTGGAACATTTAAAAGGCATCTGGTTGGGTATATGATTAGGAAGGGTTTGGAGGGATATGAGCCGGGTGCTGGCAAGTGGGACTAGATTAGGTTGGGATATCTGGTCAGCATAGACATGTTGGACTCGAGGGTCTGTTTCCGTGCTGTACATCTCTATGACTCTATGAATTCTATGACCAATAGAACACAAATGCACACTTCTCTTTCGCCGCTGAGATCCTTGAGCACTGCAGTATGTCTACAAGATTCACATCCTGACAGATTATTTGTTAGAAAAAGGGACTGCTGAATTTGATTTGTTTTCAGCAACACAAGATAATTTTTGAATGATCAAAGCTGTTCTTTACCCATTTTGGTTAACAAAGATGACAAATATCATGCCAGCAACTAAGAAAATGTTTAACTAGTGTTTCAATTCCCCCCCCCCCCACTTTTTATACAATTTGACTAAAAGAAAAAGTTCTTGGCACCAACTTCAACAGGTTCTTTTTGAATTGCCTTCAATTTAGCTAGTTTTTGAAACAGATCCAAATACTTGTTGACTAAAATATCAAGGATTACATTATGTTGTAATTTCACGAGAAGAAGCTGTCTTCTAAGGAAAACAAAATATAGTATATGTGTTTGGCAAAAACAAAATCCATGTTATGCTCCTAGAACATGAGGGAGTGATAATGGCACAGTTCCAGCAATCCAAATGCTCTCGGGTCATGCATTCAAATCCCACTATGAATCTTATGGAATTTACGTGTAATGATTAAATCTAGAGTACAAAGCTAGTGTCAATATTGGTAATGACAAAACTAGCACTGACTGTTGTAGAAATCCATCTGTTTCATTAATGTCTTTTAGGGAATGAAATCTGCCATTCTCAGCCAGTTTGACCTGCACGTGTTTCAGGTACATAGCAATGTCATTGACTCTCAACTGAAATACCGTAGAAAGCCTCTCAGTTCAAGTGTAATTAGGATTGGAAGACAAATTCTGGCCTTGATGAAATCAAATCATATAAAGGAGGGATGATTTTAGTCCTACTTGCCTCACAGAAGCACAAGTGGACACTCAAATTACCTCCAGTTCCAGAAAGCTAATTGAATTCTCTTGAAGACAACAAATGCTGGAGATCGCAGCTGGTCGGACAGCATCCATGGAGACAGAGCAAGCTAAGGTTTCAAATCTAGATGGCTCTTCATCAGAGTTGAAGTGAGGTGTGGAGGGGACAGCATTTATGCTATAGTTTGGGAGGGAGTGGGAGTGCTGATGGAGAAATTATGTTGATAGTTAATTCCAATTCCACACTCCGTGATTGGAATGTGAGAAGGGCAGAATAATGGTGTGTCTGCTGCCAGGCTTGAAAGGACATAAGTGGGGGGAGGGGGGTGGGAGGGGTTAATGACAAGCTAAAAGAAAGGGAGGAAATGGGAGTTGGTTCACAATTTAATGGTGTTCAACTTAATATAAAGTGCAGAGGGTTGTAAAATGCCTAGTCTGAAGATGAGATGTTGTTCCTCCAGTTGGCACTGAAATTCACTGGAATACTGCAGCATGCTGAGGACAGACATGTGTGCATGTGAGCAGGACACTGTGTTAAAATGACAGGCTATGGAAAGCCGGGGTCCTGCTTGCGCACAGACCAGAGGTGTTTGGCAAAGCGGTCACCAGGTCTGTGTTTGGTTTCTCCAATGCAGCTTGATATCATGTCCTCCCTTCCCCCGCATTCCACTTACTGTTCTTTCAAGCCTGGCAGGAGACAGATCTTTGTTCCATCATCCTCACATTCCGATCATGTAATCTGAACAATCAACATCTTTTCTCTATCAGCACCCTACACCCACTACTCCCACTCCCTCCCAAACTATAACATAAATGCCGCCCCTCCACACTTCACTTCAGCTCTGATGAAGAGTCATCTAAACTTAAGCTGTTGGCTTGCACTCTCCATGCAAGCCAACTGTGACCTCCAGCATTTGTTGTTTTCAGTACAGATTCAGTATCTGCTGTAATTTGTTCCTACAACCCTTTGAATTCTGCTGTTTTTTAATTGGGACAGACACTTTCAGGTACCTAAACAAATCACCTAAAACTGTATGAGTCCTAATTCAAATCTGTCAATTTGGGTTGATATCATTCCACTGTGACAGCAATATTAACTTCAGCTTGAGGCAAGGTTGCAGGTCTTTCCTGGTGATGAAAGCCAGCATGAAGCAACTCAATGGGGGCTTTGAGGTAACTGTTTAACTTTGTGTGTGACGTCCCACAAAAGCTCCCTGCTGCAGACAGGTAATGGGGATGGATACGAAATATAATTAGGAATGAGACAATGTGCATTACTCTGGTTTTAACTAAGCTCCACTTCCACTCTATGCTGAGCACACAGCAATATTAATTGCAAGTGAAAATAAGCATTCCTGCTCTGCTGGATAATGCAAATAGATTCTTTATGCTTTTTCTTGCTGTCCTTTCCAGCATTTTATTCATATAGATCATAGAACAGTACAACACAGTACAGGCCCTTCAGCCCCTGATGTTGTGCCAACCTTTTATCCGACTATAGTATCAGACTAACCTACATACCCTACATTTTACTACCATCTATGTGCCTATTCAAGAGTCGCTTAAATGCCCCTAATGTATCTGACTCTACTATCACTGCTGGCAGTGCATTCCATGCACCCACCACTCTCTGTGTAAAGTACCTACCTCTGACATCTCTCCTAAACCTTCCTCCAATCACCTTAAAATTATGCCCCCTCGTGATATCCATGTCCTCCCTGTGGAAAAGGTCTCTGGCTATCCACTCTATCTATGCCACTATTAAGTCACTTCTTCACTCCAATGAGAAAAGCCCTAGCTTCCTCAACCTTTCTTCATAAGACCTGCTGTCCAGTCCAGGCAGCATCCTGGCAAATCTCTTCTGGAGCCTCTTTAAAGCTTCCACATCCTTCCTAAAATGAGATGATCAGAACTGATATTCCAAGTGTGCTCACTGTACAATTGCATTATAACCTCGGGGGTCTTAAACTCAATCCCCCTGCTAATGAAAGCATCCACAGCATACACCTTTTTAACAACCCTATCAACCTTGGTGGCAACTTTGAAGGATCTATGGACATACACCTCAAGGTCTCTCTTCCTCCACACTGCCTGTAATCTGCATTCAAATTTGATCTTCCAAAATGAATCACTTCACACTTTTCCAGGTTGAACTCCATCTGCCACTTTTCAGCTCTGCTCTGCTCTGCATCCTGTCAATGTCCCGTTACAACCTACAATAGTTCTCCACACTATCCACAACTCCATCAACATTTGTGCCATTAGGAAACTTACTAAGCCACCCTTCCACTTCCTCACCCAAGTTATTTATAAAAATCACAAAGAGCAGAGGTTCCAGAACAGATCCCTGTGGAACAGCACTGGTCACCAATCTCCAGGCTGAATATTTTCCACCACCACCCTCAGTCTTCTATGGGCCAATTCTATATCCAGATAGCCAGATTTTCCAGTATCTCATGCCTCCTTACTTTCTGAATGAGCCTACTATGGGGAACCTTATCAAACGCCTTGCTAGAATCCTTGTACACCACAACCACTGCCCTACCTTTATCAACGTGTTTTGTCACATCCTCAAAGGTGGTACGGTGGCTCAGTAGTTAGCATTGCAGCCTCACAGTGCCAAGGACTTGGGTTCAATTTCAGCCTTGGGTAACTGTCTGAGTTATGTTCTCCCTGTGTCTGTATGGGTTTCCTCCAGGTGCTCCAGTTCCCTCCCACAATCCAAAGATGTGCAGGTTAAGTGAATTGTCCATGCTAAATTCCCTATAGTGTTCAGAGATGTGTAGGTTAGGTGCATTAATCAGGGATAAATGGAGGATAATAGGGTAGGGGAATGGGTATGGGTGGGTTAGTCTTCGAAGGGTTGGTGTGGTCTTGTTGGGCTGAAGGGCCTGTTTCCACACTGTAAGGATTATATGAATTCATCAGAATTGTGAGGCATGACGTGCCCCTCACCAAGCCATACTGACTATCTCTAATCAAGTTATACTTTTCCAAATAATCATAAATCCAATATCTCAGAATCCTCTCCAATAATTTGCCCACCACCGAAGTAAGACTGACTGGTCTGTAAATCCCAGGGTTATCCCTATTCCCTTTCATGAACAAGGAACTAACATTTGCCACCCTCCAATCATCTGGTGCTACTCCAGTGGATAGTGAGGATGCAAAGATCATCGCCAAAGGCGCAGCAATCTCTTCCCTCACTTCCTGTAGAAATCTTGGGTACATCTCGTCTAGCCCAGGGGACTTATCTATCCTCACATTTTTCAAAATTTCCAACACATCCTCCTCGACATGTTTGAGCATATCAGCCTGTTTCACACTGTTTCTCACAAATGACAAGGTCCCTCTCACTAGTGAATACTGAAGCAAAGTATTTATTGACGACCTCCCCTACCTCCTCCGACTCCAGGGACACGGTCGCTCCACTATCCCTGATTGATCCTACCATCACTCTGGCCATCCTCATGTTCCTTAAAGAAGTGTAGAATGCATTGGGGTTGTCCTTAATCCTACCGCCAAAGCTTTTTTATGCTCCCTTCTAGCTCTCCTAAGTCCATTCTTCAGTTCCCTCCTGGCTACCTCTAGAACCCTGTCTGATCCTTGTTTCCTCAACCTTAACAATTTACAAAATCTCTGTGATATATCCTTCCATGGTTTGAGCATCCCCGGCTATAAATCTAACATAAAGATCGCTGTGCATCACAGTTCTCATTTTCAGACAACTGAGTTCAACATCATTCCCACATGGATGATATTACCTTTGTATGAAGTACTTGTTATAACTGTAGATTTATGGAATAAAACTAATGGAAAATATTCCCTGCGGAAACTTTACAGTGTAATGACTTAACTCACTACCTAGTTAAGTAGTCACACAGTTATAGAGTATCTTCATTTACTGATGGCAGTGAGTTAAAAAGCAATATAATAGAATTCAAATACTCTTAACATGAAACCACATGAAAATAGTACACAGATAACGAGAATAATGATTTTTCTTACTTCAAGAGAATCCAAACAGTATTATAAATGATGAAAGCATTGCAAGACTGTATTTTTAATTAAATTGTCTAAAATAGCATAAATAATGTTGATTATATATAATTAGGTTATGCCTGAGCCACATACTTTTGTATTTTTTTCTGTTTCTGCTTTTGATTTTATAAGTAAAAAGCAACATTGTCATCAATTGAAAAGAAAGTTACAAAACAAAGAAAATGGCTCTGATAATTTTAATTCCAAATTCCTAGTAGTTATAGTTTTAATTCATGAACATGAGGATAGAGCTAACACTTGTTTATGCTAGTAGAATCAATGCAATCTGAGTGAAATTGGCTGAACTCCATTAATCAAACTGCACCCAGGTCACCCTTCGCAAATATGTCAAGGATATTTTTGTTTTTTTGAAAAAAATCAATTCTGCATTTACTGTGCTACCTAATTATACCATTTCACGGAAGATTTTACATTGTTGATTATGCAAATAAAGCAGAAACCTGATCTCTGACTGAACCAGCATAATTTAGGAACTTTACCCTGTGATTTGATATTACTTTAATATTGTCTAAGAAGAATCCCTGAGTGTACTTAAAAGCTTTTTGTTTTCTTTGTAATCAAAACTACTTTTCTCATTAATAGATATTGGGATTGCAAGCATGATAACATTACGACCAAGATTTCCAACAAGTACTTTGCTGTAAAAAGCACTTTCTAACTATTGTACACGTGTTCCTGGTTTATTTCTAGTAATTTGCTCCTAATTCTGTTCCCGAATACTGTCCTGACGCTTGCTAGTTATAATCATAATGAATAGTTTTACACTTACATGGTGAAGAGTAATAAATTCTGATTTCAGTTTGAGGAGGAGTTGAAACCTTCCAAATCTTTTGGATTTCAAATTTCAAAATAAAACATTTGGAAAATCCATTATAACAGACTTTTTATCATTCATGTAAGTGCAGGATGGATTTGAATGAACACCTTCACCATATTTGATTTGATTTTTCCAAATTGCTTTATTTGCCATTCTTGTTTTACAGTACTGAGGAATTTTGAAAGTCTAGGTAGTGCAATGGCATTATAACAGGCTTAGCATTTTGGAAGAACACCAATGTTCTGGCCTTTGCCGCCCCTTCCAGGAATGTTCCAACTGTCAAATTGACCTTTGAAAGAAATATTTCCTGAAGCCTCTCCTCTATTTACTTTTCAAAACCCTTTCTTCTTTAATGCACAAACAGAGTGGGTTGTTTAGTCTCTCAATGTCCGTTCCTACAATTTGTCAAAAAGCAGTTATTCAGCTTAATGTCACTCTCTGACCCTTGATCCATGGCCATATAGGCAAGACTTTAAATGTATCTCAATGTTCCAATAAGTTGAAAGTTTCAGTCTCTGCAAGCCTTAAAAAGTTCTGACCCACACAAACCTCTGAAGGTGAAAATTTCACATCAACTCCCTCAAAACCTCTATTAGTTGCTGTAAATGAATGGTCCTTGGTACTGACATATCTGCAAACACCATTCGCCTTTCAAACCTCTCCACTCTATCATTAGTTTGTACTTTCATCAATTTTTCCCTCAGCCTCTTCTGTTCCAAAGAAAATAACCACAGTTTGTCTACTCTTTTCTCATGGCCATGTAAGGCAAGGCATTAAACAAAAACTCAGAAATACATGTTATAAAGGTATTAGTACAATCACTGATGAATTTAATTTGCATATAGATTCTAAAATACTAAATTGACTACAATATTGTGGAGAAGGATTTCCTGGCATGTGTTTGTGATTTTTTTAGACCAATATATTGAGGAAACAACCTGAGAACAGGCAATGCACCAGTTGGTGAATGTAGACAGCAAACAATATGGAAAGCAAATGGTATATTGGCCTTCATTGCAAGAGGTTGGAGTTCAGGAGTTAGGGATGTCTTAATGCAATTATATGTAATGAGAAATGAATAATTAACAATCTTGTTGTACAGAGTCCTTTTGAGGAAGAGAACCATAAGATGATGGAATTCTTCATTAGGATGGAGAGAGAATTAGTCAAATCTGAAATTATGATGCTTACTCCAAATAAAGGTAACTATGAGTTTAGGAGATACAAATTGGCATGATAATTTGGCAAAATGTATTTAAAGCATAAATGATGATTAGGAAATGGATAATATTTAAAGAACATGTGTATGGATTACACAATTATTCAATCCTGCTTGGTGCAAAACCAAAAGAGAAAGGTGGCTTCCAAATGAAATTAGAGATTATATTAGGTCCAAAGGAAAAGTTGTAAGAAAAACCAGCAAGTCTGAGGATTGGAAGCATTTTAGAATTCAGCAAAAAGAGGACTGTAAGTTTAATTAAATGGGGGAAAGTAGAGTAAAATTGCAGACAACATAAAAACTGACCATAAAAACTTCTATAAATATGTGAAGATAAAAGATTAGTAAAGACATATTTAGGTCCTTTATAGTCAGCAGCTGGGGAGATTATGATGAGGAACCAATGAACAGATAGTTTGATTCCAAAGAGGGTACAAATAACCTCGCAGAGATGTTAGGGAACCAAGGTTTTTAGTGAGAGGCAGAAATAACAGAAATTAGTACTACAAATAAAATAGTATTGGGGAACTTAATGGGGGTTGAAGGCTGCAAATTCACCAGAGGCCTGAGAATCTACCCATCTACAAAGGGATTAGACCTGGAAATATATACATTGGTGGCTGTCTTCCAAAGTTCCATAGACACGGGAGCAATTCCTAACAATAAGAGGTTGGTAAAATAACCCCACTGTTTGAAAATAGAGAATTACAGACCAGTTAACATCAGTTGCTGGGAAAAAGCAAGTCTTTTATGAAAGACATGGTTTCAGAACACTTAGAAAGCATTAACAGGATTGGCAAAGGCAGCATGGGTTTATGAAAGATAAATCATGCTTAACAATACTACTGGAGATTTTTTAAGAATGTAATTACTAGTACAGATGAGGAAGAACCTGTGGAATACTTGGATTTCAGAAGACTTTTGATAAGGTCCTATCTAAGAGGTTAATAAAGAACATGAATAGGAGTAAAATATTATCATGGATCAAGAATTGGTTGACAGACAGGAAACAGTGGGAATGAACGAGTCTTTTTTCTGGTGGCAGGTAGCGACTGGAGTATCACAAGGATCAGAGCTTGGCCTGAGTTATTAAGGACATATAGAAATGACCTGAATGAGGGGACAAAATGCAACATTTCCATGGGTTGCTGACAACACAAAACTGGGCAGGATTGAGTGTTGCGAAAAGGATGTAAGCGGGATTCAAGATTGACTGAGTGGGCAAACACATGGCAGATGTTAGATTATATACTTTAGTGCAAAACGCAGAAAGGCAGAGTATAGTGCTATGCTGGGAAATTTGGATGTACAAAATGATCTGTGTGCAAATAGACAGGCAGATACAGCAAACAATTTGAAAGGTGAATGGTGCACAGAGGAACCTCGATTATCCGAATATCAATTATCCGAATTTTGGATTATCTGAAGGGGATCTCAAGGTTGCAATAGAAACATTACATCAAAGAGCTGCTAGCGTCCTTTGTTTACAGGTACAATGATTAAAAACAAATTCAGCTCATCTAAATGACTGACCTCTTGTCTTCTCTCTCCCCCCACACTTTCCCTGGAGTTCTACATTGGGGTGAACCCTAAATCGCCCCTCCCCAGATAATCTTTCCAACATTGTCCTGTACAGGGCAGAAGTGGAACCTGTCAAAAAGTTGCAATAAAAAGTTGTGTGCGTGTGTGTGTGCATGCGCGCGCTATTTGGAGACTTACCCCACAAGTGCAGCAGCAGTCTTACTGTTGGGGTACAGTCTGGCTGCCCCTGGTCGGGGGGGGTGTTGCTCGCGTGCAGTGTGCTGCTGCCTAGTCTCCTGAATGGAGAGCAGACTTAACAGAAAACTCCAAGCCCCAGAGGAAATCAATTACCCGAATAATCAATTATCCAAATGTAATAGTGCCCACTCATCTCATTCAGATAATTGAGGTTCCTCTGTATTGGCATTCATTGCAATGTTGGAGTTCAGAAGTAGGGATGTCTTAATGCAGTTATACAGGACCTTGGTGAGACCTCACCTGAAATATTATGTGCAGTTCTGATCTCCCTACTGAAGAAAGGATATAATTGCCATAGAGGGAATACAGTGGAGGTTCATTAGGCTGATGTTAGGAATGGCAGGACTGTCCTGTAAGGAAACATTGGTTTGACTGGGCCTACATTCACTCAAGTTTCGAAGATGAAAGGATATTGAATTGAAGTGTATGAAATTCTAACGGGGCTGCACTGATTAGATGTAGGGAGGTAAGTTCTCCTCATTTAGGAATTTAGAATCATGGGACACAGACTCAGGATACAGGGTAGACCTTTTTGGAGTGAGATGAGGAAATATTTCTTCACTCAAAGGGTAGTGAACCTGTGGAATTTTACCATAGAAAGCTGTGGAGACCAAGTCACTGAACATACTCAAGAAAGAGACTGGTACATTTTTAGATTTTAAAGGCATCAAGGCACATGGTGAGAAAATGGGAATATGGCATAAAGATAGAGAATCAGACATAATCATATTGAAGGACAGAGCAGGGTCAAAGGGCAGATTGGCCTAATCCTTTTAGCTTCCATGCTGCTATTGTTAAGATTCTTCATGTCCTTGCAACACCTCTTCTGCATACTCTCTTGTTCAATCACACTAGCACAATGAGCAAGTTACGTTACTGAGATGGATATTGTTACAGAGAATATAATGAAAGCTGAGATGATAGGTCTTAGTCCTTTGAGATGTTAAGTTGTTCTTCCATCATGTCTGTATGACATCGTCATTGTGGATGGTGCTTAAGGCACTCATTGACATTACCCCTTCCAGACTCTCACGCCCTTATACAACATCTCCTCTAAGCATTTATTCCAATATTTATACATATACATTCATGCATATAATTACAGTTACCAATGCCCATCTTCTACCCTCACCCCATCCAAAGTCTCTGACCTTTTCAGATTCCGGTTGTCTGGAGGCTTCATGATATTCTTCTAAATGCATAGATTTCAGAGTTAGAAGAACGTTGACTTTGATGCTGTCCTTAACCATTTGAGACTGTGATTTGCTTCAAATGGAGGACTTTTATTCTCTTGGATTTCCTTCACAGAGGATGCCTTTTGTGCTGAAACAGGCAACAATTGCATTGCAATATCTGGCAGATCTCGTTCATTTCTTTCATGGAGGATAGCTGGCCTGTCACATTCTTCCTGGGATGTTTAACTTGAACTTGTATCTTCTCAGTATCCGACATCAGATTTCAATCTGTCATTGCTGAGCATTCCCCAAGATGTATCACACTCAGAGTTACATCAGTTAAAGATTCATCAAGTTAATTCATGTTAAGCAATATATTCATGTTAAGCGATGTGATTTGTGCTTTTTCACAGACCTTGTTGCTTCTTGCCAGCTTAACTTTCCTTAGTGCAAAACAATTTCAGGCTTCCATCTTGCTGACTGTATGCAACAGATTTCTAATGTCAACCTAGCTAATCTCAATTAATTCTGTCTTCTGCTGGGTTCCACCATCAAGTCTAGGGAGCTCTGATATCTTCTACTATTTATCCTTTTGACCAGTTGTTCAATGACCAACTGTCCAGGAAATGTATGTCCTCTGAACTATTGTTCCATGATTGGCTGTTCCTTGAACAGTGATTTTAATTTGACTCTCCACCATTTGAAGATGATTCAAGTCCAAATACACATTCACATGTTTGAGTAACAATTCTCAATTGTGAAGTTCATGTGAGTTCTCTACTATCTGATAGCTTTGTATTTTAGAAATACTTGTAACATACTTTAATCTTAAAAGCTATATGTCCCAGAGCTTGTAGTTTCACTGTTATTTGTGTAAATAGTGTTTCTTTAACCATGGTAAACAGTATGATAATATACTGACACCTGCACCATATCAAGCAATTTCCATTGACATCAATAATTATTTGTGCCAAAAAGCTAGAACTGAATCATATTTTCCCAGGAAATATCTTATGTTTTTATTCTATTGTAGCCTGATCAATGTCATAAACCTCTTTGCGTGAGTAAATGTTAAACTCCTTGCTACTCTGTGACTCTGTCCTAGTTTGGGAAATTTTATGACACTATCTTATTGTATTACAGATAAAGCATTTTTTAAAAATTGCTGGACATAGCTTATGCCTGTGAGTTTTCCCAGCTTTATAGTATTGACCATGACATTTTGGTATCTGCTGTCTGTCCCACTCACTGAACCAGCTTACCATGTATACCTCTTGTGACTGTATACCTTAACAGCAGATTGGATTCTTAAAAGAAAGTTGATTGAGCTTATTTTAGGATTGATCTTTGCTGCTTCAGGATTTCTGAATGGCTTTCTCAAGAGTCAAATTTTCCTTTGACTGTAATAAATCTGACAAAACTTCAACACCAATTCCAACAATAATTCTGCCTCTTGTAAATTTTGACCTTAAATCTCTACAGTCAAATTTGTCCACTAATCTGTAGACACCCCATTAATGAAATTATCAGTGTATTCCACGGATGCTGAACTTTTATATTAAATCTTGTTCGTTCAATAATTGTATTTGTTAATGTAATTGTCAAAGGCCTTCAGAACTTCAACAAAAGTATATATTGCTTCTAATACACTTTGGCAAGCTATAATATCATTATTTATACTCTTTATTGTATATAAAGTACATTGATTTCTTCAGTTTCTGATTTAGTATCCTCTTCAGAAAAAATTCTGTATCTGAAGAAACATTTTCCCTAAGATGTCCAATTTTATGTTCTGTTTGGCACATCTGTGAAATTAAACCTTCCTGGTAATATTATTTCTGCTGCCATATCTTCCTATGTGATTATTTATTTTCCTTGCTTCAAAGGCTTTTAATTCTGTATTAGAGCAATGCTGTTACCATGCAGTGGAAGCTTTAGCCATGGTTTTGTCATCAAAATAAAGATACAAACTTCTGCAAATAAAGTAGATGATTCCGTTCAATTTATGGATTCTCTAGAATCTATTAATTCAGCTTTATTAATGATTCCCATTCTCTTCGCTTTATTAAATGAATACTTAACTTTCTTTTTTCCATTGGATATTGCCTATTTAGGCTTCTAAATTTATAACTTTAATTCTGGCATTATAACTTTTCAGGTCTGCAATCTCAGTTTAAATTTTTTCTGTAGCCCACGATGCCTCATGGGGCTGACTTGGTATTCTGGTGTGCTTGATCTGGGCTGTAAGGACTTTGTCAGATATAGGATCAAGGACTTTGCTTACTTCTAACTTGCTCAGCCTCTAAGACTGTGCCATTTCCAAAAAAAAAATTCCTTGCCAATCAGGCATTTCACCTGTACTCATGGAGCCTTCAGTATTTGTTTACTCTCCAGCTGAACTGACTCAGGATGCTCCTGAAGATTGCACCCAATGCAATCTACAACTGCTTTACTGTCACCAGTTCTCCAGCTGAATGCATTCCCAGCTCACTCTTGTTGCTGCATTTTTCTTACTAGGTGTGATTTTGTTTTTATCACTGATTATAAATTCTGCCATGTAGAACCTTGCCTTGAGCTTCTGTCAGATTCTCAAATGTTCAGCTCTTTCAGCTGCTGACTATCTTAATGAAGAGCCCCGTACCTGAGGAAGTCTTCAAAGCTCCATCACTGCAGGTGTTACAGATAGCAGCCAATAGAGACCACACAGTTTGTTCACCACCATCCTCTTTCCAAGTAGGGATCTACAGGACCTGTTTGTTCTAGTATAGCAGGGGAAAGACACAAGGTAGTCTAAAGAGAACAGGCTCTCGTTTTAAAGAAGAACAATCACATACAAGTCGATGGTACATTCTAACTTTAAATTAACAGCAATTAACCCTTCATGCCAAAGTGATCTTAATTTATGTTTCCATAACTTTGTTACAATTACCAGCAAGACAAATAGGATTTTCAGAAAGTGTGAGACTTGATGTTAACCTTGATCCTATATCTGACAAGAGCAAATTGTGTTGAGGCATCTAAATATTGGCAGTGTGCGACTTACCAGATTCTTGCTGCACACAAGCCTCATGCCATTTTGACAAGAGGCAAAGAGCTTATGCAGACCTTGCCTCAGGAAGGCAAGAGTCTCGGTAAGGTTCAAAGGTTGGAATTTGGTGATACCATATTCAGATCATGGCTACATTTCAATTAGCAGCAGCCTGGTTCTAGAAAGCATAGGTTTAAGGTGAGAAGGGAAGATTTAAAAGGGTCCTGATGAGCAACTTTTTTCACAGAGAAGGTTGTTCGTATGTGGAATGAACTGCCAGAGGAAATGATAAACTATGACACATGAAAACAATAATGAAAGTGCATTGGAAAATAGGTTGGTTATAACTTAAACTGCAGGTCAAATCAACATTTCATCACATATATTGCAGGGCAATATGACATAAAATATGAAAGCACTGTTTACAGAAGGGATAGTTTAAAAAACTCCTAAAAAGACATTTGAACAGGTAAGGTTTAGAGGGATATGGGGCAAACGCAGGAAATGCATTTAGTTTGGAAAACTGGTCAGCATGGATGAATTGGGCTGCAGGGTTTGTTTCTGTGCTGCATATCTCTATGACTCTCTGACTATGAGCTATTGTCAGTGAAATCCTTTCCCAACGTAAAGCAAATCCAGAATGGGGTTTAGTTGGTTTAAGCCCTTTTAGGGGGCCAGGAGCTGCAGGGGTGATCTGACATTGTGTTGGGCTTATTTACCTCTTTGAGAACTGTTCCCCCATCTCTGATTAGAATCTTATACTTTGCTTGTTTGACTTTTGCCCGCTGGCCTGACAACATTGACATATAATTAAGGTTAAGCTAGGCTTGGTGTTTAAAATGAGTCCAAGGAACTAGAATGTTGGTGAACAGTTGTGATCTTGATGCCTGTCACTCGTGCAACCGTATTCTGATCCCCAGTCCTCACGTTATGTTGACTGCTTGTCTTGTGCTAAAATTTGACACAAAATTGTTTTCTGGAATTGCTGAAAATTTCTATGTATATATACTGTTATAGAAATGGAAAAAAGTGAATGAGTGACTTTTGATGCATTTTAGAATGGAAAAGAGTGCTGATTTAGAAAATCCATTAAAGGTTGGAAAAACTGCAATTCTGTACATAAATCCTGCCACCATTACCAAAACAGATTATATTTTACATGCTATAGCAACTGGGGTGGTTCTCCAACACAACATGAAAAAAGGAGAAAAGAGTTTCATATTGTATTCAGCATTCAGACCTGAATGTATGTAAATGGCAATTTGCAAAAATATATCAGATATATAGATAATAATGGAAGTTACATTAATAAAATGAACCAATTAAAGGAATCTAAATTTTTGAGGAATATTCCACTACAATTTTAAACATTCTCTACTCCTTTTCAGGAATTTATTGAAACGATCCCTTCTATAAACAGTGCTTTCATATTTTATGTCTCGTTGCCCTGCAATATACGTGATGAAATGTTGATTTGACCTGCAGCTTAGGTTACAACCAACCCATGTTGCAATGCACTTTCATTATTGTTTTCATATGTCATGGATTTATGCTAAGACTTGCTCTTGAAATGTCAACTTTTGAAGGCTCTAGCATGTTTTTTCAAGCAATTGGTCAGCTTTTGCTACTTGTCTTAACAGTTATGTTCACTGTTTCTGTTAGTTATGACAGTAAATTATTCTCTCTGTTGAAAAGTTTATGACTACAATTTAATCCTGTAAAATATACATGCTGCATCTCAATAATAGTAACATTATTATATTCTTTGAGCTACACAGTAATGAAAAAATCAATGGGCACAAATTTCCCTTGAAAGCAAAATAAATCATGTGTATATTACTAGAGATAATATGCATTGTTATTTATTTGGTCAATGCTATTTTTCTTTCAGTCACAATTGGAGCCAATTTTCTTGCTTGCAAGCAAAATATTACAGCCAGATCCAAAGGTTGTTATTTGTACAGATATGATGTGATTTATACATAATTGCACATGGAAGTAGACTGTGTTTCAGATTTTCAACATCTGTCCTAACAACCATTAAATTAACACATATATTTCAAATAATGTTTTGAGTGAATAGATACATATGTATACCTCATTTTAAATGAGATTGGTCAGTATACATAATGATGTTAAAACATTAATTTGCCATCGCAATAAGATACACTACATGCCAACAAACTGCTGTGGTGGAGGTTACAAATTACAAAAGTGTTCACACTAGCAGGAAAGATCTGCTGGTCAAATTGGGTCAAATGGGTCAAATTGCACCATGTTTCTGGTAAGTAGACATAGAATTTGTGGAGCTCCATTAAAAAAAAACTACGTAGCAGTAATCAGGTCTATGCATTTCTGGTGGCTAGATTAGTCAAAATTTGTTCTTATTGAATTTTTGCCAGCCATGGAAAGCAGTTTTCACCCAAATCCATTAATATTGAATGAATGACCTACCTACTGATATCTCATACTGATCACGTCTTAATTTACTTGAGGTGGCGAAAAGGACAATCACCTGAACTTGCATGGGTCCTTCTTTAAAAATGTAGATTGAGCTTTGAAGTTAGCATTGGGCCATCTGATCAAGAAAGTCATGAAGGCTCTCTCATCAAGTGGAAATAGATTTTCCTGGGACCAAAAGGTTGAGGCTTATAGCAGAAGAGTTTTAAACTTTTAAAAATGACTCTGCACCTTACCTGGAACATTTGTGCTTCTTCTGCCTCACTGTGCCTGCCCTCCACTCTCACAAGAGCCTCTCAAAACCCATTCTGCCAATTTGTTCTGGCAATTCTTCCATTAAAAGCTGGCACCATCTCTCTCACTGCCCAGACCATCTATCAGCCAACTGTACCCAGCTAATTGAAAAGGGTAAAGACAAAATACTACAGATGCTGAACCTGAAAACAAAAGCACAGAGAACGCTGAAGAAACTCAGTTGATCTGGCAGCATCTTTGGAGAGTGAAACAAAGTCATCCTGTATGCTGCCAGACCTGGCATGATTTCTCAAGCATTCTCTAACTTTGTTGTATTTGAAATGGGATGCATGCAGATGAGGCCCAGGAATTAGAGTTAGATTTCTGCTGAGATCAGAGGGCATTTGAAACTTGCCTTGTCCACCACCAAGCAACAGCTTCCGTACCACCACCCAGTCGCATACATGAGCCTTTCTATCCTGGATGTAACTGGACCTGAGGCAGGAAGACAACAGTGTGTCTGCTCACCAGCTGCCCACACTACTCCCTCACCCCTGCTTGTGAACTCACCTCAGGAGAGGGCATTAAGCTTTGCTCTACATGAGAGCAAGGATGTTTTATTTGAGTTAACAAATTCTGATTCCATAATTCACCTATATTCTATTTAAAATCAATATCCTTCACAATGTTCTGCCATTTTTGTTACTGTGTCAAAGAGAGGTGCACAAAACAGGATTCAATGAACAAAATGCTAAGGCGTTTTGAGTAATAAATAGATTTTCTTTAACAAAACAGGCAATGGGCCTTTCTGATACCTGATCCAAGGGTTCTCAATTGTCAAATCAATGAATTGAGGATGAATAAAATGGATGAATAAGCATTCACCCTTAGGATTTTAAGCATCAAGCCAAGGAATACAATTCAAATTTGATGAAACAACAAGGTTTATATATATTGTAAGGAGTGTTCCTTCATATTTAGCTTTAAAATTTTAGGAAATATTTCCACCCAGCATGATAAAACTTGGTTGAAATGGGAGGAAATTTGTTTTGAGAAAGAGTAAAGATAGTTTAGAAACCAAGACTGAAGGATCGTGAAAAGAATTCATTGGGGTTTTCCATTGAGTGTTGATCTGAACAGAAATGAATGATAACTCCAATATAATTATTGAAACAATCTCATTATAAATATTTGGAAGAACCCCATGCAGCAATAATGCTTCCTGTTGAGAGCTTATCTGGAGGGAGTAGGGATGGAGGGTAATGGGATACTGCCTGATTTAAATGCAGATAGTAATTAAAAAGAACAAACATTGTCATTATTGTTTTTTCAGGATGGTTTAAATAAGATATTTAACAAATCCTCAGAAGGAGTGGAACCCCCTACAATTTCAGAAGAATGAAGAACATTGGGCTGATCAATGGGTTACAGTAATGGAATTAGGATAAATATTTAATGTTATTTATTTAGGTTCTTAAGTATTTTATGCTTGCCAAAATATTTTCTTTATATACTGCATCTGTTTCTAAAGAGCTTCTTCAAAGCTTTTTGTGTGGTCATTGTTGATGCATGCTATTTTATACAGAAAATCTTTGTTGGACCGTACCACTGCTTTGTTTAGAAAATATATTACAGCTAACAATGCATTTAATACAAAAAAAAATGTTGCTAGATGTCCATAAATCATCTGTGCTTCAAGGCAATGGAAATGTATTTGTTGTGTGAACAATGCATAGTGTGACAAATATGTTTCGGTCCATGCAACAATTGACTAGTTTGTAATAATTAATGGTGAACATATGATTGCTTGGAACTGCTGAAAGTCACACATCATTCAAAAGGCTACAAATATACTTAATTTGTACTCAGATTATAATTAGCATTAATCAACACTTTTTTTCCTGTGACCTCATTATCTCACTGGGAAGAACTGCTACAAATCTGTGACCATGGCGAAGACTGATAGTAACAGAAGCATATAACCTTTGTAGTGTAGAAGGAAGCCATTCAGCCCATTGTATCTGCACTTGCCCTCTGAGCATTTTGACAGTGCCAAACTTTGCTTTTTCCCCATAATCCTGCACGTCAGACAGAATCTTTTAGGAGTCTAAGTAATGTGGACTATGTAATGAAAGTAGTCAAGAATTCTTGACATGGAAGTTACAGCAAATATCTGGCAAGTTCAAATCGCTCAGCCTCCATGTTGCGATATTGAGCACTGATATCTCAGACTACGCTTCATGGGCACCAGCCACATATCTAACATATACCAGCTTCCAAGAACCCTCGCGGTGCATCTTTGACCCACTTTCAGGCTGCTCCTACACTTAATGCTGCACCAGCAACTATTACTAAAATGCTGCTGCAAAGTCACTTTGTGCTCAGGGGCATGCATTCGGCTCATGGACTGGGCCAGGCTGCATTTCAGACCTGTTTGCCTGTTATCACAGCCCCAGTGTGCTCTGAACCCATCTGGAGTCTACCTTGCCATAAAGCGCAGACACAAATCCAAGATGTTTGTAATGTTTGTCAGCAACATGTCATCACAACATTTTAATGAACAAGGGTGCAATGTTTGCAGTTGTCCATCCTCTGCCACCAATCTGCAAATCCAGGGATGATTAAAAGATCATTTTCAGTGGCTCCGCAATTTCCACCCCCTTATTCCCTCAGCAATATCTCCTACCTTATGTGGGCTTCTCTTGGGTTGCCCTGAGGTCACTCATTCCCAAATTTCCTCTTGCTTGTGCTTATGGTGTGACCTCACTTCTGAACGTACTACCCATATAATGTTCTACCATGCAGATGCAGCTCAATGGTTCTAGCTCCATGTGCTACTCAGAGTAGCAGTAACAGGATATATCAGATGAATATGTGGCAGAAGAAATGGTGTGAAGGGGAGAGTTTCACATTCCTGGAGCTTTGGGACCAGTTATGATGAAGGTGGGACTAGCACAATGATTTGCACCTGGGATTGAGTCCCAGGGTGAGTATTTGCGAGTTTTTTTTTATTCTGATAAGATGGCAGTGGAATAGGTCACTCCAGCCAGGGCTCATCTGTTCTGCCCATTCTTTTTCTTATTTTTCTTTACTCCCTCTCTCCACCCTTCTCTTGGCCTCAGACACCCAGCCTCCAAAGCAGTGTTGGCGGTCAGCGGGGGTGCCAGGAACCAGCGACCCTGTGCGGAGCAGGGTTAGTGGCCTGGTGTGGGAACATGGTGGTAACAACTCAGCATGGAGCATGGCACAGCCAGTGTATGGACCATATGGAGGTCCCCTGCATTGGTCTGCTTCAGACAGACTTTGGAGAGAGACTGTGATCTTTGCCTTTTTAACTTTGCATCTTATTTTTTCTGACCTATGGTCACATTGTTTATATCTGTAACGTAACTTTTTCTCTTCATTTCTCTATTTAGTAACTAAGGATTGTACCTAGGTACATTTGTACCTAAGATGGTGCTGTAAGTGGCGACCTATAAACTTTTCACTGTACTCATTTGAGTATGTGACAATAAAGCTAATACAATTCAATTCAAAACCAGTTCTGCAGCGGACAAGAATAGGAACCTATGCAAGGAGTCAGAGGAGGGGGGATCAGCAACAAGAACAAAGGGTGAAAAAGGAATAAGAAAATTGGTAGACAGAGAAATCAAGAGCCATGGTCAAAGAGGACCACAGTGAAAAATAATGGGAAGGGACAACTTATGTTAAAATAAAGCTATGTACATTAATGCACTGAGGATTCACAATGAAATGGATGAATTCGTCTTGCAAATAGATGAAAACAGGTATGATATATTCAAGATTTTGGAGCTATGGTTGCATGGTGATCAGGGATGGGAACTGAACATAGAGATATTCAGGAAGGACAGACAAAAAGGAAAGTTGGTACAATTGTCTTACTGGTTAAAGAGGAAATGAATGCAACAGTAAGGAAAAATATTATCTCTGACAATGTGGAATCCGTGTGGGTAGAGCTGAAAAGCACCAAGGGGTGACAAACATTAGTCGGGATTGTCTACAGACCAGCTGATGTTGTTAATGGCATTAAACTATAAATTAGAGACACATGCAGTAAAGGAATAACCTATAATTAGGGGTGACTTTAATCTGCATTATATTCCAGGTGTGGTCTCATCAAGGTCCTGTGTAATTACAGCAAAACATCCTGACTCTTCCACTCGAATGCTGTTACTATGAAGGCAAACATACCATTTGCCTTCTTTACTGCATGCTTCATCAGCTTGCTTACCTTCAGCAACTGTTTACAAGGATTTTCAGATTTTGTTGCACACTCCCCTCTCTCAATCTATTGCCATTCAGATAATCTGCCTTCCTGCTTTGCTGGAAAATAAGTAACTTTACATGTTCATGTTATATTGAATAGGCCGTGCATTTGCTCGCTCACTCAATTTGTGTCTACATCCTCCTCACAGCTCAAACAAGCACAACTCCAACCATCTCCCACTGACATGCAATGGTGTTACCAAAACTGAGACCCCACTATCAACATTCGGGACTTTATCATAGAAACTAATTTGGACCAGCCGTGTAAATAATGTGACGACCAGAAACAGGTCAAAGGCTAGGGATTCTGCAGTAAGAAGGGAGGCAGAGAGAAAACAAGTAACTATGAGCCTGCTGTTGGGAATGGGGAAAATACTAGAGTCCATTATAAAACATTTAATAGAAGAGCACTTGGAAAACAATGGCAGGATCAGACAGAGCCAGCATGGATTTATGAAAGAGAAATTATGCTTACAAATCTACTGAAATTCTTCGGGAATGTTACAGCTTAAGTTGATGAGGGGGAGTAAGTGGATGTGGTTTGTTTGTCTTTCAATAAAGTCTGAGATTAGCACGTACAGGGGGTCTTTGATTTACAAATGTTTGACTTATGAATGTGATCCCATAGGGAGGTGTAATTTTAAAGATCCAACATATGAACATTTGGTGTACTTATGAACGGCTACTTTATATTGCTTGAATTATGTTCCAAATTGCATACATATTGATTTATAAATGGACTAAATAGACACCTGGTTGATAATGATCTGATGAAACATATTGGCATGGATTTGTGAATGGTAAATTGTGTTTGATGAATTTGTTGAATTTTTTTTAAGTGGTTGCTATCAAAATTGATAAAGGAGTGCTGATCTACATAGTATACTTAAATTTTCAGAAGGCTTTTGATGAAGTCA
The DNA here is from genome assembly GCF_004010195.1 of Chiloscyllium plagiosum. Classification (NCBI taxonomy): domain Eukaryota; kingdom Metazoa; phylum Chordata; class Chondrichthyes; order Orectolobiformes; family Hemiscylliidae; genus Chiloscyllium; species Chiloscyllium plagiosum. The sequence continues at coordinate 21,212,013 of NC_057721.1, read as the reverse complement.
TTAAGGCTGTTTGGAAAGTTTAAAGCACATGGGATAGAGGTATTGTACTGTAATGGATTAATGATTGGCCAACACAGAGAAAACAGAATAGGAATAGATGTGTCATTCTCATTTCTGCAGGCTGTGACAAGTGAGGTCATGGAAAAATTAATACTTGGGCCCAAGCAGTTTACAGTGGGGACCAAATGTAACATTTCCAAATTTGCCAATGATATACATAGAACATGGAACATAGATCAATACAGCACAGTACAGGCCCTTCAGCTCTCAATGTTGTGCCAGCCTTCCATCCTACTTAAAGATCTGACTAACCTACATACCCTTCATTGTATTAACTTCCTCATGCCTATCCAAGAGTCGCTTAAATGTCCACAATGCATCTGATTCTACCACCACTGCCGGTGGTGCATTCCACGCACCCACCACTTTCTGTGTAAAGAACCTACACCTGACATCTCCCCTAAACCTTCCTCCAATCACCTTAAAATTATGCCCCTTCATGATAGATATTTCTGCTATGGGAAAAATCTCTGGCTAATCACTCTATCTATGCCTCTCAACATCTTGTACACCTCTATCAAGTCACCTCTAATCCTTCTTCACTCCAATGAGAAATCCCCTAGCTCCCTCAGCCTTTCTTCATAAGACATGCCCTCAAATCCAGGCAGCATCCTGGTAAATCTCTTTTGCACCTTCTTTAAAGCTTCCACATCTTTCCTATAATGAGATGACCAGAACTGAACACAATATTCCAAGTGTGGTCTAACCAGGTGTCTATAGAGCTGTAGCATAACCTTGCAGCTGTTAAACACAATGAAAGCCAACACACCATACACCTTCTTAACAACCATATCAACCTGTGTGACAATTTTGAGGGATCTATGGACATAGACCCCAAGATCCCTCTGTTCCTTCACACTGCCAAGAATACTGCCCTTAACCCTGTATTCTGCATTCACATTCAACCTTCCAAAGTGAATGACTTCACACTTTTCCAGGTTGAACTCCAACTGCCATTTCTCAGCATAGTCTTGCATCCTGTCAATGTCTCATTGCAACCGACAATAGCCCTCCACACTGTCCACAATTCTGTATCCAGATCAACACGTTTCCTTGTATCCCATGCCTCCTTACTTTCTGAATGAGCCTACCATGGGCAACCTTATCGAACACCTTGTTAAATCCATGTACACCACATCCACTGCCCTACCTTCATCAACGTGTTTTGTCACATTCTCAAAGAATTCAATAAGGTTTGTGAGGCATGACCTGCCCCTCACAAAGCCATGCTGCCTAGCTTTAATGAAACAATGATTTTCCAAGTGATCATAAATCCTGTCTCTCAGAATCCTCTCCAATACGTTGCACACCTTAGACATAAGACTGACTGGTCTGTAATTCCCAGGATTATCCCTATTCCTTTTCTTGAACAAGGGAATAATATTTGCCACCCTCCAGTCATCTGCCACTACTCCAGTGGACAGTGAGGGCGCAAAGATCATTGCCAAAGGTGCAGCAATCTCTTCCCTTGCTTCCTGTAGTAACCTTGGGTATATCCTGTTTGGCCCAGGGGATTTTTCTATCAGCACATTCTCCTTCTTAACATTAATCTGTTCAAGCATATCAGTCTGTTTCATACTGTCCTTATGAACATCAAGGTCCCTTTCAGTAATGAATACAGAAGCTAAGTGGGAATGCAAGTTTTGCTGAAGATGTACAGTGGCTGCAGGAAGATTTGAACAAGTCTAGTGAATGGGGAAGAAGCAGCAGATGGAATATAATATGCAAAATTGTGATTTTATCCACTTTGGTAAGAGAAACAGATATCCAATGGTTTCTTTAATGGAAAGAGGTTAGAAAGTGTAGATGTGGAAAGGCACCTAGGTGTCCATGTTGGTAAGTCTATGAAGGCTAACATGCAGGTGCAGCAAGCCATTAGGAAGGTAAATGGAATGTTAGCCTTTATTGCAGGAAGCCTTAAGTACAAGAGTAGTGAAGTCTTGCTTCATTTTATAGTACCTTGGTTAGACCGCACCTGGAGTACTGTATTTTGCTCTTCTGATCTCAGGAAAGATATCACTTTCATAGAGGGAATGAAATGAACATTTGCCAGACTTCTTCTTCAGATGACAGGACTGTCTCAAGAAGACAGTTTGGGTACAGGGGGCCTGTATTCTCTAGAGTTTTGATGAATGAGAGGTGATCTCATTGAAACTTACAAAATACCTAAAGGGATAGACAGGGAAGATATAGGTATGATATTTTCGCTGGTTGGGCAGACCAGGGTACATGAGTTAAAAATATGGAAGTCATGATTTGGAGATGCCGGTGTTGGACTGGGGTGTACAAAGTTAAAAATCACCTAACACCAGGTTATAGTCCAACAGGTTTATTTGGAAGTACTAGCTTTCGGAGCGTTGCTCCTTCAACAGGTGGTTGTGGAGTATAAGATCATAAGACACAGAATTTATAGCAAAAGTTTACAGTGAGATGTAACTGAAATTATATATTGAAAAAGACCTGGATTGTTTGTTAAGTCTCTCATCCTTTAGAATGACCATGTTGCTTTCAGTTCTTTCATATGTAAATCACAAAACTTTTTTTATAAGTTATATTCTCAAGTGAACTTTAACAGTTGGTGTCATGTTGGCCCAGATAATGCATTTAAGGTGCATGCTGCTTTGTGTGAGAATGTCTGTGCCACAATGGTCAAACTGATTCTCATCTAAAAAACAGATTTACAGAATCTTACATGGATTCATGCAGTGTTTGAGCAAAGTAAAATGTAATTCTGCTAGTACAAATTCACCCCACAAACTTATATGTGTATTGTGCATGTGGGTGTCTGTGTTATGAATGTCTGTGAGAGAGTCTGTGTATGTGTGTGAGTGAAAAAGGATATAAGTCTGTGAGAGGGTGCATGTGTGAATGTGGGAGTATATGTGTGAGCATGTGAGAGAGGGTCTGCGTGAGTGTAAGGGTCTGTAGGAGACTGTGTGTGTCTATAGGAGTGTGTGTAGATGTATCTGTCTATCTGTGTGTGTATATAGTGCAATGGGGTCACCTGAACATGAACCCAAGGTCCCGGTTGAGGCCATCTCCATGGGTACCGAACTTGGATACAAGCCTCAGCTCAGCCACTTTTTATTGTTGCCTGTCCCAAGGTCCACCTTGGAGGATAGTCACCTGAAGGTCCAAGGTCGAATATCCTGGACTGCTGATGTGTTCTCCGACTGGGAGCACTTTATTCTGTTGATTGTTGTGTGGTGTCCATTCTTCCATTGCTGTAGCCTCTGCTCGGTCTTGCCAATGTACCATGCATCAGGGCATTCTTGCCTACAGTGTACAAGATAGACAACCATGGCTGAGTTGCATGAGTACCTGTCTCTACATGGTGGGAAGTGTCACCACGCGTAATGATGGTATCTGTGCCGGCATTCTGACACGTCTGGCAGCGTCTACCATGACAAGGTTGTATGGTGTTGTCCTGTAAGCGGGGCAGTTTGCTACGAACAATGAACTGTTAGAGGTTTGGTGGTTGTTTAAAGGTGAGCAGTGGACGTGTGGGGAAGGTCTTGGCGAGGTGCTCATCCTCATTGATAATGTGTTGCAGGCTGCGAAGAACATGGCATAGCATTTTGGTTCCTGAGAAGTACTGGACAATGAAGGATACCCTGTCAGTTGCAGCTCGTGTCTGTCTCCTGAGGAGGTCATTACGCTTTCTCACTGTGGCACGTCAGACCTGGTGGTCGATGAGTTGAGCATCGTGCCCCATTCTTAAGAGGGCATCCTTGAGTACTTGGCACCTGGCACAGACAGTCTCACACAGGACAGCTCACATCTTAAATGCATTATCTGGGCCGACAAGACACCAACTGTTAAAGTTCATTTGAGAATGTAACTTTTAAAAATGTTTTGTGATTTACATATGAAAGAACTACAACCAACATGTTCATTCTAAAAGATGAAAGACTTAACAAACAATCCAGGTCTTTTTCAATATATAATTTCAGTTACATCCCACTGTAAACTTTTGCTATAAATTCTGTGTCTTATGATCTTATTCTCCACAACCACCTGTTGAAGGACCTGCTCTCCGAAAGCTAGTACTTCCAAATAAACCTGTTGGACTGTAACCTGGTGTTGGGTGATTTTTAACTGAAAATATAGGGGATGCCACTTAGGTCCAAAATAAGGAAACGAGTTCTCTTTGTGCATTGTGAACCTTCGGAATTCTCTCGCTCGAAGGCGGTGAAATCTCAGTCTTTGAGTTTGTTTAAGATAGGAATTCATGGATTTCTTATTACCAGTAACATACAGGGTTGTATGAAGGGGGTGTGTACCAGGAATTAAAGTGTACGATTATTCATGACCATATTGAATGGTGGGCAGGCTCCTGTTCCTATATTCCTCATATAATGAGCTGGACTAAAACAGTGGCAGCGCCTTCATGTGTATGAATGATGAATGAATATATAAGAGATTAAAGTAATTGGTACTTAGCCATAGCTTGATATTGCTTTCTGATATCCCTCTATTTATTACCTTCATGTCCAGGATCTCTTTAAGGATGTGGTGACCTGTTGTCTTTGTGCATTGCCTTTTCTAATGTGGATCTTCTGCAAACAAATATCAGGGACTAAGATCATAAGAAAATTGTGGGAAATTATCTTTGTCTCCCAGACGACCCACGCTGTGACTGATTGTGTATTGTGCAGTTTATCAGATTTGTTGCACTAGCAGCATGCTTGAAATATCAAGGTGTGTATCCATGTGAAAAACAAGACAACTTAGTGCTTGTCTTGTTTTTCACATGGATACACACCTTGATATTTCAAGATTACACAATGCCATGGTAAAACCAAGCATTTAGAAAGTAGGAAACAGTTGGCATGGTGCGATGCACTGTCCTGTGTCGAATCACCAGTTTCAATGACAGTGCAGATAAGATTTGTTATAAAAGAACATTGTGCTGAAATGTGACTTGGTTTCCATTTACTTTGGCAAGCTTGCTTTGAGATTAGGGCTGTAAGTGAGACAGTATTCAACCTCTGTATCACCTCTACAATGTGTCAAAACATTGTGTCCTGGCAGAGGGCAAGGGTCACTAGCTCATATTTAGATAATTTTGGCTTAAGCATGAGGCGGGTCCTTCAAACATGCAACTGCCAATATTGGCACCACCTGGTGATCATATTATGGTCAATGCTGGATGTTGGCATTAGAGTCACAACCCAACATTATCCTGCCTGATTTTATACATGCACAGGAGGGCAGCAGTCCTAGTTTCCACATGTAAAATCCCAGCTATCAGCTTTAATTTGATTCTGTCAGTGGCACAGGCTTGTACCAATTTGAATCTTCACTTCTCATGTCTTGTGGTTTTCACTCAAATTGTTTTTGAGTCTTTCTACATAGTTTTATTGATGGACATTTGACATTCAATGTGCGTTTTATCAATGTTGCTGCTGTGGTTTAATGGATATTAATGCTATCTGATGGCGAACTACTGGAAACTTGTAACTTTGACACTGAGGTGTTTTGGTAGCCTCTGAGTTATCTTGATCTGCTGCTGAAGCGCTGCACATTTTCTTTCAATACAGTAGCCAAACCAACTCACCTGCTGTAAATTTTTGCTGGATTCTGTGCTTAATTATTGGTGGTGCATTCTGACAGTTTTCAAGGAGCCATTTTGTTCCATGCTTCTCAAGATTAGGTCAGTGACTGATCTATTTTCGCAGAGTGCATTTGGTCCTGGGGATCATCTTCAGGATGCTGTATTTCACTTGTTTCCATTCTTACACTACTTTTTCCCTCAGCCCAACGTTGTTATTTATCAAGTTAGCAACTGTTACAACTTTCAGCTTGAAACCAGCTTCACATTTCACTTGCTTTGCTGAAAAGCTCATTTCTTCTCCTGTATGCCATATGTGGTCTGCTATGTGTGGGTGTGTCTTAAAGTCCCTGCATCTTTGCAACACAGTCTGCCCCACCTGTCTGGGGTTTCTTGTGCCCAGTTGTAAGGTACTGATAAGCGAATTATGCATTCATATGGTGAAAATTTAGGCTGACTACTAATATGAGCACAGCACTGTTTGACTGAAAAGCTGACTATATGCAAAAACATAATTTTTGGGGCCAGAAAAATGTGATCACTTTAAACATCAGATTGACTTACATGCCAGACAATTTGTATGCCACGATTTACATTAGTTTTATGGATGACAGCCCTATTCTTGGACCCTTAATCCAGATCAAGCCATTTAAGGGCCTTCCTGAGATCACCTCTCCAACATACAAGACCAAACTGCTTGCCAGATCAACATATGAGCCAGCTGAATTCTACCCTTCCAAACTGGAGAATTGCAGTGAAATTTACAATTTAGTGCAAGTCAAAGTTAAAAATCATACGACACCAGGTTACAGTTTTACAGGTCTGTTTGAAAGCTCTAGCTTTCAGAGTGCTGCTCCTTCATCAGGTGATTGAGCAATGCTTCGAAAGCTAGTGCTTCTGAATAGACCAATTGAACTATAACCTGGTGTTGTGTGATTTTTACATTTGTACACCCCAGTCCAACACTGGCATCTCCATATCATGCAAGTCAAAGGCATCCTTCAGAGTATACTCTGACTTTGCATGATAAATTCCACTAGAGCACTAATAGTCTATACATAATAAATTCAGTCACTATATTACACAATGTATCGGACTGAACTTGAGTAAATACTTCATGCAGATCTGATCATTCTGTTGACCCTTTTTGCTTATGACCAGATGAAAAGTCTGGTTGTCTGTACAAATATAAAGAAATCATGTAGTGAATATTTTATTCATGATTTTGCTGAAACTGTATAGAATGGAAACAACTTATTCAGCCAAACATGCTTGTGTTTCTTTTCCACTCTGGCCTCCTCTTGTCTTATTGCAACATATCTTATTGACATACTCTTCCATTACTTCTTGTTTATTTAGCTCCCCGGTAAATCTTTGTTGTTTGTCTCAGCCACTCCATATTCTAGCAATTTCCACACTCTCACCACTCTTTGAGCACAGAAACTTCCCCTGGTTCTTCATTGAATTTGTTTGTGACTGTCTTATATTTATGGTCCCTAGTTTTGGATTCATGTCTCACTTAAGAAGCCCTAGAGAAGGACGTAGAGATCAGTCAGCGGAAAAAGCTTCAATAATTTAAAGCACAGAATTGCAAGATTGAATTACAAGTAATTTGCCACACTGCCTTATAGAACTTGCTAAAATCAATTGTACTATGTTGTGTTACAGCTCTATGAAGAAAACAATCTTCAACTTCACTCACCAAGATTTATTTCAGTCACGTAGTACAAACAGTGGTTGCAATTTAAATCTGGAGGAAAAAAATGATTGGTAATCCATCTCACTTCAGCATGAAGGATGTTGACAGAAATCAGTGCAGCTGTCTCTTATCTATGAACTATTGCTTCTGAGTTTGGATACTGCTGAATTTTCAGATCAAGGAATGTGTTTAAATTTGAGGTTTTGTATCATACAATGTATTTATTAATCTATTAGCGGTAGAATTTTGTTATTAAAATGGGGAATTATTTCAATATGTATGATTAATTATCTCATTTTTTCCTATGGAAGGGCTTATTTTTAAGCTCTGCAATGAAATTGAATTTCATGGTCCATCATTGTTCATTTTTGATTATTTTCATGACTCAATATTAGTGTCATATTTATAGTACGAGGTTTGCACATACAAACTGGTAAGATGATTATAAGCACAATTTTATTTACATGTCAAAAATTAAATTCTGCTGACACTCTTTATCCACATGAAGTTTTAATTTTCCCCAGAATGTGTTGAGTATTCCATGCTAAAAGTGCAGGTTCAGAAAATGGTTGCTGATTTCTTCTGATTTATATATTTTTTAAAATTTCAACTTATTTTCCTAAACAACCTGTTCAGGGATGTTACTACACACCACTGGAGCATGTGGGACATGAACCAGTGTTTCTTAGCTCAAGGGTAGGGATGCTACCACTGCAACATAAGAGGGTCCACCTTCTGACTTGTACTCAGTTGAACCTAATAGTATATAGCTGAACCTAACAATATAATGAAGCATTGGGGGCTCTTGTAGTGTCGCTACCACTGAACCAGGCAGCCTGGCTTCAGGTCCCACCTGCTCCAGAGGTGTGAAATAACAGATTGATTAAAATATCTATAATTAAGCAATATGTATACATTGATTTTGTTTTGCCTTTCTGTAGCATTTTTATGTGGTGTATTTTGCAATTAGCTGTTTCCACACCACTTTGGGAAACTTGTGCATTTCACCAATGTGCAGTATTTTATATTACTACAGTGCTTTACACTGCCACTGATTTGCTGACCTGCAGATTTTATTTCACTCCATTTTGACAGGTGCTTCCTCTGTCTTGGGTCCTGCGCCTACCTCACCACCGCAGCCCGCTCCTCCTTTGTAGGATCATTTGTGAATTGGAATAATTTGTATTGGGTCCTTAATCTCAAATTGGTAACGTGGATTAGATAATGATGAGATACCTATAATATGCATTCCTCACATCCTTGTGTTCCTGCCCCTGCAAGTTCAGATTTGCAGAATGTCGTCAGGATGATCAGGTAATTAACTCTGAATTCTTATGAAGTCTCAGTTTAGCTTTTTATTCCATTAATTATTAACCCAAGTGAAAACTGACTGCAAACACAGAGGGGTTTAGTTCAGTCATGAAGTAAAAATATGGCCTTTTCATATTCTTTTGCCGAAGCAATTTTTTGATGGCTTGAAGAATCAACAGTTTACCTAAGATCATGAGAAGAAGAGTGTTGGCCCAGATCTTTTGCTAGGAGAAAGTGAGGACTGCAGATGCTGGGGATCAGAGTTGAGAATGTGGTGCTGAAAAAGCACAGCAGGTCAGGCAGCATCCGAGGAGCAGGAGAATCAATATTTCGGGCAAGAGCCCTTTAGCAGGAATGAGACCAATAGACATGCCTGTTCCCGGATCAACAAATTCAACACGCCCACTCACAGTTCTTCAGCTTACCATTGCAACAGACCAGCTGAGATTAATTCTATTAAAGATTGCCACATATCTGTCATGAATTTATGAATTAGGAGCAGGAGGAATCCATTCAGCCCCTTGGGCTTGCTCTGCCATTTAAAAAGGTCACGGCTGGCTCCACATTCCCACCAAACACAATAACCATTCACCCCTTTGCTTATTCAGAATCTATCCACCTCGGCCTCAAACATTTTCAAAGGGGCTGCTCCCACTGACTTTTGAGAAAGAGAGTCCAGTCCTTATGACAGACACACTTCTGAGTGCAGTCTGTCTAGATGTCCCTATCAAAGGAAACCAGCTAGAATCCACTAAGAGCAGGATCAGCAATGGGTAAGGTGTGTGTGGAGGATGCAATCAGTTTTCCATAGGCACATGGGGGTATACAGTGTCCAGGAGGGGCTGTTCAAAAAATCTGGGTTGGGTTGGGGGTGGCAGGGGTGAATGGTGGGGAGGTTAATTGGTTGAGACCATGGGCATCCTTGGTTGACCACGTGGGAGGGGACATTGCTGTCCTTAAAGTAGGACCATGGGCACATTTGTTTAGGTGTCTGTGGAGATGAGGTTGTCTCCTTGGTTGTCTGTTGTGGGGAGGCAGGATTGATTGGGGCACTGTGGAGAGGGGCACTTCAATGCTCATGCCAGAGGTTTTTGGGAGGGTGGGGTGGCAGGCATTCAATGTCTGTTTTTGGCTGCCTGCGGTCAGGTGGGGTGTGAAGGGTTTTGGTGTTTTGTGGGGGAGGGTCAGTGATTAGTTTTAGTTCTTCCAGATGTCCTGGCTTATTTTGAAGGTCATGATTCGGAGATGCTGGTGTTGGACTGGGGTGTACAAAGTTAAAAATCACACAACACCAGGTTATAGTCCAACAGGTTTAATTGGAAGCACATTAGCTTTCGGAGCGACGCTCCTTCATCAGGTGATTTTGAAGGTAAGTACCTTGGAAACGCCAAAGTTTCCAACTCTAACTCAGGAGGCTGAGGACTCTTTTGGAGGGTTCCAGATGCTGGGTAATTGTCAAGCAATAGTTTAAGCTTGTTGACCAATTAGTGGGTAGTCAGAACAATAGAACAGTACAGCACAGAAACAGACCTTTAGCTCATCATGTCTGTGCTGACCATGATGCCATTCTAAACTAATCCCATCTGCCTGCACATGATCTGTATCCCTCTGTTCCCTGCCTATCTGTGTACTTGGCAAAATGCTTCTTTAATGTTGCTAACCGTCATGCTTCACATATCACCTTTAAACTTTTCACCATCTCCCCTTAATCCTATGCCCTGTACGTTTCTCCTGGAAAGACTCCACCTGTCTACTATATCTAGGCCTAACATAATTTTATATTCTCCTATCTTTTGCACCCTCTCCAAAGCCTCCATATCTTTGCTAAAATGTGGAGACAAGACTGTACACAATACTCCAAATATGTCCTAACTGAAGTATTATAGCTGAACAATGACTTGATAACTTTTATACTCAATTCCCAACTGATGGAGGCAGCATACCAGACATCGTCTTTACTACATTATCAACTTGTGTTACCACTTTCAGAGAGCTAAGGATTTGCACCCCAAGATCCCTATGTACATCAAACCACTGAACAATCCTGCCATTTACAGGATACTTTTTTCTTGCATTTAATCTCCTAAAATGCATCACCTTACACTTGTACAGATTAAACTCTCTCTGCCATTTCTCCACCCAATTTTGCAACTGACCTATATCTTGCTGTATCCTTTGACAACCTTTCCTCAATATCCAATTTTCATGATGTCTGCAAATGTAATAATCTGTTCACTTACATTAGAATTTCCATATATTCTAAATAATAGAAATCCCAACTTTGATCTATGCAGAACACCACTGTTCACAGACCTCCAGTCAGAAAAACATTCCTTTACAATTACTTTCGGTCTGCAATGGCAAGCCAATTTTGTATCCAACTTAACAACTCACCATGTGATTTGATCTTCTGACCAGCCTACAATGAAAAGCCTTGTTAAATGCTTTAGTAAAGTCCATGTAGACCACATCCACTTCCATTTCCTCATCAATCATCTTGGTACTTTTTCAAAAAACTCAATGAAATTTTGTGAGACAAGATCTCTGCATAAAGCAATGCTGACTATCTCTAATAGTTCCATTATTTTCCAAATGTGGTAAATCCCATCCATAAGAATCTCCTCCAATAATTTCCCTACCATTGATGTAAAGCTCACCAGCCTTTAATTTCCTGGGTTATCTCTTGCCCCTCTTAAAATTACAAAGAAACAACATTGACTTTTATAGAGTCATAGAGATGTACAGCATGGAAACAGACCCTTCAGTCCAACCCATCCATGCTGACCAGATATCCCAACCCAATCTAGTCCCACCTGCCAGCACCAAGCCCATATCCCTCCAAACCCATCCTATTCATATGCCCATCAAAATGCCTCTTAAATGTTGTAATTGTACCAGCCTCCACCACTTCCTTTGGCAGCTTATTCCATAAACGTACCACCCTCTGTGTGAAAACGTTGCCCCTTAGGTCTCTTTTATATCTTTCCCCTCTCACCCTAAACCAATGCCCTCTAGTTTTAGACTCACTGACCCCAGAGAAAAGACTTCATCTATTTACCCTATCCATGCCCCTCATAATTTTGTAAACCTCTGTAAGGTCACCCCTCAGCCTCTGATGCTCCAGGGAAAACAGCCCCAGCCTGTACAGCCTCTCCCTATAGCTCAAATCCTCCAACCCTGGCAACATCCTTGTAAATCTTAT
>NC_057721.1:21137557-21199626 GCF_004010195.1 Chiloscyllium plagiosum | reverse complement strand
CATCTGTTGCTCTGCCCTCATCAATCCTCTTTGTTACTTCTTCAAAATACTCAATCAAGTTTGTGAGACATGATTTCCCACGCACAAAGCCATGTTGACTATCCCTAATCTGTCCTTGCCTTTCCAAATACATGTACATCCTGTCCCTCAGGATTCCCTCCAACAATTGCCCACCGCCAAGGTCAGGCTCACCAGTCTATAGTTCCCTGGCTTGTACTTACCGCCCTTCTTAAACAGTGGCACCACGTTTGCCAACCTCTAGTCTTCCGACACCTCACCTGTGACTATTCGATGATACAAATATCTCAGCAAGAGGCCCAGCAATCAGTTCTCTAGCTTCCCACAGCATTCTCGGGTACAGCTGATCAGGTTGTGGGGACTTATCCATCTTTACCTGTTTCAAGACATCCAGCACTACTCTCCAGTCTTGTGGGACACTGCCTGTGGCAAAGGAGGATACAAAGATCTCTGTCAAGGCCCCAGCAAACCCATCCCTTACCTCCCTCAGTATCCTGGGTTAGATCCCATCAGGCCCTGCAAACCTACCTATGTTAATGTTTTTTAAGACAAACAGCACCTCCTCCTTTTTCATATTGACATGCCCTAGAATATCAACATACCCCTCCCTAATCTTACCATTAAACATGTCCTTCTCCTTAATGAAAACTGATGTGAAATACTCATTAAGAACCTCACCCACTTCCTGTGACTCCACATGTAAATTCTCTTCTTTGTCCTTGAGTGTACCTACTCTTTCCCTAGCTCCCTTCTTATTTCTAATATACATAGAAAAAGCCTTAGGATTCTTGCTAATCCTCCTCATATGTCAGGATGTCTCAGGGATTCTGATACACATCATTCAGGGTATCTCTGGTCTTTGACTATCTGGAGACTAGAAAATCTGGTCAAATTTTTCCATAGACTAATCTATATCAAATATCAATAAATGCATTATAATCTCTGAAGGAAAGTTCTTCAAAATTTATCCCTGTGTGCCAAAAGCTGAATGATGAACCACCAGAACACTACATTTTATATTATGCTTACTTAAAAGATTGCATTTTGACTATAATTTCTTGACACTAACAGGTTAGCAGTTAACAGTTTATCCAGAACATTTAATCATCTCTAGCCAGAGTTGAAGAAGAATAGGCCAGCCAGGATAAGTGGAGAGAAATAGAATAGATTCATATCTAAGACAATCATAGAATCCTTATAGTATGGAAGCAAACCATTTGGCCCATTGAGGTCACACTGACTCTTGGAAGAGCATCCCACCCAGATCCATCTCCCTACCCTATTCCTGTAACCCTGCATTTCCATGGCCAATTTACCTGGACACTATGGGTGATTTAGCATGGCCAAACTATCTAACCTACACATTTTTGGACTGTGGGAGGAAATCCAAGCAGACACAAGAAGAGTGTACAAATTCCACACAGTCACCCAAGGATGGAATTGAACCCGAGTTCCTGGCGCTGTGAGGCAGTAGTGCTAACCTTTGAGTTACCATGTTGCCCCACTAGTGGTTTGAATGGATTGGTGGAACTGCCAGCATTGCCTTCATGATTCCTTTGAAGTCAATAGAAACTTCTGGGGGGGGGGCTGCAGAAAATCAAAAATCCAGGTATTGCTGTCAATGTGTCTATATTCCTTTAGTGGGTGAGCTGTTTATGTTTTGTCATATGAGATTCATGGTGGCCAGTCTGCTAGGTTCAGAGTGACATGTCTTATGCAGTGTTGTACTCTTCATCCTGGTTAATTGTGCAGCAGGTATTTTGGCACTTTCCTTGGGGGAATTCCGTGCTGCAGAGGTGAGACTGCTGGAAAATCCTGGCTTCTTCATGCTAGTGCAATAATTAAGCCAGTGGCACATCACTTCATATGTTACAAATCAGGAATGACGCCTGGAATAAGTATTTATTAAGGTGGGTTTAGTAATATATGGCAAGAAATCTCCTTAGGCCTCATGGCAAAAAGCCTAATGCAACTGATGCTTAGGGGAGGCATGGTGGTTCAGTGGTTAGTACTGCTGTCGCACAGTGCCAGGGACCCAGGTTCAATTCCAGCCTCGGGTGACTATCTGTGTGGAATTTGCACATTCTCCCCGTGTCTGCTTGGGTTTCCTCCCATGATCAAAAGATGTGCAGGTTAAGTGAATTGGCCATGTTAAATTGTCTACAGTGTTCAGGGATGTGTTGGTTAGGTGTATTAGTCAGGAGAAATGTAGAGTAATGGGTCTGGGTGGGATACTCTTTGGAGGTGCAGTGTGGACTTGTTGGGCCAAAGGGACAGTTTCCACACTATAGTGATTCTAATTCAAAAGAAAATGGAAAAATCATCACTTTATTTCAGCAAAAGTCTTAAAATAGGAAATCTTGTGCAATTCTTTGCATTGGTTACTGAACCTTTTTAAAAGTTATCAGTGTCTATGGAGATTGTAACATTTGTGACATCTCTGGATCACTATCCTTGTCTCATCACAGCTATCCAGCTCTTCATCCTGTCAGGCAATTCAGATTCTGAGAGGTTTCCTTCTCTGCTTTTTTGAAAATTACTGCCTTTTGGAATTTGTTCAGTCACTGGGCTACCTCTACCTTGCTGGTCCTTGTTAGGTGTGGGATAATCAGCCTTTCTGGTGTGTATTCAAGATCCCTTCTTCCTCTCACATTGGGAAATGTCTCTGACAGCGGTATGTCTCAACAGAGCTCACCTGGAGACTTAAATGAAAATTCTTTGTTCCTAAAACAAATCTCCCATATTGTGAGTTCTTGAACAATAGAGGACATGTCTGTTCTGTGATTTTAACAATTCACAAGTCATCTGCCTTCTGAATATGATGGATCAGCTATGCTCTTGCTCACCATGTAACAAGGTAACTCAACCCCCTCAACATTGCAAAGCCCACCAAACCAATATTTGGTGGCCAATCCCAAAATTGAGAGAACTGTCTCAAAAATTAGTCAAGCAATTGCTTGACATAGTCATAGTTACAGTCACAGAGCAATACTTTACTGTCAATGTCCTAGGCAACACCTTCACCATCCCTGAATATGTCCTGTTTCACTAGCAAAACTATACTCAACACTACAAATGTAGTCTGACCAGGATGGTACAAAATTGCAGGAAGGCACCTTTATTCCTATACTCAAATCCTATGTCAATAAAGGCCAAAATTCCATTTGCTTTCCTAATTCCCTTGCAAGCTCTTTGCATCATCACCAAATGTGGAAGTATTACATTTGATCCCCATATTCAAATAGATTGCGAAAAGCTGGGGCCCAAGCACTGATGAAGTAAACTGGTTGAGTTCTGCTGCGTACTTCTTGAATCTAGTGTAGAATTGACTAATCGTGCTTAAATTAAATGCTGATATAAATTCTTTCTTTTTGTGCTGTGGCAGACTGATTGATTCATGGCATGTATTTATTGGAGGTTAATTCTGAGTTTTGATGATGATGTAAAATGAGCAACATCAGGTCAGGTGCTCATTCTACATTTCTTTACACTGGTTATGTGTTATTCAATGTAGACATTAATGGACTAGCCTGTTCCTGGTGTGACTAAATCTTTAACATTCATTTTTTAAAAATCTAATTAGATCTTCACTGGGATAAACATTATGATTCTATATTATCACTGATAGATAATTGGAAGATAAAGTATACGTAAACACAAAAATACTATTTAACCAGGCTCAAATTTGACTTGTATGGAGATTTCTTGCTTGATTAAACTGAGAAATACATTGTCTAATACAACAATTTGAGTCCTAATGGAAATAATAGTCAATACTTTCAAAGAAAAAGCATTCTGGTTAATACAGATAAAAGAGGAATAATAGTGCTTGCTAAGGCAGTACCATATGTTCTCAGTGCCAAGCACCATTGGCCTTGATATTTTGATGAGAGGATAATTGTAGACAGGAGTTTCACATCGGGACCATGAGGAAGTCCCCAGGCAGCTGATTCCCCAGGAGTTGCCCTCTAAGTTCAAACTTCCCCTGGGTAATTTTTGGTGTAAGCCTCCAAAAAAAAATCTGAAACTCTATAAGAGTTATAAACTTCAATACATTCTGACTGAATTAGTTTAATAATTACCCAGGAAAAATGAGAGGAATTAAAGTGCCTTCCTGAGACAGTGTCTTAACATTCCAAACTCACCACCTGAATGAAAGTGCCACCCCACAATGACATTTTCAAACCTTCAGAATCTTGTTGTTTTCACTCAGATTATCACTCGGCCTTCTTAATGCTAGAAAGTATAGTTCTTTAAAAGGACTAAGACAACTCTGTCCTTCCAAACTAATAAACCTTTGCAACTCCTCCCAGGACATTATTATCTTTCCTTGGGAATTATGCATTGACTCCAGGTGTGGATTTACCAAAGCTCTTGTGACCGGAACAGAATCTTACAGAAACCTTGGAAACCTTCAGAAAACTCAGAGCTGTTCTTTACAAGACGGATTGTGTAAAATTGAACATTATTAATTATTTTACTGCCCTTATATTGTTTAGTCTACTGAACAGAAGATGAAGCTCCATTTATGCATTTTATTTTTATTCATTTTGATATCTAAGATGGAGCCAGATTGTGGCAACAAAACACTTTTCACTGTATTTTCCCAAATACATGTGACGATAAAATGATCCATTCATTCAAATGTGCAATAATTCCTGGCTAGCTCTTAAGCTACCTCAAACCCCCCAATCCCCCTGCCCCCTCAACCCAACAGCCTCAACACTGGAACCAATCTACAGGAACCTCCCCTGATCTCACCTCTCTTAGACCTCCCCCTTTCTGGTTCCTAACAACGCCCCCTCCCCTCCAAAAACAAGAAAAAAAGAAATAAGACTATAACCCTCGTAACCATGTGGAAAATAAGATTATTGTTCTATCTGCTTGCAGTCCAAACCATGTGACCAGTGGAAAAAATTGGAGTAGCGATATGGACAGGGATTACCTCCTTACCAAGAAGAAACTAGCATTATCATGTCCCACCAGAAGTAAAATAAGAAGCAAAATATTTTTAGTTGGATAGCCCTTTAACTGGATAGTGTTAAAGATCTTCTATTCAAAGGCTTAGGTTAAACATGTGGGAAAAAGATGATATATTAAATAGCTATGAGGCAGGCAAGATTTTGATAGATTTTGCAAAACAGATTGTTATTCAATGGAGGAATATATCAGGAAACTTAGCAGACTATGGAAAAGATTGAAGAAATTCAATTAAAAGATTCCTGGTTCAGTGCTAGTGTTGAAATTGCTGAACTGCCTTGAAGTGCTGGACATGAACACGCTTCCAGTTCTAACTGGTGTGTGATTTCACTGAAGGAAGACTCTCTATTGGATCAGATATTTGCTGCTTTAAAAAAAAGTCATTGGAAATAATTATTTCATGCAGCTTTGATGAAACAAATAAGATATTCTGCAATGGACAAAAGGGCTCAACAATTGTTGAATTTTGAAGTAGTTCAGCCATTTGATGGCAGTGTCAATACAATGGAAGAGTTACAGCCAGGCAGAATGACCTGGAAAATGCATTTAGCAGATCTGGCCAGCAGGATCACTGAATTACTGAATTGTAACAGTAATAGATGGCAAATCAATCATGAGAATGATCACAGAGAATATGGACTTCCGGTGTGACTCAAAGGATGAATCGTTGATTGATTGTTAGATTGATTTGATTTATTGTCACGTGTACCGAAGTATAGTGAAAAGCTTTGTTTGTGAGCAGTACAGGCAGGTCATAGTAAGCAAGGACATACAATCATAGGCTGAAAAAAACTTGGACAGAGTAAGGTAAACGGGTTACACTGGACAGGATGTGCATGAGGCAGGATCAACATTGACAAGATAAACATTATTTGAAGTTACAGAGTCAATTCATCAGTCTAATAAGGACAGGGAAGAAGCTGTTCTTGAAACTGTTAGTGCGTATGTTCCAGCATCTGTATTTTCTGCTTGACGGAAGAGATTGTAGGAGAGCATTACTAGGGTAGGATGGGTCTTTGATGACATTGGTAGCCTTTCTGCAGCAGTGAGACATGTAACTTGAGGTTGGCTTCAGTGATGCTTTGCGCACAACCTTCTGTAGTTTCTTACAGTCCTGGGCAGAGCAGTTACCATGCCAGATCGTTATGCACCCGGATAGAACGCTTTCATAGATGCATCTGTTAAAGTTGGTGAGGGTCCTTATGAACATGCTAAATTTCCTGAGCCACCTCAGGAAGAAGAGGCGTTGTTGTGTCTTCTTGACCAGCGCATCAACGTGGGAAGTACAGGACAGCTTGTTGTTTACTGTCACTCCGAGGATCTTGATGCTAGGGGGAGTTGCAGAGGAGGGAGCTGAGATCTAAGTCTTGGAGTTTGGAGATTAGTTGTTTGAGTATTGCTGAACAAAGACATTTTGTTGAAGCTGTCTTAGGTAGGAGATAGGATGAATTCAAACAAAATGTACTAGTTATCAGGAGTTTTCATCTTGTTAATTGTGACTCGTTGAAAGGTGGTGGGGCTAGGTAGTGGTTGCACTTCTACAGTATGTGGAATATATGATTAAAATGTTATCGAGATTCATTAAATGGTAAGAATCAACATATGGTTCTGGCGTATATAACAAATCACTTATTTCCAGTTTGGTGATGCTAGCATGTTGAACAAATCAGTGAGTTGTAATTCCATTTGACAAAGCTGGGCTAAACCACATTATCAGCACTGGTGTAGTCTCAAATGACAAATCTATGTTGTTGAGAAACCATCTGTTACAAAAGGCATAAATGCAACTTGACATGAAATGTAAGTGAGCTCAGTAATTTTTAGTAAAAATCAGTCAGTCATTCTCAAAATAAAACTGACTGAAAAAGCTAATAGGGCCAAAGGAAGCCACTTAGAAGTAACGTGGATTCTTGATAGTAACCATTTTATATATTTCAAATTAAATCCAGAAGATTTTGTATACCCAGCAAGGTAAAAGTAAAAGAAATATATGTCAAGAAGCATGGTAAGGTAATTGGCTAATTGGTGGCTCAGTAGTTAGCACTACTGCCTCACAGTGCCAGGGACCCAGGTTCGATTCCAGCCTCAGGCAACTGTCTGCTTGGAGTTTGCACATTCTCCCTGTGTCTGTGTGGGTTTCCTCCCACAATCCAAAGATGTGGAGGTCAGGTGAATTGGCCATGCTAAATTGCCCATAGTGTGAGATGCATTAGTCAAGGGTAAATATAGGGTAGGGTAATGGGTTTGGGTGGGTTACTCTTCGGAGGTTTGATGTGGACTTGTTGGGCCAAAGGGCCTGTTTCTATACTGTAGATACGTGCTCTGTGCATTAAAACTGAGAAGGTTTGATTGTATGAATGTATGCTTCTTAAACATTTAGACCAACTAAAAATCAACTATCATAGAATTCCTACAATTCGGGAAGTGGTCTTTCAGCCGATTGAAACTGCACTGACTGTCCAGGCAGCATTCCCTCAGACCTATCCTATCCCTGTCATCCCACATTTATCATAGTTAATCCAGCTAAACTGCATGGCATGGGGTAATGTAGCATGCCCAATCTTCCTAACCTGCACATTTTTGGGCTGTGGAAAGAAACCCACACAGACACTTGGAGAATGTGTAAACTCCATATAGTCACCTAAGGCTGGAATCGAATACAGGTCCCTGGTGTGAGAGGCGAACCACTGAGCCATCACACACCCTATTATATGTCATGAACTATTATACCATTACACTTCTATATTACAACTCTGTATTAATTTATAGCTGATTTTATTTAATTATTTTGAATTTACAATCTTCCATTTTGGTTAAAGTCTCATTTTGAACCTGAGAATTAAAAGGTACGTTTGTTCAACTGGGTTAATTCCAATGGGCATCCATGCATTAAAAAGGTAGAATATCAAATATGAAAAGGCAATTATTTTGGAAAGTCAACAGATCTGCAGTTTACCCAGTGAGAGCATAACATATCCCCTTAGGAAAATCTGTTGTTTCCTAGGCTAGAGAGTGAGACACATATTAATGGCATCAGGTGATAGAAATTAGAGTGAAGAGAAAACACGTGATCTTAATGTTTCTTAACCTACTCATCTAAAATTAAAAATCCTGTTCAAAGTTGCAGGTATGGTTGACGAAGAATATACTAGGCTGACAAAAGAGATTAATATTAAATGTGAAATTTGTTTAAAAGGTATTCAGGGACAATGCCACATATTAATGCAAGTTTTCCATTTCCGTTTTAATGATGCGGTTGCTATGGATCTAGATGTAAGGGACAAGACTGACACATAGTTTTCTACATTTTATAGATGCGTTGAAACAAAATCTATTTAAATTTTTAAAAATTCTTGGCAATATTATATAGTAATGGCACAAAGATGCTTATTGACAAAATCATGAGAAAAATGAACAGCGACCAGATTTTGGACATAAACTAAGTTTCTGGCTGGTAAAAGAGGGCAATTTGCTAAGGATTAGTTCAAAGATACGCTTGAAAGCATGAAATCAAATTGTGCAGCTGGAAGTCCTCTCAGAATGGGCACTGGAATGAGACATTTATGATCAATGAAATGTAACATGAAATCCTAATTGATCAACCTGATTGCAAGTTGACAACACATGGGTGGTTAATACAAAGAAATCACTGCAGATGGTTAGATAGTACTGTCCTTATCAATTAGTCTATGGGTGAAATCCTAAATTGCCTTCTAGTTGTGCGATGGTTCTCCTGCTCTAGAATACACCTTAATTCATTCCAGTTTTTCTGCACATTTAAATATTTTTATGTGTAGAGAGATGGAATTTCATCAAGTCTTAGATCTTAGAGAAAATTCACAGAACTCTGTGGCAGTATATAAGGCCACCCAAAGGAAGAAATTAATTTGGGAATTTTGGTGGATCGTAATGGATAAGGTCAGAGGGAATGGAATGTATGAGGTAAGCCAATAGGCTAAGATGGCCAACACAGTACTTATCAAACAGAATGATCAGACTGTTGAGGTCCATTCCTTGCAATTAGCTGGTGACAAAATCTCAGATTCTGAGCTGATTCTGTTCTGTAAATGTCATGTCTTTTATGATGAAAGGAACTAAGGATCCAATATATTGAGGATTAGATAGTGATAATGTGAGTGACTATGACACCCAGGACTGAGATAACCCATCTACAAATATGTAAATGTTAAGATATATCAGAAGTGATAAAAGCGGTCTGATAACATGGACTCTGGAAGTAAATGCTACTGTGCAGTACCTCGTGAAGTCTAAAAGTGTACATAGTTCATAGATAGCTGAATAAAAAATAACCTTACCTAGACCTTAGACGCAAACAATCCCTTTTAATTTTGCCCAACACTATCATAATAAATGATATTTATGGGCGGCACGGTGGCACAGTGGTTAGCACTGCTGCCTCGCAGCGCCAGAGACCCGGGTTCAATTCCCGCCTCAGGCGACTCACTGTGTGGAGTTTGCACGTTCTCCCCGTGTCTGCGTGGGTTTCCTCCGGGTGCTCCGGTTTCCTCCCACAGTCCGAAGATGTGCAGGTCAGGTGAATTGGCCATGCTAAATTGCCCGTAGTGTTAGGTAAGGGGTAAATGTAGGGGTATGGGTGGGTTACGCTTCGGCGGGTCGGTGTGGACCTGTTGGGCCGAAGGGCCTGTTTCCACACTGTAAAGTAATCTAAAATCTAAATCTAAATGGCAGTGACTGACAGACATAGCAATAAAAGAAGCATTATACACAATCCTAGTAGCAATAAAGATCATTGGGAATATCATTGAAGAAACAGCCCAATGATTGAGAAACCCATGGAGGACGAACAACTGTGCAAACAAAACACCATGGGGAGAAATCTCTTGTGAAGGCCCAGAGCAAGCTGAGAAATTGCAAAATCTGTGCAGATGTTTCTCCAGATTAAGAAAGACTTTGGGCTTTGCCACAAAATGGAAGAAGGAATGGAATGGTACCCTTCTCCAGTCAATTGGCAACAGTACAGATGTTGTTTTAGCAAGTCAAGGTATACATGAAAAAACTGACATATGACAAAATTATTGGGACTTTCAGTACTTCAGTCTCCAATGAAACACAGTCATACAGAAACCAAACTTCAACAGGTGAAGGCAGAACATGGGAGAAAGCATAGGTACAGTAAATTTCATCAGTGACCCATATAAAAAAGTAGACAACTGTGAATATGAGATATTAAAGATGAATTATTAGGAAGTGGATTGTGGTCGGAGCTTTGCCAGATTTTTACATTTCAAGAAATATTTTATTTTAGCAAAAGTAATGCAATTGGAAAGCAAGCCCGGGAGAGAAAAGAGAAGGGATGAATTAGGTATGATGGAAGACAGTGATTGATTCAGTACAGTTTGTGTGACACAGAAGTGAGCATGATCCTAAACTGAGGCCAAGAAAGCTTCAAGAAATGGAGATGGATATTTTTATGCAGTGTTTTGCTATGAAGGGAAGCATTTGCATTGGCACAGACATTGACCTGCCAGAAATGCAGAATGCAATTCCAGCAGAAAGACCAGCAATTTTGTAAACAAATGTTGCAGTAAAGAGCTAATGTTAAAAACAGAAGGAAGGGCAATATCCATGCGATTGATGAATCTGACAGCAATGAAATAACATTCCTGGGAGGAAGAAAAGGAAAGTATTGAATGCTGAAATTAAAATAAATGTGTACAAAATGTACTGCAGCAGATGTACTTATTCCTTCACATATAACACAGGCATTGAATCAGGAGATCTTCCAAACATTCACAATTTAACAATAAAGATCAGGCAACATTCAGCTCAAAGTAAAAGGTCAGACTGCCGTATAGATATTTTCCAATCAACCTGCTCAGTGATGTTACAACACACATCTTGAGTAAGTGGAATTTGAACCTGGGCCTCCTGGCTCAGAGGTAGGGACACGACTGCTGCATAAAAGTAAATCTGCAGACCGCTGTATAAACAGCAAACATTTAATATGTCATTAACATTCAAAAGTGCTCATTAATGAACAGGAAAGCTTACACTGCTATGCAACATATTTATCAGTTTGGCCAAGGGACAGCCAGGAAAGTTGAGAAGTATTCAGAGCAAAATTTCCAAAAGTGTTCAGTGGCCTGGGAAACGGAAAACAAATGACCATATTATGTTCAGAGCAGATACCAAGCCAGTTTGCTTAGTTACATGAAGATAAGTTCCACATTTATTCTTGAAGAAACTGAAATACAAAATTGAGTCAGTGCTACACCGAGGAGCTTTTTCACAAGTGGCCAAGCCAATATCAGTCCCAAAACTGAATGGCTCACTAGGACTGATGAGGACCTTAGGCAGCCAAACAAAGCAGAGAGAGGGATTTCTCCCTAGTTGCATCAATGAGCGTAAACCTGCAAAGCTTTACAATTATAGCCTTTAAAAGGCATCTGGATGGGTACAAGAATAGAAAGGGTTTAGAGCAATATGGGCCAAATGCTAGCAAATGTGACTAGATCAGTTTATGAAATCTGATTGGTGCGGGCAAGTTAGATAGAACATAGAACGTTACAGCACAGTACAGGCGCTTCGACCCTCGATGTTGCACCGACCTGTGAAAATAATCTGATGCCTATCTAACCTACTCCATTCCATTATTATCCATCTGTATGTCCAGTGCCTATTTAAATGCCCTTAATGTTTCCGAGTCTACTACTATTGTAGGCAGACCGTTTCATGCCCCTACTACTCTGAGTGAAGAAATTGCCCCTAATATCTGTCCTAAATCTATCACCTCCAACTTAAAGCTATGTCCCCTTGTGTTAGCCTTCATCATCCGAGTAAAAATACTCTCACTGTCCACTCTATCTAACCCTCTGATTATCTTATACATCTCGATTAAGTCACCCCTCAATCTTCTTCTCTCCAATAAAAACAGCCTCAATTCCCTTAGCCTTTTCTTGTAAGACCTTCCTTCCTTATCAGGCAACATCCTCGTAAATCTCCTCTGAACACTTTCCAAAGCTTCCACATGCTTTCTTCAATGCAGTGACCAGAACTGTATGCAATACTCCAGGTGCAGCTTTACCAGTGCATTATACAGCTGAAGCATGACCTTGTAGCTCCGAAAGTCAAACCCCCTACCAATAAACACCACCACACCATATGCCTTCTTAACAAAATGGATGGAAAATTTCAGGAATTTATGCATCTGGACACCGAGATCTCTCTGTTCATCTACATTGCCAAGAGTTTGCCCAGTACTCTGCATTCCTGTTATTTCTTCTGAAGTGAACTACCTCACACTTTTCTGCATTAAACTCAATTTGCCATTTCTCAGCCCAACTCTGCATTTTACTATGCCCCTCTGTAACCCACAACATCCTTCGGCACTATCCACATCTACCTTAGTGTCATCTGCAAATTTACTAACCCATCCTTCTACGCCCACATCCAGATCATTTATAAAAATGATAAACAGCAATGGCCCCAAACCAGATCCTTGCAGCACACCATTGGTAACTGAGTTCCAGAATGAACATTTCCCATCCTCTGTCTTCTTTCAGCTAGCCAATTCCTGATCCAAACCCCTAAATCACCTTCAATCTCAAAACTCCGTATTTTGTGCAATAGCCAACCGTGTGGAACCTTATCAAATGCCTTACTGAAATCCACACAGACCATATGAACCACTTTACCTTCATCTACCTGTTTTGTCACCTTCTTAAAGAAGTCAAGAAGGTTAGTGAGGCATGACCTACCCTTCACAAAACCGTGTTGACTATCCCTATCCTATCTCTTATAACCTTTTCCAATGCCTTACCATAACCGAAGTAAGGCTCACTGACCTATAATTACCAGGACTGTCCCGACTCTCCTTCTTAAACAACATTTGGTATCCTTCAGTCTTCTGGCACTACTCCTGTCAACAATGATGACACAAAGATCAAAGCCAAAGGCTCTGCACTCTCCTCCCTGGCTTCCCAGAGAATCCAAGGATAAATCCCATCCGGCCCAGAGGTCTTTTCTATTTTCAGATCTTCCAAAATTGCTAAAACCTCCTCTTTGTCAACCTCAATCCCATCTAAACCATGGCTCCCTCTCTTGACAACTACCTCCCTGCCTGATAGGTATATACTTATTAAGGACCTGCAGTAGCTGTTCCTTGAATGAGCTCCCCTGCAGTTTCCTTCCCCATCCTATGCATCATAAATTTTGCCTAATCACATCATAATTGCCTTTCCCCAGTTATACCTCTTTCCCTCCAGTGTGTATTTATCCCTGCCCATTGCTATTGTAAACATAATCGAATTATGGTCACTATCGCCAAAGTGCTCACCTACTTCCAAATCTAACACCTGGCCAGGTTCATTCCCCAGTACCAAATCCAATATGGCATCACCCCTTGTTGGCCTGTCTACATACTGTGTCAGAAAACCCCCCTGCATACATTGAACTAAAACATTGACTCATTGAAACTACTTGAACTATAGTATTCCCAGTTAATATTGGGGAAGTTAAAGTCCCCCACAACAACTACCTTGTTACTCTCACTTCTATCAAGAATCATCTTTGCTATCCTTTCCTCTACATCTCTGAAACAATTTGGACGCCTATAGAAAACTCCCAAGAGGGTGACCTCACCTTTCCTATTGCTAACCTCAGCCCAAACTACCTCAGTGGATGAGTCCTCAAACATTCTCTCAGCTACTGTAATACTACCCTTGATTAACAATGCCACCCCACCCCCACCCTTTTACTATCATCTTTGTTCTTGCTGAAACATCTAAATCCTGGAATCTGCAACAATAATTCCTGTCCCTCCTCTAGCCATGTCTCTGAAATGGCCACAGCATCAAAATCCCAGGTACCAACCCATGCTGCAAGTTCACCGACCTTATTCCGGATGCTCCTGGCACTGAAGTACACACATTTCAAACCAACATCCTGGTTGCCGGTGCCCTCTCGTGACCTTGTAAACCTATTCCTGACCTCATTACTCTCAACTCCTGTACACTGGAACTACAATTCAGGTTCCCATCCCCCTGCTGCATTAATTTAAATCCCCCCTGAAGAACATTAGCAAACGTCCCTCCCAGGATTTTCATAGCCCTCTGGTTCAGGTGAAGACCATCCTGTTTATAGAGGCCTTTCCCCAGAAGGAGATCCAATTGTCCAAGAGTCCAAAACCCTCCCTCCTGCACCATCCCTGCAGCCACGTGTTCAGCTCCACTCTCATCCTGTTCCTCACTTCATTAGCATGTGGCATGGGCAACAAACCAGGGATAATAACTCTGTTTGTTCTAGCTCTAAGCTTCCAACCTAGCTTCCTGAATTTCTGCCTTAGATCCCTATCTTTCTTCCTACCTATGTTGTTGGTGCCTATGTGGACCACGACTTGGGACTACTCCCCCTCTCCCTCAAGGATCCCAAAAGCACAATCAGAGACATGCACCTGGGAGGCAACAAACCAATCGTGAGTATCTCTTGTTCCCACAAAACCTCCTATCTATCCCCCTAACTATGGAGTCCCCAATGACTAAAACTCTGGTCCTCTTCCCCCTTCCTCTCTGAGCAGCAAGGTCCTCTTCCCCCTTCCCCTCTGACTCAGACGCCAGAGATCTGTACCCCATGGTTTACCCTGGTAAGTTGCTCCCCCCAATAGTATCCAAAACATTATACTTGTTGTTGAGAGGAACCACCACAGGAGATCCCTGCACTGCCTGCTGGTTCCCTTTCCTACCCCTGATGG
The DNA here is from genome assembly GCF_004010195.1 of Chiloscyllium plagiosum. Taxonomy (NCBI): domain Eukaryota; kingdom Metazoa; phylum Chordata; class Chondrichthyes; order Orectolobiformes; family Hemiscylliidae; genus Chiloscyllium; species Chiloscyllium plagiosum. The sequence continues at coordinate 21,184,898 of NC_057721.1, read as the reverse complement.
TAACCAATCTACCTTCTTCGTGTGGCTGTGGAGTAATTACTTCCCTGTAACTCCTCTCAATAACCCCCTCTAACTCCTGAATGACCCAAAGTTCATCCAGCTCCAGTTCCTTAACAATATTCTCGAGGAGCTGGTGTTGGGTGCACTTTCTACAAATGAAGTCAGTTGGGGCACTAGAGATGACCCTTACCTCCCACATACTGCAGGAGGAACATTCAATTGCCCTAACCTCCATTCCCACTATTCTAAATTCCCACTGGAAAAATGAAACATGAAAGAAAACACTTATCACCTTACCAACTGACGCACAGAATTTTTTTTTGGTTAGATGAGGGGGATGGGTGGGAGCCACTACCCAAGTACTGTTCCAGGTAAAGCAACCGCCCAAATATGTAACCTCGTGACCTCTCCAACAGCTTCCTGCTCGATGCTCTGCACTTCCTGCTGTTGGAACAACAATGCGGGCCCTGACACTAGAGGTTTCATGCTGTATAACTCTACGACAAACAGCACAATTGTCATAAAACTCAACGATAACAATGGCTTCTGGCAATTACGATTGGATGAAGAATCTAAACTATGAGCAACCTTCATCACACCATTTGGATGATATAGCTTTAATTGCTTACTCTTGGCATTAATTCAGTACTTGAAAATTTTCAAAGAACAATGCTGAAAAGCCAAGTGAATTAGAAACTGTTACCTGCCATGTGGATGACATTCCAATTCACAATTCAGTCATACATGAATACACAAAGAATGAGAGCAATGTTGAAAAGAGGAGGAGTTATTTTCAACAAAACAATATGAGTTCTCACAGCCTGCCATATATTGGGAACTATTGATAACACAACAAGCATCATAGCAGGCCCACAATAGATTACAGCATATCAAAGAGTTCTCATTATGCAGAAACACCAAGAGACTGCAGCGATTCTTGGAAATGGTTAACCAAGCAGCCAGATCTTTATCAAATCATGCACAGATAAAATGACTAATACAACAACTGCTTAGACAGGGTTAAGCATGGTGTTAGAATAAAGGTTTGTAGAAGTCCCTTGATAAAATAAGGAAATGCTTATCTCATTGGAAATACCAGCTCAGTATGACCCATCAACTGAACTAGAAGCATTTCTTCTAAAATCAGGAAAGATATAAAATGTAGTCTAGTCTACCACGCATCTAGTTATTGGACTGAAGAAAACTAAAGACACAGTGATGGCGAAGGAAATACTAGCAGCTTCAAGATTATGCAAAAAATGATTTCTGTATTAGGTTTGAAATTTATGTCTGTAATGTCTGTAATGTCTGTAAACCATTGGTAACACCAATGAACACCTAGAAACTAGTCAAAGTGTGTTATGGATTAGACCAACCCCCATCAAAATATATTAAGAAGATGCCTAGACACTATCTTTGTGTTCCAAGTGCAATTCGATTGGTCAAACTATTCAATTCTAAAAAAAACCTTAATTTTTACACCACAACTAAAATACAGGCAAAATAAAACTAAAAGTGGCTTAATTGCAATTCTATCAAAATGCTTAATAAAATAATATATATTAGTTCTTACTAATTAACTGTTCCAATTTGGTAACATCCCATAAATACAACCTTGACAAAGGTTGTTTCACATGAGATTCAAGCAGCAGGAAGAGAACCCCAGCTTTCAGCTATAACAGAGAGAGGAATAAGAACTTTCACCTCTCGCTTTAAGACCCCAGCAATTGCAGAAGGCTAAAACTAAAACTCCTGTTTCTGTGGGAACTTGACCCCACCCATTCAGGTTGCTTCTATTTTTCCAACTTGAAAAAAAAGCCCAAGGCCTCACAAGCTTTTATTTAATTGGCTTTGAGCAGACTGCTCGTCGCCTCTGCCTCAACTTTTCTTCATTTAAACTAAAACAGAAAAAATACACCTCTTAAAGTCATAGTTTTGTCACATTGTCAGAATATGGATGTAGATTTGCTCACTGAGCAGGAAGGTTCATTTCCAGACGTTTCATTACCCTACTAGGTAACATCTTCAGTGGCGCCTCCCGTTCTTTTTGTTGTTCTACAACAGCAAAACTAATGTCATTGACAAAATACCGTGCAAGAACTGTAACAAACACTATATTGGACAAACAGACAGAAAACTAGCCACCAGGATACAAGAACATCAATTAGCCACAAAACGGCTTGACCCTCTCTCACTAGAGTCCTTATATACAGATAAGGAAGGATACCACTTCAACTGAGACAACACATCCATCCTAGGACAAGCCAAACAGCGACACACACGAGAATTCCTAGGAGTATGGCATTCCAACCAGAACTCTATCAACAAATACATCGAGTTAGACCCCATCTACCACGCCCTGAGAAAAAGAACAAGAAATGACATCACCACAGGAAATGACATCAGCAACCCAAAGAAACCCAAACATATAAATAGAAAGCAGGAATTATCAGCAGTGCTTCGCCCGAAGGCCCACTGAAGATGTTACCTAGTAGGGTGACGAAACATCTGGAAATGAACCTTCCAGCTCAGCTCAGCAAGCAAACCTACATCCAGAACCTCAACCTGAGCTACAAATCTTCTCAAAACTTGCTATTGTGAGACTATCTTTACCATGAGGCTGCAGTGGTTCAAGAAGGCCCATAATCACCTTCTGAATGACATTTAAGGGTTGGCAACACCCCTGAAATTAATTTTCAGAAAATTCCCTCCGCATGAATTAAAATAATCCACACCATGAACCCACCTGAAGTGTGCCAACTGTATTGAAAATCTCTTGTGGTGGCTTTCATAATTGCTTGAATCTCTGGCAAATCTCCAGAGAGTATACATCATCTTTTGGTATCATGTTTATCTTTCACTGCAATTTTAAAAGGATTCAGTTCGAGAGACTTTATTTGTCATTTCCTATTTCTACAGAATGCTCAATCAAATTCTAGTACAGAAAACCCATTAAGGTGCTGGTCCATGTAAAACCTTAACTCATGCTCATGTTTATACTTGTAGTGAGTGACATGAAATGACCTGAATTAATAATGGGCAAGTTTCCTTTGAGTCTTCATCTGCATGCTATCAAGTGCACACTGTTGGCTCACAGAGATCATTTGAACCATAACAGTTGTAGAGTGATGAAAAGGGTATTGGGTTAAAGAAGACCTCATCCAAAATAAAGACTTATAATTTTGTGTTCCTGAGTTTTTTTGGAAGCAGAGACCAAATTTGGTCCAACTTATTGCAAATACAATATTTTTTGATGCTAAAAGTATTGTATTAGATGGTTTAATTGGATTACTGACTGGAGCAGTATGCTGAAAATAAGTACTTTTGTTTTTCATATCCTTCACAGTGTTTCATTGCTTCTCTTGGTGGATTAGATGACATCAGGAATAGAGAAAGGCAAAGATGATACAGTTTAATTTTTGACATTATGTCTGGTGAGTTCAATGGAAAACAAATGAGGTTAAGCTAGTTGCCAATTTTCATGTTTTGTGTTACTGTTGCAGCCAACAAATCTCACAGAATATCACATTGTGCTATGTTTTTACCATAAATGATTAAGCAGCTTGAAAGTAATAAGTGATCCTATGGCTGTCTTCCAGAGTAATTCAGATATTGGCAAAACTAATGTCATATGTACACAATAGTGCCATGAATGAACTTTCGTTATGGTCAGAGATCAACACAAAGTCCAAACTCTAAAGAAGGAAGAAAACATCCCAAAGTCCATGATTTGAATTTTGATCTGAAGTGTGTGTGGGAATGAAAGTGGGTGGTAACACATTTTTGCACCAGCAAATAGCATACTAACTCCTCAATATAACAATAACTTGACAGTTTTGATATTAATGTTGGAAAGTGGGATCTGGTAATCAACCCATATATAACAAATAAGAAAGATATTAAAGGAAACAAGTTTGTTAGCAGTTCGATGAAAGTCAGTTTATCCAATTTACACCAAGATAGAGATATGTAGCGATGATGACAACAGTAGATGCAAATAGCTGGGAAGACAAATGAGAAGAACAAGAGCAGGAAGCCAATAAAAGTGATATCCTCTCCACAGGGTATATCACCCAGGAAAAAAAGACTAGCTCTATGTCAGAGCACCAGTGCTGCTGGAGGCTTTGTCTTTCCATACACGTGTCTTCTGGCGTGTGTACTCTTGTTCAGTTTTCTCAACTGGGTGGACACAAAGATCAGTCTTTAAGGGACCTCAAGAGTTGACATGCTTGCCAGTGAAATACAGCCACAAGCTTCTCATCAATGGTTAAATCATTTGTTTTACATTTTAGCAAGAAAACTTATCCTCAGTAAAATCATTGCAATTTTTATGTTATTAAAGATATCCATGAATGGTTATTATAATAGTAAAATACATGTAAATGTAAAAACACTCTCCTTGGAAAAAGTAGGTTCTTTTTGTTTTAATCATGGTGAGACCAGGGTTTTATTGGTGACACATAGATGTGAAAGGTTAAGAACTGCTGCCCACATACAGGACATTTCCAACCTTAAATGTTTCAGGGCCCTGCCCTGTCAATTTCTGTCAAAGTCACAGTGACCTTGGTCTGCTTTGCTTTTCGTTCATTTCAAGATTTGGTAGCAGAAATGTTTCTCGGGTGGCAGCACATTGGTACATAAGACAGATCACTGATGCTCATTTGGAAGGGCACAGGAATACTATATATGGAGTTTCCAACTTGTCAAATATAAGAATAATTAAAGCACTTATGCCCTGAATTAAATTCCTCCTCATGATATTGTGACTACCCTCTGTAGTATAATGTATTATATTGGATTATTGGGTTGTTAATAGGTTACTTCTCATTGTTTAGTGTGCTAATCACTTATAATGAACATCATCATTTTATATTTTTCATACAGCCTCATGAAGAAGTAAGTCTTTAAGGTTTTCATGGAGTAAGCCATAACAGGAAGATGTGTGACAATTAAAGCTCCTTCTTCATATACTTGTACAGACTCATGAATTATCTTGTATAGTCTTAAAACGCCAAGAATATTTCACTCACAACTCGAGCTACCCAGGTGTGCCTACTTCATTTGGCTGTGTGGCTGTTTCCTGACTTTGTCAGAGAATATAATGTGTCTCTGTGCTAAAACAGCCTTATAAAGTACCTCTAGATCGGGGCCAAAAAAAATTAGAGCATTCCTAGCAGGGTGTACTGATCTGTTGCTGGCTCACCGCTCTATTCACTCCTCCATCTGAGAGCGAAACGTTCAGCATCATGAGGGTTGCCACTGAAAATGAAATTCTGTCTTTTGTTAACAAAACATTCCTGCAACTCTATCATCAACTGAACACATTCAAAACTTTTTATCGATGATCTTCTGCTTGATGTGGGTGGTGCTCAGTTCACAGTGATATATCTACCAGTGATATCAAGGACCAAAATAAAACTGTATTTCCTTCCTCCTGTATACAAAGCTAATTTGCAACATCACTTATACATTTACCTCACTTTCTGAAACAATACAAGTACTGAAAAAAATAAATACTTTTGCATTTGTTTACTATTTTTCAATGAAAGAAAGGTTATGGCAGACAGTGAGAAAAATGCAGGTAAACTAGATAAATTAAAAATTCTAGCATTCGATCTAAAATATCTGTAATGTCCAAAAGGCTTTGGGCTAATTTCCTGGATGGTTTTCAGACTGTTTATATAAATTTTGGTTTAACAGGCTTATTGATGTCTGAACATTTGCTGTTGGGGACTCAACATGTTACAATTATGTTGACATGAACTGTCACCTCCTCCCATACATTCCAAATATACGCAGAATATATAACAGTATAGCACAGCAACAGGCTCTTCAGCCCATCATGTCTGTGACGATTGTGATGCCATGCTAAATTAATGCCATCTGCTTGGAGGCAGCCCTGCAATGCCAAGCAGAGCAATCCTATTCTGCACCAATTCATTCATCAGCGTGTATACTAATGAAAATGCAAGTCATCTTCCTCGCCATTGTATCATTGTGTCATATGGCCTACCCTTAACCCTTTATTTTTCAAAGTTATTTGAGGAAAATATCAGCTATCCGATCAGTTCAGTTGACTGAACAGGGCTGATGCAGTCTGCAAAATTGAGTACACTGCATATGATCAGATTTCACAATCTAAATTCAGCCCACTATACAATGATTCAGACAAAAAAATGACATGTTCAAGCCCAGTGCTCTGGTAAAAAAAAGCTCAATCATTGCTAAGTCCAAAGGGCATTAATAGTTTAGTTTGAAGAAATTAAACTAAACTATTAATGAAGAAATTAAAAAACACAAAACACCATTTGGTATTATTATTTTCAAATTTGAACAAAATAAAATTAGAGCTATATTTTGGACTGCAAAATTAAAGTAATTCAGAAAAATGTCACAAACATTTTTTTTGCTGGATGTATTTAAGTAATTTGTCGCTGGTTCTATAACATTGAAAATGCCTAAGTGCCTTGACACCAATATGTTTTCTCTTTCTACCACTGTTTCAAGAAAATGCTTCTGATATTTTTGGAACATTAAAGAAAATAAAGTTTTATGCAAACTGAATGTTTCACTTTTATGTTATAAATGGCAAGCCTCTGTGTTTGGCAAGGTACCATTGGTGGAATTCAGGTGCAGAGAAGAATGTCAAGATGTCTAAGACTTCTTGTGTTCCTGCTTTTTAAATAAAGTTTAAACTGATTCTTTCCACCTGAGTACACCTACTTACAACATGTTGTTTTATGTTATTAAGATTTGCATTGCCCTTTGGACTTAGCAATGATTGAGCTGTTTTGCTGCGGGGGGTGGAGGGGGGTAACATTTGGTACTAGTATCAGGAAAACCAAAATACCTTGTGTCTGAAACTTGAATACATCCCTTTGTTTCTCGACTGCTCAGAAACATGCTTGAATAGTCAGTTACAGTCCAAACTGCAATAAGTTGAAAGATTAAACCTATTTTCAAGAGTATTGATCTGCAGCAGAACTCAGAAGCAATTCAGCAGAGTATAAAGAAAATTGTTAACTTCATGTTAAGGTTGTAGATTTAATCCAGTGAGTAAATACAGCAGGAAGATGTCAGACTCCATTTTTGTGTTTTCAGTGCATTGGTCTGGTGGGATTGATACCAGGCACACCTAGCTGGTGCAGAAGATAGGTATGCAGCGTGCATAGGACCCCATGAGAGAAACTCTGAAACTCAGGTCTCTGCTCTCCCCTCTATAACTGGTTTCTCAACTTCCTGACCAACAGACCACAGTCATGACAGATAGGCACCAATATCTCCTCCACCAAAATCCTCAACACCATTGCCCCACAAAAATGCATATTCAGCCCCCTACTATACTCCTCATGCACACACAGCTGTGTGGCCAAATTCTGCACCAATTCCATTTACAAGTGTGCTGATGAGACCACCATTGTAGGTCAGATCTCAAACAATGATGAGACAGAGTACAGAAGGAGATAGATGCTTAGTGGCACTGTGTAAAGCCAACAATCTCTCCATCAACATTAGTAAAATGAAGGAGCTGCTCAACGGCTTCACAAAGCAGAGTGGAGGGCATGCCCCTGTCTGTATCAATGATGCTGAGGTGGAGATGATTGAAAGCGTCAAATTGCTAGGACTGATGATCACCAACAATCTGTGCTGATCTACCCACATTGACACTATGGTCAAGAAAGCACAACAATGCCTCTACTTCCTCAGGAGGCTAAGGAAATCCGTCATGTCCACAGGGAATCTTATAAATTTTTATATATTCACCATAGAAAGCATCCTATCTGGGTGCATCACTGCATGGCATGGCAACTACTTTTCCCAGGACTACAAGAAACTTGTGAGCACAGCCCAATATATCACACAAATCAGCCTTCCTTCCATTGACTCCACCTATACCTCCCAACATAAAGCAGAAAGCAACCAACATAATCAAAGACTCCTCCCACCCCAGTTATACTCGCTTCCATCCTCTTCTGTCAGGCAGAAGATACAAAAATTTGAATACATGTACAAACTGCTTCTTCCCTGCTGTTATCAGATTTTTGAATGGACCTCTCGAAGGTTAATGTTGATCTCTCTCTCTCTGCACCTTCTTGGCAGCTATAACACTGTATCCTGCACTCTGTTCTGTTACCCTGATGCACTTGTATAGTATGACCTTCATGTAAAGCACATAAGGCAACACTTTTCACTGTACCTCGGTACGTGTGACAGTATTAAATCCAAGCTGGAAATGTGTTGCTGGAAAAGCGCAGCAGGTCAGGCAGCATCCAGGGAACAGGAGAATCGACGTTTCGGGCACAAGCCCTTCTTCAGGAAAGAAGGGCTTGTGCCCGAAACGTCGATTCTCCTGTTCCCTGGATGCTGCCTGACCTGCTGCGCTTTTCCAGCAACACATTTCCAGCTCTGATCTCCAGCATCTGCAGACCTCACTTTCTCCTCAGTATTAAATCCAATCAAATCAAAACAAGGGGAGTGAGTAATCATCAGGATGTTTCTCTTGACTACCATCTAACTGCCACTGCTGGAAGTGTTGATGTTATGTTCAGATTAGTCAGGTGCAATGCTCGCTTTGGTCAAATAGCCTGCAGAACATCCAAACCATTTCATTCATGTTTTGGGTTAGGCACTGGAGAATAGTCAGCTTACTTGCTGACAGGATGTGAGTATCACTGACTAGTCCAAATAACCTACTGCTTTCCTAATTATAATGGTCTTTTAAAAAGCACAAAAAGAGAAATATTACAGGTGCTGGAAATCTGACATATAAAAAAGAGAAAATGCTAGAGAAATGCAGCAGCATCCATAGAGGGAGAAACAGGGTTAATGCTTTGTCTGTGAAATAACTCTTCTCCTCTAACCTACATTAGTGAACCAGATGAATTTTTACAACAATAAACTATTAAGGTAGTTTTTACGTCCGTATTATGTATGGAATTCAAACTTCACCATTCGCCATGGTGGAGTTCTAACCCTCAGAAAATTAGCCTGGGATTCTGGATTACTAAACCAGATTACCACTTCGCTGCTGTCTCGTCTGTGAAACCACAATGCGTAACACCCAACTCTTCGGGACGGGAGTGCAACAACGTTGGCAGCAAAGGAAAATATTAGTTTCGCCAATAAAACTCCAAATCCTTTGTTACGGGTGTTTGCCACTTTCAAGATGTGGGGAAGAACTCTCCCTGGTTTTACAATTCATACCTGGAGGTCGCCCCATTGGCTGCTGAGCGTGCCCTGCCCTGTTATGTATTCTGTCCCAATCAATGGTTCCTTTAAAAATTCCAGCAGCAGAGAAGAGAACGTCCTAAACTTATTACGTCTGGGATTAATTGACCTTACGAAAGGGCAGAACATTTTGTTGCTGAATTTTAAAAGGGACCAGCTGGTAAAGCGACACACGACAGTTACTTGCCCGCTCTTTATTTATGGTTCTTCTACGGCTCACTTTAGGACAGCGAAGATTTTGCGCTGTAACTGGAGAAGAAATGGTGAGTTCTCCTCTGCAAATAGTTAGCCTGGTCCTGGCGGTCATTGGCTTGGTCGGGACGTGTGCAGTGACAGGGCTGCCCCAGTGGAGCGTGACCGCCTTCATCGGGAGCAAGCTGGTGGTCTTTGAGAGGAACTGTGAGGGTTTATGGATGAGCTGCGTCCAGCAGGCAACTTTCCGAATGCAGTGCAAGTTCTACGACTCGTTCCTGATCCTGAGGCCGGAGCTGCAGGCTGGCCGGGCGCTGATGTGCACTGCTGTGGCGCTGGCTTTCCTGAGCATCCTCGTGGCCGCCATGGGAATGAAATGTACTCGCGGTGGGATTCCGGATGAACAGGTAAAGAGCCGCCTGTTGATAGGCGCTGGCGTTCTGCTGATCCTCACAGGAATTGTCGTCCTGATCCCCGTTTCTTGGACCGCCAACATAATCATTCGGAATTTCTACAACCCGCTGGTTTTGGAAGCAAGGAAACGTGAACTTGGCGAAGCCCTGTACCTGGGCTGGGCGACTGCCGGCTTCCTGCTGGCTGCTGGGGTCATCCTTTGCTGTTCATGTGTCAACGGACAGAAAAGGAGTTACAGTTATCGACCTGGGCAACAGGGGAAACAGCCCCCAAAACAGACAACAAAGAAAATTCCCAGCATGTACTCCAAAAGCGAATTTGTCTAAATCAATCGAGAATCGCGGTGCTTCAGAAACTTGTCAGGCCAAAGGAAAGAACCTACGGATGGTTTAAAGCGGTAACCAAATGGAGACAAGCATCCTCCCAGCAGGATTCGCGGTGAAATGTTGGCTTTGTATCCTTTCTGTTGTTATCACTTATAAAACTTAATCTATATTTTATGATCTTTGTACAGCATCTCTAAAGCAGTTTGATGGACTTTTTTTTATCAAAGTTTATTTTAAAAATTAAAGTGTGTATTTAATCAAATGTTTTAATATTTGCTCAGAGTGTAGCTCTGCGATAATTTCCCAGTGATTTCGTTTTTTAAAAATGACATACATATTCTTGCAAATCGGTTATGGTTCAATGGGATACCCATTGTTGCTTTGATACAACTGGAGATGTTTTAGAAGCAACACATAGCCTTAAGGTATTCTATCAATTGAATATACTGATGTTTCAAAGGTTATTCTTAAACATTAAGTTTTTATTTGAAATGTTTCTGTGAATAAAGCTTATACAAATGGTTTGTCATTGCAAACTTGTCATTAATAATCACAATCGTTTCATTATATTCTGCAAATTTAGTTATTTTCAAATTAACTGTATTGCATGTCAAGACTTGAATCAAATTGAGCTTTTAAGTACTGCACTTTACACTGCTCTTTAAATAATGGAAGTGGAGCATGGTTTTGAAGGTGAGTCCGTTTAGAAGGTATTTACAGTTTTCCCACCCCCTACTGTGGGCGGCACAGTGGCACAGTGGTTAGCACTGCTGCCTCACAGCGCCAGAGACCCGGGTTCAATTCCCGCCTCAGGCGACTGACTGTGTGGAGTTTGCACGTTCTCCCCGTGTCTGCGTGGGTTTCCTCCGGGTGCTCCAGTTTCCTCCCACAGTCCAAAGATGTGCAGGGTCAGGTGAATTGCTAAATTGCCCGTAGTGTTAGGTAAGGGGTAAATGTAGGGGTATGGGGTGGGTTTCACTTCGGCGGGTCGGTGTGGACTTGTTGGGCCGAAGGGTCTGTTTCCACACTGTAATCTAATCTAATCTAATCTACTGGTTTCCCTTTGATATGTATTACAGTCAGTCAAGCAGGTGGATGGCCTGTTTACAATATTTTTGTGGCATTTTTGAAACACTGCTACAAGATGCACAAGAGCAAATGATGCAACTTTTCTGTTGCATCTTGAGTGTCAGGTATACCTTGGATTTTCTTCTTAACATTCCTCCATTAAATCTAGTGAATCAACATGATGGAGCATGACAACATAAAGCTGTATCACACAGCTGAGTTGAACATGCCATTAATTTCCTCCCAAACACACTGTTTCTGCATCTTGCATAAACTATAGATAACTGAAGGATTCAATACATTTATATGATTTAGTGAGTGAGCATTATTTATATTTTGCATTGTAATTATAATCCACATCTAGGATTGCATAATCAAATGGCAATGCTTATTTAGTGATAGTGCATTCATAGTTTTCAATTTGCCTCCCACCTTGTAACACCCTGTGTACGATTTATACATATTAATTTCCCACTGTCAAATTCCTGTGGATGGTTCCAACATGTTGATGCCTCCTCCTACTTTCCAGTAACTGTAGCGTGCAGTAATTTATATTGGCTAAATTAGTACAAAGGGTGAAGTGAGGATCCTGCTTAAGATTATCATCAGGAATTTTATTTCTCAAGTTACCGAATAAGTTAAGTGGAATGAAATTTGACCTGGTTTCATATAAAAATCAATTTTGATAAATTTTCAAGTATTCTTTGTGTGGAAAGTTTAAAATGAAAGTTGTACTGTTGAACCCAAACATAGCTTAATTACAGTCACAGCTGACTTTTACTTTCACGTCCATATGGTTGTTACCAGCAATTTCAGATTGATTTAATGAATTGAAATTTCCCAGGTTTCATAATGGAATTTGACCTTATGTTTCCAGATTACTAATCTAGTAACATAACCACTGGCATTGTTAATATAGTTATAACATATTACTATATATAATTATAATGGATCTTACCCATTTCTAAGGGAGAACTGTTATGATGTTGATAAAAATGGGCTGTCATCTGATCTCTAACAGTTGGTACCTTTCATGGAACAAAAAGATTTTAAAAAGGAAAAGCACTGATTTAAGATGGCTGCAGTGATCACCTGACCAGGTTGAGCCAGACTTGTGAAATCGTCAATAAAAAAATTCCAGTCAGAATTAACATGCACCAAAATGATTGAAATAAGTCACACAGAGGTGTATCTTTGGTTTGATTGAAGTTTCATAAATTGGGATCAATGTCGCCCCCAGATTATCCAGTTTGGAAAAATAACTGCAGACATAAGAAGCCACAAAGAACAATACAACAGAAAATTGAGCTCGAAGTGAGAGAAAAAAAGTAGACTTAGAACAGCAGAACTGGAAGAATTGCTATCTTTCTCTGCCCAGGTTCATTTAGTATTTCTCAAAGGATAATTCCTGGTGGTAAATCAAATTGGAGAAACAACCATTCACTGAGAACTCAATAATGTTTGTTAATTTCGCTACTGCTGAGGATACAAGTAATTACTCAAGCAACAGTGACCTCAGATTAAATCTAACACCTCAAGGACCCCGAGGACTCTAAGGATTTTTTACCTTGCATATTTTTGATCTTCCTTTTTTGTACTAAACACTCTTCCCTTTTTAAACATTATGCCTATATTTGTATATGGCTTTGATGTAATATATTATATTATTTTTCTTAAGGTTAATAGGTAATAAAATTCCTCTTACCTTGACAGAAGAATGCCTTCTAATTAACTCTACTTTTGAACCAGTGAACTACATTTTAATTCAAGCGTGAAATAGCTGTGCACTAAAAATAAGTTTAAAGTCTTGGTTGTGGTCAACCAAGGAGGTTTATAAGAGGGAAGCCAGTTCATCTCTCTTCATCTGGTTGTAAAACAACATTGAATTTTACAACAATGGCGCATTTTCCAAAATTCTGAAGATTTTTGACTTAGAAACAGAGTTTAAATCCTGGTATGGATTGAACCATTGACATTCATATTTTCCCCTGTGCCTTTAGAAAAGAATGATTTGGAGGTGCTGGTGTTGGACTGGGGTGTACAAAGTTAAAAATCACACAACACCAGGGGTTATAGTCCATCAGGATTATTTGGAAGCACTAGCTTTTGGAGCACTGCTCCTTCATCAGGGGGAGTAGCACTCTGAAAGCTAATGCTTTCAAATGAACCTGTTGGACTATAACCTGGTGTTGTGTGATTTTTAACTTCAGAAAAGAAGAGGTTCATTTGTATTTTGTTAAAGGTGTTCCATTAACAATGAGAGAAATGATATAGTATTCATAGATTGAAGAGTTGCACTTTTAAAATCAAACAGATTGAGTGATCAAAATAATGCAACATGTACCCCATTAAATCTTTGACCAAGTTTGCAGTGTGAGGATTGAATCTAGAAGAGTTGAGTTTACCACAGAATCAGTCCTACTTATGAAAAATATTTGGCTCGTTCAGTTGTTTAACTGATGTAAATGTTGTGGGTGCAAACCATATCACATGATGTGGGCTAAAGTATCAGTTTTCTCTGTCAAATATATCATCTTCATATAAAATATCAATTGATATTCTGTCTGCCTTTTGGTAGATATAAAAGATCCAGTAACTCTATTTTAAAGGGAGTAGAGAATTTTCCATGTGTGTTGCCTCCATTCTTTTATTAACACTCCAAAAATAAAACAAATCAATAAGTAATTCGCCTAATTTTTCTATTTTGGGTTTTTGCTGTGTAGAAAATTAGTTCCTGCATTGTGAGTGCTTTTAAACTGATTAGCTATGAAAAGTATTGAGATGTCTTGAGCATGTGATACAAATACTATATGAGTACCATAGATGTGCACAGCATAGATCACATATTTGTAGTTACAATTGTTTGAATACAAAGCCTTTGAACATGGCCAGAGCCTAAGAAAAGGCTCATGGGGATGAGTAGATTGGAAGAAGAGGACATATAGTTGCTCTGTCTGCATTGGATTTTCCAGTATCTGCCAGGGAATAACTATAATGCATCAGAGGGAGAGATCTAAAAACAGATTCCCCATCCAAATTTTCAGAAGAATGGGTTAAAAAGAGGGAATAATATAAATCAAGCTTACGGAGTACCCTTAGTTTTGATTGTCACTATTTGAGTTTAATCCACCATAATTCTGACTCTAAAACAGTAATTACTGGAGGAACTCAACAAGTTTGACAGCATCTGTGGAAAGAAAGCAGAGTGAACTTTTTGAGTCCAGTGACTCTTCATCAGCACTGAGTAGTATGCTGATGCTGACTTATAGTGCAAGTGCATGGTGAACAAGTAAGTAAAAAAATTGATCTGATGGTAAAGATTTAAGCCAGTATCTTTTCGTGTCATGTTTTCCACTAGTCAATTTATAGCCTTTCAAATCTCATTTAATCAGTTAATAGTTGCTGTCAACCAGCACAACAGGATGTTCGGAGAATCCCCTTTGACCGCAGTCAGTATGATTTTAATTGAAGTTAATATTGGATATAATAGTGTAAAATTCTTGTAGTACTCCTCTTATTTTAAAAAAAACTCAGCTAAAATAAATACTTTAAAAAGGAAACCAGCTGTGTATACTGTACACAGACAGTCAGAAAAAAAAACTTGGACAAGGTACCAAATAGATGATTAGTGATGCAGATTAACATGAATAGAATTGGGAAAAAAATAGAAATTGGATTAAAAGTTTAAGTGAAGAAGTAGTTAATGTTAGGACCAATTTCTTAGAATTAGTAGTGCAGAGTAAGATTCTGCAAGGTCTGCTCTGAGATTATTTGTACATCAATGATTTAAATAGTGGGCTTGAGCAAGTAGTATCCAAAACCATATAAATGATATAAATTTAAATAATACAAACATTTGTAAGGTTATTTGTAAACAAAACAATAGTTAAAATGCAAAAGATGGAATTCAATGTAAGTGTAAAGTGATGCAGTGGGGAAGGTTGGATCATGTGGAACATAAGGGTGATTTGAAGATTTCAGTTTGGGTGACATTAAAAGCAGCACCTCAAATATATAATGCTTTCACAATGGCTGATACAATACAAGATGTTTTTTTGAAAATGATATCAGGAAGTCAAGTCATAGAATCATAGAAATGTACAGCACAGAAACAGACCCTTCTGTCCAACTTGTCCATGCCGAACAGATATCCTAAATTAATCTAGTCCCATTTGCTAGCATTTGGCCCATATCCCTTTAAACCCTTCCTATTCATGTACACATCCAAGTGACTTTTAAATGTTGTAATTGTGCCAACCTCCACCACTTCCTCTGGCAGCTCATTCCATACACGTACCGTGTATTGATAAATTTGTGTAACACTTTAGTAAGACCACAGTTCGAGTATTGTTTGTAGTTCTGGGCCATATACTATAAGAAAGGTGTTTGGGCAATTGAGGTAGAACAGAAAGCATGAAGGAAAATGGAAATGGTTTTTATTAAAAGAGATTACAGAATGATTTTACAGAGATTCTCCCAGTTATGACGAGATGGCACAATGCAAGTAGAGACAGACGATTTCCAGTGGTTCAAAAGTCTGGAATAAGGAGATACAGGTATAAAATTAAAAGTGTCAGAGGGCTGTTCTGTCATTAAGTGTGACAGCTGGTAGTGGGGCTAACCTGTGGAGCAGAGTATATTAAGGCTGAGCTACATAGATTCTTGACCAGTGGCAGAATCAGGGATTTTGGGGAAAATTCCTGAAAGTGGACCTGAGGAATGATGGATCAGCCATGACCCTATTGAATAGTGGAGCAGGCTAAAAGGGCTAAACAGCCTACTTTTGTTCCTATTTCTTATTGCACCACTTCGCCTCATTTCCAATGATGAGGTCAGCACTGCAGCATGTGCATTAGTCTAAACCAATCTTCCCATGTGAACGCCATACCAAAATATGGCAGAATTTATCAAAAGCAAAGGATTCTGTTCCATCAATGTACAAATGATCTATGATCATTAGTAATACATCTTAAAAGGCTATGCCAGCTACCCTGGAAGCAGCCATGGTCCTTCTCTCCTTGAGAACTGCCACTTTCCTGCTTCATTTCAAAGGCTGGTTACCTAATGAGAATGGCTGCTGGGAGACAAGGGCTATTATCTGCAACCATGACTATTAACTCCATTATATAACCTTCTGACTGAGGCCAAAGGTAGACAGAATGCAGCCCATTTTGCAACCAGGACCATTGTGGAGCAGACAATAGGCCTGCTGAAGATGGAATTCTGATGCCTGGATCCATGTGGGGGTGCCTTGTAGTACAGTCCAGACAGACTGCACTGCTCGCCCTAGAGTGTTGCGCTTCTGTACAACTGGACCAGCCAAAGAGGGATTGGGTTGGACATTGAAGACTGGCAGAGCAGCTGCAATCTTCTGAGCAGAAAGATGAAGACAAATGAAAGAACATCACATTCTGCATGATAGAGCACTGCAGTTTCAGATGCAAAAATCCAGACAGATCTTCTTTGGCAATTGCTTCCTTTAGATATGAGCTGGGTACAATGATCAGTTCTTGCCTGTACATTTGTTTTTGATTGAAAGCCACACAGTCCCTTTCTGTTTCGAGAAACAAACATAGCTTTTCTTTGTTTTTTTTTCATTGCTTTACCTATTAATAAATAGAAATGAACGTTTCAACCATTTAAAGGCTTTCAAGTGTGTGATGCTTCCACCTTGAGCAATGGGAAGATGTTAGTGGAAAGCATGGAAATCCCTTAGACAGGGTTTGAAATTGCAATTATGCTAACTTGTGTAACTTGATTCTTATTGTTGCAATGACAGTGGATGAGACAGGTGATGATATAAAAAAGCAATATGTGAACAAATGAGCACTTGTATTTATAATGAAGTATAACCCATGTTTTCCCAGAAGTGTTTCTTTTTTTAAGTCCCTCATAATGGTACATGCATGGTGAGGGGCAGTTCCTGGTTGACAAAGCTAGACGTAGTGCAAAGCTGGGCTTTATTTATGGTGCCAGTGTTAGAATTCTAGAATTTCCTGGCATTGGCGAGTACCTCCACCACTGCTAAGCAGAAAATAGCATGAATGAGGTGCCATAGAGTTGTGGTGTGTAGCTAATAAGGTGAATCATGGAGAACAGTGTTAGAAAACTTGTTTGGGCTCAAGGAAAAAAAACCATCATGAAACTCACCAAAGTTGATACTTATCCAATTTTTCATAAAGTTGAGGCCTTTGAACTCATCCTCAAAGCTACTTTTGTCAATGTGATGTGTCAGAATTATACAAATATGCTTTATATTCAACTTAAAATCCCCTTTATTAGATTGGTATCCATTTTGTTTTGATTACTTCCTTGTTGAGTACCAAGGTATGTTTGTGATTGAATGCTACGTAAGAACAACTGTCATTATTGAAACTCACTGACTTCTGAGCTTAGAAAAGGAGTTGGCATTCTGATGAAATGGGAAAAGGAGTTTGCTTAATTTGGTTCAGTGATAAAACGAAACCCTTCCTTCAAGTTCAAGCAGAATTAGTCCAGGTTAAAACTCCAATCACATTCTTTGTTCATGAGTGTAGTGTCCTTGCATTCTGCCAATATTCTGCTCTCAAGCATAGCCAATCAAAAATTAATTTGTCTTATAGATTCATAAGGTCATAAAAGAAGACCGTTCAGCCAACTGAATCCTTTCCAGCTCTCAGTTGAAACCAACTGGTTATTTCCCTTTATGAATTTTATGAGATCTTGATGTGTATGAAACTGACTACCACATTTGTTGCATTGCAGTTCATTCAATATGACTCTTATGTGTGATTTGTTTTGAGATTTTTCTTTTCAAAAGCTAGAAACCAATGTGAGTCCTCTCAAATAGACATTTAGAACTTTAATGGTAGTACTACTCCTAAATACCATTCAAATTTAAATCATATTAGCGTTTATATTGTATGGAATCTGGCAGGCTAAAGGAATATCACAGAACAACTATGTTATCATATTAGATTTATTTATGAACTGTAAAAGATCCAGTTTAGAAACATCTTAATTTTCTTTCTGGTATTTTATTGCTGTTCATACAAAATGCTTCTTTTTCTATTTGCAAAGCTATTTTCTATGTCTTGTACTGGTGGGATATAAATACCTAGGGATTTAAATGGTTCTCAACCAGTATCATTAAACAGCTGACAGTGAATAGGCAACTCATTTTATGCTGCTCTTGAGACACTTTTCCATCATTTCAATTAGAAATCCACTATTGCCTAAGATCAGTTACACTCATGCTTGTCATGCCATCCCATTTTTTATATCCAAAAACCAAACGGGTATTTGAGATCTTTTACTGGATCCACATTATAAAAGGTGGGTGGGTTTTATAAGTAAGTATTTAGTACCCATTAAATTAAAGAATGTTAAATGGTGGGAAATTAAACAAATGGAGGAGGAGGCTCAAAAAAGCCCCATCCTCAATTTTGCGGGAGCTTAGAACAATAATGCAAAAAGGAAAGCTGAAATACTTGCAATAATCTTTAGTGAGAAGTGCTGAGTGGATGATCCATTTTGGTCTCCTCTCAATGAACCGAGAATCACAAATGCCAAAATTCAGCCAATTCAATTTACTCTGCATAATATTAAGAAATGAGTTGGACTGAAGGGTGTATTTCCATGCTCATATGTCTCTACACCCTAAATAGCTTAATTTGGGTACTGCAAAGGCTATGAGCTCTGACAACATTTCAACAAAGGTACTGAAGACTTGTGTGCCAGAACTTGCAGCACTACTAGGCAAGCTGTGCAAGTACAGCTGCAATGTTGACATCTATCCAAAAATGTGGAAAAATATCCAAATATGTCTTGTACACAAGAAGCTAGCGGATCCAACCCAATCAATTACTGTCCCATGGTCTACTTTTGACGATCAGTAAAGTATGGGAAGAAGTCACCAACAGTGCTATCAAACAGCACTTAGAGTCATAGAGACATACAACATGGAAACAGACCCTTCGGGTCCAACTCAGCCATGCTGACCAGATATCCTAAATTAATCTAGTGCCACTTGCCAGCACTTGGCTTATATCCCTCTAAACACTTCCTATTCATATACCCATCCAGATGGCTTTTAAATGTTGTAATTGTATCAGCCTCCGCCACTTCCTTTGGCAGCTCATTCCATACATGCACCACCCTTTGTGTGAAAAAGTTACCCTTTAGATTCCTTTTAAATCTTTCCTCTCTCACTCTAAACATATGCCCTCTAGGTCTGGACTCCCCCAACCCAGCGAAAAGGCCTTGTCTATTTACCCCATCCATGTCTCTCATGATTTTATAAACCTTGATAAGGTGACTTTTCAGCCTCCAACTCTCCAGGGAAAACAGCCCCAGCTTAATCAGCCTCTCCTTATAGCTGAAACCCTCCAACCCTGGCACTATCCTTGTAAATCTTTTCTGAACCCTTTCAAGCATCACAACATCCTTCTTACAGGAGGGAGACAAGAATTGTACACAATATTCCAAAAGTGGCTTAATCAATGTCCTTTACAGCTGCCATATGACCTTCCAACTCTTATACACACAGCAGTAACCTGCTCAATGATGGCCAGCTTGGATTCTAGCAAGGACACTCATCTCTTGACTTCATCATAGTCTTAATTCAAACATGACTAAAAGAGCTGAGGTAAGAAGAAAGTGATTGCCCTTGACATCAAGGCGGCATTTGACCATGCTTGGTATCAAAGATCTCTAGCACAACTGAAGTCAAAAGAAATCAGGTAAAACATTTCACTGGTTGGAATTATACCTGGCACAAAAGAAGACGATTTTGATTGTTGAAAGAAGGTCATTTCTGTTTCAGAACATCTCTGTAGGAATTCCTCATAATATGTCGTAGGCCCGATCATCTTCAACTGCTTCATCAATGACATTTCCTTCATCATATGGTCAGAAGTGGGGATGATTCCCCATGATTGCACAATGTTCAGCACTGATCACAACTCTGCAGCTACTGAAGCTTGTCTATATTCAAATTCATCAAAACATATACAATATCCAGACTGGCAAGTAACATTTGTACCACCCAAATACCAGGCAATGACCATCTCCAACAAGAGAGAATGTAATCATTATCCCCTGACAATCAATGGTGTTATCATCACTGAATACCCACTATCAACATCCTAGGGATTACCATTGATCAGAAACTGAATTGGACTCACCATAAAAATACAACAGCAGGTCACAGGCTAGGAATCCTGCAGCAAGTAACTCATCTCTTGACTCTACAAAGACTGTCCACCATTTATAAGGCTCAAATAGGATGTGTAATGGAACATTCCCAACTTGTCTGGATGAGAACAGTTCCAACAAGTCAAGAAGCTCAATACCATACAGGACAGAGCAGACCATAAACATCTACAAACATTCACTCCCTCAACTGCCAACAGTCAGTAGTTCAAGAAGGCAGTTCAGCACTATCTTCTCCAAGAGAATTAGGGATGGGCAATAAGTGCTGGCCCAGCCAGTAACACCTACATTCCATGAATTAGTAGATTTAAACATTTGTACATTTTTGAATTAGTGTGGAGTTTGCCTGCTCTCCCTGTGTCTGTGCCGGTTTCCACTGGATTCTCCAATTCCCTCCCACAGTCCAAAGATGTGCAGGTTAGGTGGATTAACCATGCTAAATTCCACCATAGTGTCCAGGGATGTGCAGGCTGGGTGATTAGGAAATGCAGGGTTACAGGGATAAGGGTGGGGATGCTTTTCAGGAGTTGGGTAGACTTGATGGCCGAATGGCCTCTATCAGAACTGTAGGGATTCTATGATTCTGATATTCTATTTAAATAATGTTCTTCTTCCTTCCATTTCAGACAAATTGTTTTTTTTTCTGGAAGGAGCTAGGATCTGCCAAATGAGATCATAAATAAATTGACTGATGCTGATCTGATACTCACCACAGACTGGTCTTTCCACAAATCCACAAGCCAAGTTGTAGCAAAGAAGAGTTTGTGTGCTTTCAGCTGTATTGTTCTGTTCTTGTGTGTTTGTTTACCCTTTTCTGTTCACATATGTTTCCAAGTTTTGGCATTAGTGATGGATGGAGGGGTGGAGTGGATTAAAAATACCACTCTTAGGTAAGTGCAGCTCAATACATGACTGAGCAGCAACCAATATTTTCCACAGCGCAAAAGTGAAAATAGACCCCTTAGGGCTTGTGAAATAAAACAGAAATGGTAGTTTCAGGTTTCCACCAGGGGTCAAAACTATCAGAGTAAAAATAACTTCCAGTTTGTGGTGTTTTTCACCTCAGGGAATATTATTGCATAAATTAACTTTCCACACAACAATGCAAAGCAGATGGTGACATGCTTTCTTTTTATAATGAGAGACCTTTGTGCAGGTAACAATAATATTAGGATTCAGAATGATACCAACGCAAAGCAAAGGAAAGTCAAATTTGCAAATGCTCTATATTAACAGAAAATGTTAAGAAAGTAAGACCACAATACAATGATAAAATAGAATATCTTCACAAAATTATTGACTCCTATTGCTTTGCAAATATTAGCTTTATACCCATAGCATCTGAATGACCTTACTTGCAGCAGTACCTAGGAAATTAATCTTTTTTTTTCTATTCAGTATGTCTACAGTTCATAGTTGTTTACCTGTGGTTAGAATTATTAGAACAATAAGTTGGAAAACATGTTCCATGATTTCTGTTAGCCTGAGTGTATCTGACAGGCAAATTGGAGACTTTCATATTTAGTTGGACTTTTAACTTTCATAATGACTCTTGGAATAGTGGGCTTGATTTCCAGTGAGTTACTCCAGCAAGCTGTGACACCATCATCTCTAAGTTGAATGCTGACCTATATCCTCTGGTGATCTAAGCTTATAGCACTCCAACCTCAAACAAGCCACTACTCTCTCCCTTGCAAGGTCCACAAGCAGGACTCCTTAATATGCATCAATTTTTGCCCCACACAAGATATATTGTATCTTTGTTTCTCCTCACGTCCTGTTCCTTCCTTTTCACTGTAAACATTGGGAACGCTCCGCTTCATCCTTGAACTGAGGTGCAATCAGTCTTCATCCAGCTTGACTTGTTCAATCAGTCTTCATCCACCTTGACTTGTTCTCATGTATGGAACAAGTTCTCACACTGAGCTCATGATTCCAAATCAAAAGTGTTGCTATGGGAACCCATATAATTACTTGCTGTGCTTGCCTTTTGATGGAATATATGGAGCACTCTTTGGTATAGTCCAACTCAGCCCTTCTCCCTAACCTTATACATAACAATGATGAGTGTATTGGCATCACTTCTTACGTTTGATCTGCAACAGAGAATTTCATTAACTTTCTTTCCAATTTCTAGTTCATCCTCATCTTCACATAGTCAGACCCTGACACATTCCTTCTCTTCCCTTCCATGAATTTTTTTGTCTTCAATTCTGGGAATAGGCCATCATTAAATATTCATTATTACATCAGCTGAAATCCCATTACAGTGGTTGTCAGGGTCCTTGACTTTGACTATCCCATTTTATGCAATTCATTTTTCAACCTTTCCTACCCTTCCTCAACTATGTTATAGTGGCCTTTGTCCTCACCCTTCACCCCACTAGGACTTGCATTCAACAGATCATCTTCCATAATTTCTGCCACATCCAACACAATGCCATCATCAAACATATCATCCCATCCCCTCTGTTTCAGCATTTTGAATATTGTGCTCCCCTTGCAACGCCCTGGTACAGTCCTCGGTCATCCCCAGTACATTGTCTCTTTCCCAAACCCTTTTCCTGTGCAAGCCCAGGAAATCTAAATGAAATCTTAAATATTGTCTCAATCCTTCTCACAGTTCAAGGCCCCCAAAATCTACTTCCAAGTAAAGCACCAATTTATTTATACCTCTTCGAACTTACTAAAATATATTCATTCCTTGTGTTGTGGTCTCCATTACTATGAGGAGACCAAAGATTGGCTGCTTGTTTTACACAATTCTGTTCAGCCTGCAAGCATGGCATGCCTGACATTTAAGTTCCCTGCTTCAAGTCAGTGGTGAACTTCTATCCTTGGCATCCTACACAGATCCACTGAAGATCAACATTAACTTGAAGGACACTACTTCATCTTTCAATTTGGCACTTCGGAGGCTACTGAACTCAATATTAAGTTTAATATTTTCAGATCCTAACTGCTGTCCCCATTTTTTGGATGACAACTGTATTTAAAGATTCTGCTTTTTCTGTTTACACCCTGTTTTAGACATTTTCTTTATTTTGTTACTTACCACATTATGGGTGTGTGAGAATTGGCTGTCAGGTTTTGTACATTACAGCAATGAATGCACTTCAAACATTGTGAACTATTCTGGGACATTCTGAGATCATAAAAAAACTATAAAATATACATTTTCTCTTCTTTTGATATTATATTTAATAACTAACTGTAAAATAGTATTGATGCAGCAAGAATAATTAATAATTGATAACTTGTTTCGGATCAGTGGAAGTACAATAAATATTCACTTTTGTTTAGCAGTTTCGGTCTATTATACATACTGGGTGGTAACTTGCTGAGAGCCAGAATAGCTAGTTACAATGAGGTTTCATTTCTAAACACAGGTTAAGAAGATTAAGGTTTGTTTGTGATTAAGACAAGATGTCACAATGTTATTAATGATCTTTTAGAAACATTTACAGGGATATTTTTCATTTTACAGTGACTGGCTTAATTGTCCTTAGAGGTTAATAATGAAATACACTGGCACCTCGCTATTCTGAAATGCATTGTTCAGAAACATTGTGGTCCAGTTGTTTTATGAGCAGACCCAAGTAATTAAAATATCATTTTAATGCTGTATAGTATTTTGGGAGTGAAAATATGGAAGACACAGTATCTTACTGAGTGAAATAATTTTATTGTTATTTTGCTTTTTTTACTTATAATTATTAATAGTTATATCTGCAATATATTGCGGTTTACACACTTGTAGTTAGGCATGATAATGTCATTCTCCAATTCAAAAAAATCTGAATTCCAGAAATAACTTCATCACAAATATTGTGTGACTTGATCTGCACATTTAAAAAAAAATACCAATACATTCAGTCAGGACTTCAGGAGAAAAGTCTTCATCAAGACTGATATTAGAATTTCAAATTTGTTGCTGCAAGGAATGGTTGAGGCAGTGATCAAACTGAAAATTGTAAAGAGGGTTTGACTGGGCAGATACTGAAAGACCAATTTCCATGTCTGCAAAGTCTAGACTGACAGGGTCATGGCATATAAATAAAGGATCAGCCATTTAGCATTGAGCTACAAAGAAGCTACTTTCTGAACCTTTGACACTGACCCAGAGCCAGTGGTCAAGGTCAATGACGTAGATAAAATTAGGGCAGAAGTTTTGCTAGGGGAGTATGAACAGCTAGGAGTGAAATTAAAAAGCAGAACCATAAAGATAATCATTTCTGGATTACTAACTGAGCCATGAGCTAATTGGCACAAAGGGTCACAGAGTCATAGAGATGTACAGCATGGAAACAGACCTCTCGGTCCAACCCGTCCATGCCGAACAGATATCCGAACCCAATCTAGTCCCACCTGCCAGCATGTGGCCCATATCCCTCTAACCCTTGCTATTCATATAACCATCCAAATGCCTTTTAAATGTTGCAATTGTACTAGCCTCCACCACTTCCTCTGGCAACTCATTCCATACATGCACCACCCTCTGTGTGAAAAGGTTTCCGCTTAGGTCTCTTTTATCTCTTTCCCCTCTCACCCTAAACCTATGCCCTCTAGTTCTGGATTCCCCCAACCCAGGGAAAAGACTTTATCTGTTTATCCTATCCATGCCCCTATTATTTATCAACCTCTATAAGGTCACCCGTCAGCCTCCGACGCTTCAGGGAAAACAACCCTAGCCTTATTCCACCTCTCCCTATAGCTCAAATCCTCCAACCCTGGCAACATCCTTGTAAGTCTTCTCTGAACCCTTTCAAGTTTCACAACATCTTTCTGATAGGAAGGAGACCAGAATTGCATGCAATAGTCCAACAGTGGCCTAACCAATGTCCTGTACAGCCACATCATGACCTCCCAACTCCTGCACTCAATACTCTGACCAATAAAGGAAAGCATACCAAACGCCTCCTTCACTATCCTATCTACCTGCGACGCACTTTCAAGAAGCTATGAACCTGCACTCCAAGGTCTCTTTGTTCAGCAGCACTCCCTAGGACCTTACCATTAAGTGTATAAGTCCTGCTCAGATTTGCTTTCCCAAAATGCAGCACCTCGCATTCTGGGTATTCCAAGATGGAGGATGGGAAAAATTTCTGGCTGTAAGAGCTGCTCCTTTTTTGAGCTATTTTATGTGTTGGAGGTGATTTCCTCGAATTCCATGAGCAGCAATTACTTTTTTATACACTGTTGCATTGTTTTGGAACTTTTGAGTCAATAAGATTCAGCAGACTCAAAGATTAGTGTGGGAGAAATGGGTTTGTATTCATGGGACATTGGCACCAGTACTGGGGAAGAAGGGAACTGTTCAGATGGAACGGTCCTCATCTGAACTGTGCTGGGACCCAGAGTCCTAGCGAACCACAAACATAGGACTGTAGACAGGGCTTTAAACTAAACTGGGGGGTAGGAGTGTAGATTTAGTTATAGAGGAAGTTAGAAAACCTGAATAAAAGAGTGCAGAACTCAGGAAAGGTTCTTAAAATCTTCAGCATAGACACAAATAGGACAGAGTGTATAGAAATGAAGTAATGGAGTAATTATTTATGAAGTAATTAAGTAATTACTTATTAAGTAATGAAGTAGGGTCAGATGGTATAGAATCTGTATGGGTAGAATTGAGGAACCACAAGGGTGAAAAAACCATAGTTGGAGTTGTGTACAGGCCTCCAAACAGTAGTCAGTAGTCAAAAGATGCACTAGGAGATAGAAAGGATGTGTAGGAAAGGCAAAGTTACAGTCATCATGGAGGATTTCAACATGCAGGTGGACTGGGAAAATCAGGGTGGTAGTGGATTGCAAGAAAAGGAATTTGTGGAATGTCTATGAGATGGCGTTTTGGATTAGCTTGTGGTGGATCCCACTAGGGAGTGAAGAGCTTATGCTCAAAATGTCGATTCTCCTGCTCCTGAGATGCAGCCTGACTGGCTATGCTTTTCCAGCACCACACTCTCGACTCTGATTGCCAGCATGTGTGGTCCTCACTTTCTCCTAC
This sequence comes from Chiloscyllium plagiosum, assembly GCF_004010195.1. Lineage (NCBI taxonomy): Eukaryota > Metazoa > Chordata > Chondrichthyes > Orectolobiformes > Hemiscylliidae > Chiloscyllium > Chiloscyllium plagiosum. Next base: position 21,158,474 of record NC_057721.1, on the reverse strand, counting down.
AAGGGAACAGGCAATATTGGATTTAGTGTTGTGCAATGAGGCAGACTTGAGAAGAGAGCTTAAGGTGAAGGAACTCTTGGGAGACAGTGACCATAATATTATCAAATTTACTCTGCAATTTGAGAGGGAAAAGATTGAATCGGAGGTAATGGAATTACAGCTGAATAAAGGCAACTCCAGAGGCATGAGGGAGGAGCTGGGTAGAATTGACTGGGAGAGGAGCCGAGCAGGAAAGACAGTGGAACAGCAATGGCAGGAGACACAGCAGAGATTCATCCCAAGGGAAAAGAAGCATGGTACAGGGAGGATGAGGGAACCGTGGCTGACTCGGGAAGACAGGGATATCCTAAAAACAAAAGTGAAAGCATATAATGTGGCGAAGGGCAGTGAGAAACCAGAGGATTGGGAAGTTCTCAAAGACCAACAGATGACAACAAAAAAAGAAATAAGGAGGGAGAAGAGTAAATGTGAGGGTAAGCTAGCCAGCAATATAAAGGAAGACTATAAGAGTTTCTTTGAATATATAAAGGGCAAAAGAGAGGCAAAAGTAGACTTTGGGCCCCTGGAAAATGACCCTGGAGAGATAGTAGAGGGGAACAAGGAAATGGCTGAGGAGCTGAATAATTACTTTGTGTCAAAACTTCAAGAGAGTGAGAGGGCAAAGCTGAGTATGGTAGCCATTACTAAAAGAGAAGATGCTCGAAAAATTGAATGGCCTGAAGGTGGATAAATTACCGGGACCAGATGGACTACACCCCAGATTTCTAAGGGAGATAGCTGAAGAGATAGTGGAGGCATTAGTGGTGATCTTTCAGGAATCATTAGAATTCCAATCCCAGAGGACTGGAAAATCGATAACATTGACACCCCTGTTTAAAAAGGGAGTCAGGTAGAAATTGGAAAATTACAGATTGATTAGCCTAACCTTGGTTGTGGATAAGGTCCTGAAATTCATTATGAAGATTTCTGAGATTTCATGAGATTTCTGAATACTTGGAAGTGTTTGGTGAATGGGGCAGATTCAACATGGTTTCATCAAGTGGAGGTCATGCCTGACAAATCTTCTAGAATTCTTTGAGGAAGTAATGAGCAGGTTAGACCAAGGAGAGGCAATGGATGTTATCTGCCTGAACTTCAGGAAGGCCTTTGACAAGGTGCCACACGGGACGCTACTGAGTAAGAAAAGTGCCCATGGTGTTCAAGGCAAGGTGCTAGCATGGACAGAAGCTTGGTTGTCTGGCAGAAAGCAGAGAGTGGGGATAAAAGGGTCCTTCTCAGGATGGCAGCTGGTGATAAATGTGTTCCACAAGGCTTAGTGTTGGGACCATAACTTTTCACTTTATACATTAACGATATAGATGAAGGAACTGAGAACATTCTGGCTAAGTTTGTAGATGATAAAAGGATAGTTAGAGGGACAGGTAGCATTAGGAGGTGGGGAGGCTACAGAAATATTTGGACAGGTTACGAGTTTGGGCAAAGAACTGGCAGATGGAGTATAACGTGGGAAAGTACGAGGTTATGCACTTTGGTAGGAAGATTACAGGCATGTACTATTTTCTAAATGAGGAGAAAATTCAAAATTCTGAAGTGTAAAAAGATTTGTGAATTCTAGTCGAGGATTCTCTCTAGGTAAACTTACATGTTGAATAGGTAGTTGGGAAGGCAAATGCAATGAAGACATTTATTTTGAGGGGACTTGAATATAATAGAAGGGATGTTCTTCAGAGACTCTATAAGGCTCTGGTCAGACTACATTTGGAGGATTGTGTGCAATTTTGGGTCCCATATCTCAGGACAAATATATTGACCTTGGAGCATGTTAAGAGGAGGTTCATGAGAACAGTCCCAGGAATGAAAAGCTTAACATGTAAGGACTCTGGGTCTATACTGAATGGAGTTTAGAAGGACAAGGGGGGATCTAATTGAAATATACAGAATAATGAATGGCCTGGACAGAGTGGATGCTGGGAAGATGTTGCTGTTGGGAGGAGAGACTAGGACCTGAGGGCACAGCCTTAGAGTAAAGGGAAGATCTTTTAGAATGGAGATAAGGAGAAACTTCTTTTGCCAATGAGTGGTGAATCTATGGAATTCGTTGCCACAGAAGGCTTTGGAGGGGAGGTCATTGACAGTATTTAAGATCGAGATAGATAAGTTCTTGAGTATTAAGGGGATCAAGGCTTATAGGAAGAAAGCTGGAGAATGGTGTTGAGAAACTTAGCAGCCATGATTGAATGCCAAAGCAGACTCGATGAGCTGAATGGCCTAATTTTTGCTCCTATATCTTGTGGTCTTATGGCCTGTCCAAGTGTGAGATGGGAATGAGGTAGGGTGGGATGGGGGCAAGTGGGGGGGGGGCGATGCCTGCCTGTTGGTGGGTAATGATGTGAATGCTCAGGCCTTCAGTATATTCAAGACAAGTACTGAAAGACTGTGGACACAAATGGAATCCAGGGATCTGGGGATAGAGAAGAATTTAGAATCAGTGTAGAAGGTCAGATATAATCTTTATTGAATTGAAGAACAAAGTCAAGGCATGATACTCCCTATTCTTCTGCCTCGGAACACTTCAACCCCAGGGCATCAATGTGGACTTCACCAGTTTCCTCATTTCGTTGATTTTCCTGCTCCTTGGATGCTGCCTGACCTGCTGTGCTTTTCCAGTGCCACTCTAATCTTGACACTGCCTATTCTACTTCTGTTTTTCATGTTATGTTCTTATGAGTAGCCTGGATGCACTTCTGGTGAATATTTGAGGGAGAAATATGGAATAAAATATTGATGATGTTACAAGAAGTGTGGGAGGAGCTTTGTGTGGAGAGTAGAGTTTTTTGCTGGAAAGGCAAGCTGTGTTTTATCTTCCACGAACATTAGAGCAGACATTGCAACAGAATGAATGCAATGACTGCTTGTATATGATTCAAACCTGCATTATTCTGTGGGCACTTGTATTATAAGTTGCTATAAGATACTAAATAAACGTTGAAAGAAATGGGGATGCTGTGTATCAGAAAACAAAAACAGAGATTGCTCGTAAAGCTCAGCAGGTCTGGCAGCATCTGTCGTGAGAAATCAGAATTAACGTTTTGGCTTGAGTGACCCTTCCTCAAAACTCCACAAATGCTGCCAGACCTGCTGAGCTTTTCCAGCAGTTTCTGTTTTTGTTGCTATTATGAGACTGCTTGGGAAACGTATTTTTCGGTTGGAAGGACAAAGAGTCATGCATCATTACAATTACTGTTAAGAAATGTTAAAGTGCTACACTAATGTGATTGATGCAAATCACAGAATTCTACGACTGGAATTAGAGAACAAAGGCTATGACAACTACACTGCTATAAGAAAAAGATTAGATGGATGTTGGATGCCAGAAGATCCTCTCACTATCGAGGAGCATCTAACTTGACAGGGTAAATGACACAGACCATGCCCTCTGAGTGGCCTGCTCCTCTGTTCCGCTGCAGCCACTGAAGTCCAGTCACACACCAGCATCACCTACTTGCATTCAAACACATGAAACTTGTGTATTTCCTGACCTCCCACAGCCCAACTAGCTGATGTGACAGCTGTACACCAAAATTGGACAATGAAAGCAATAACTGTGTTAACATTTTGACTATAGCGACCTTTCCTGAGAACCTTTCTAAAGGACGGTCAGTGAACTCAAAACGTTTGTTTTCTCTCTCCACAGCTGCTGCCAGATCTGCTGAGTTTCTCCAGCAATTTCTGGTTTCAGATCTTCAGTAACTGCAGATCTTTATTTTATTATTTATAGTGACAATAACTGTTTTGCTCTCTCAAAACAAACTTAGGTCCTGAGAAATTATTATATATTTAAAGGGCCATGCATCCTGTTTCCTGGTTAAGTAAAACATATTGAACTTAACCTGTTGGAAAATGCCTGAAAATACTGACGTGTGTTTCTGGGGGATAGTGTTATAATGTTTTTGTTAGAGATGGTAGCTTCATCATTCTCTCTGCTACCTCACATGACACAGGGCCACAACTTGATCTTTGTGATAAATAGCCATACCTTGATTTTCGCAAAAATGAGTATGCCAAACGCATAGTGCACCTTCTAACTCTGCCACTGCACACATCTCTCACCAAGACTCATGGACTGCAACTCCCACTATTCCTTGCAGCATATCCACTCAGAACCTGAACAGTGAATGCAAATTGAAGGTGCACTATGCGCTTGGCATACTCATGTTTGTGAAAATCAAGGTATGGCTATTTATCACAAAGATCAAGCACACAAAATTGGGACTAGGTTGCGTATTAGTTAGGAGAGGGATCATGTGATGTTTATGTAGGTGGCTAGTGCAGCATTTATTGTCCATTTGAATTTGCAGCGAAGCCAACATATTAGGAAGGATGGAAAAATGCACAAGGGAATACAAAAACTGGCTGAATGTGCCAGACAAGGGCAGAACATGAGATCGACGATTGACAAAAGGAAGTAAAAACGTGGAAAGCCAAGAAGCATTGTATGTTTTCAGGCAGTGGGCCTCAAACTAAAACATAGGCCAAAGAGAAGATCAAAAACTATCCTGGTCACAGCAGGGACAGGTTGAGTTGTAGTCATCCAGATAAGAATAGTAGAAGTTCAGTTCTGAAGAAGGATTGCTGGATTTGAAATTTTAACTCTGTTTTCTTTTCACACTTGCAACCAGACCTGCTGAGTTTCTTTAGCATTTCTGTTAGATACAGTATACATAGTAGGGGTATAAATCACCAAGAACCTTGAATCTGTGAGCGGCACGGTGGCACAGTGGTTAGCACTGCTGCCTCACAGAACCAGAGACCCGGGTTCAGTTCCCGTCTCAGGCAACTGTCTGTGTAGAGTTTGTGCATTGTCCCCGTGTCTGCTGGTTTCCTCCCACAGTCCAAAAATGTGCAGGTTAGGTGAATTGGCCGTGCTAAATTGCCCGTAGTGTTAGGTGAAGGGATAAATGTAAGGGAATGGGTCTGGGTGGGTTGCTCTTCGGAGGGCCAGTGTGGACTTGTTGGGCCGAAGGGCCTGTTTCCACCCTGTAAAAAATCTAATAAAAAAAAATCTAATAAAAAAGAACAAGACCCAATGAACAGGTGAGTAGCATCATGAGAACTATTAGAGAAGGTACAGTAGCCAGCAACAAATTAGATGGTAAATTGTTGAAGGAAGAAAGATAAAATGGGTTTGGCAAAGAGAAGATATCAAAGATCAAGGTGTGTTTTGGATGAGGGATTTGTGAGAGAAGAAGGTGATTAATTTAACTACAAGATGACCTCCTGTCATCTGGAAATCTACCTTTCATAGCATCTAAACTCCTCAACACTAACCAATCCACTTCTATTTCTTTCCCAAGATCCACACACAAGTCGATCCTCTTGAACTCAACAATTCAGTCTGTTGTCAACCTACAGAATTGATTTATTTCCATCTTGGCTGTATTTTGTTATCTGTTTGACAAGATTCTATCTATCCACATCCATGACACTTTCTGCCACTTTAGCAGTTTTCAGTTTTGTAGCTGTGACCATTTCTCTTTCATCAATGTCCAATCTCATTATATTGTAATTCTCAGCAGGACAGCCTGTAACTTCAACTGAGGCTCAGCCAGTTCCCTTTGACCACAGCAACCCCTCAACCTGGTTGAAATTGTTCTCAAATTGTCCAACTTCTTGAATTCCACCCTCTTGCACCAAATATAAGGCTTTGCTATGGGAACATGCATGGTAATACCTGCCTTTTCATAAATTATGTGGAATATTCTCTGTTCCAGCCCTCAGGTCCCCTCCCTCACCTCTTTTTTTCTGGAACATTGATGACTGTATTAGTGTCCATCCCTGCTGTTTCTCCTGTATCGTGCAATTTCATCATCTTGCCTTCACATGCTTCATCTCTGACTCTTACCTCCCTTCCTTTAATTCACTACCCTCCTCTCTGCAGTTAGGCTCGTGACAAAAAAATCACTTCGAACCCACAGATTCCTACAGCTATCTTGACTACAATTGCTCACATCTTGGTTCCTGTAAAATCTCTATTTCATTCAGCCAGTTACTCTTTTTCTTTTGCATCTGTTGTGATAGTGTAATCTTCAGTACTAACATATCTGATATGCCTTCCCTTGTCCTCAATTAAGTACATGATCACCCTTTTCCCCAACCCCATTGTGCTTTACATGGTCGTTCAACGTATCTGTTTTGTTTCATACACTAGTGACTCTAACCCTTTCCCCTTTTCCATGATTTTATTTTCACCATCCTCTGCGTTCAACAGATCACCTTCCACCAGTTACTGGAAGGATACTACTAAGCTGAAGACAGTTCAGAACAGATTTGTCAGGATGTTACTGGGTATAGGAGGTTTGAGTTATAAAGAGAGGCTGGATAGGCTGGAGCTTTTTTCATTAGAGCATAGAAGGTTGAGAGGTGACCTTATAGAAGTGTATAAAATCATGAGGGGTATAGATAGAGTTAATGGTAGGTATCTTTTCCCTAGGATGGGGATTTCAAGACTGGGGGCATGTTTTTAAGGTGAGAGGAGAGAGATTTAAAAAAGACATGAGGAGCAATTTTTTTACATAGAGGGTGGTTCGCATGTGGAATGAACTTCCTGAGAAAGTGGTGGATGGGGGCACAATTAGAACATTCAAAAAACATTTGGATAAGTACATGAATAGGAAGGCTTTGGAAGGATATTAGCCAGGAGCTGGCATGTGGGATTAGTTTAGTTTGGGATTATGTTTGGCATGGATTGGTTGGACCAAAGTGTCTGTTTCCATGCTATATGACTATATCTCCCATACCAACAGAATGATCCCACCATCAAACATCACTTTCATTTGATTTATTGTTATCACAAGCACTGAGGTACAATGAAAAGTGTTGTTTTGAAAGCTATACAAACAGATCGTAGTATACAAAGTGCATCAGGGTAGCATAATAGAGTGCAGCCACAGAGGAGGTGCAGTGAGAGAAATCAACATTAACATTTGAGATGTCTGTTCAAAAATCTGATAAGAGTGGGGAAGAAGCTTTTTCTGAATCTGTTCGTACATGTGTTCAGATACCCTTCACTTTTCCAGAGGGTCTTTTTCCTCTGTATCTTGGTGCACTCCTAAATCACAGTCAACAATCCCCACCCTTCTCACAACACATCAGTCTGCAAGTGCAGCAACTGCAACCCCTGTTTGCATACCTCCTCCCTTCTCACTGTCCAAGGTCCCAACCTCTCCTCAAGTGCAGCAGTGATTTATTGTTCACAATATAATCTCTTCTATACTGGGGGAAATCAAATGCAGACTGGATGTTCCCTTTGCAGAATATCTTAGTTCAATGTATATAGATGACTCCAGCTTCCGTTCACCTGTGACTTTAATTCTCGGCTCCACTCCCACTGTATTTTTTCTTTCCTTGGCCTCCTTCACTGAGCCATTGAAACTCAATGTAAGTTCAAAGAGTAGCACTTCACCTTTTGATTAGGCACTTTCTGGACTTGCTTCAGTGCCAACAATTTCAGGCCATAACTTTTGACTTTTTTTGTTTCAATGGCTGGTGACCTAGAGTCTGCTTTCTCTTGGAACATCTTTAGATTTATTTTCTTGCTCCGTTGCTGTTTGCAGGAGGTGCCACAAACCAATTGCTGTTTTTCCTACATTGCAACAATGATTGCACTTTACAGACTTTTAATTTTCTGTAAACCGCTTGGGACATTCTGAAGTCATGAATGGTTTTCTACATAAACGTAATTAGCTATTTTCTTTTAATATTACACCAAATTAACAAAACTATTAGCTAAACTATATTATTAACTTCTACCTAAATGTCAATATAGGCTTGGACTGTTCTTTCATTTGTCAGCAGGAAACCTGTGTTCACGTCATTGTCAACCTATTTCGGATCAGTACAAATATGACAAATATTTGCTTTTGTTTGTTAGTTTCAGTGTGTTGTCCATAGTGGGATTACTCAGGATGTTTAGCTAGAGTTACAACAGCATCGATGGTTGCCGAACTGGTTTCTGAGCGCAGGTTCGGACATGAGGTTTATCACGTTTGTGATTAGGTCATGATGTGATCATTTTATTGAGTGATTGTCTTTAAATGCGAGCACGGGTATTAATCATTTTGCTGAAACCTGATTAGGCCTTTAGTCAGGTTACCAGTCAATTACTACACATTTTGATCAGAATGAACCAAAGTATGACTTTGATTTTTCCATGGTTATCTTTTACAGTTTGTTGTTCATGATTGAGGCTCGGGAATTGGAAATGCACTTTCCAAATTTGTGGAAAACACTGAATTGAAATGCACAGTTAATATAGAGTGGGACTGCAACCAGCCATAAGGGTACACTAGTAATAGTAGAGAATACAGATTTAACTGGTAAATGAGCCTTGATATAAGTAAGCATGAAATGGTACATTTTAGTTAGAAGAATAAGGAGGTCACATATTCCTTATCAAATAAGTGTCCAGGTAGGTTAAAGAAACAGCAGGAATTGGATCCACAGATACAGCAATCATTAGAAGTAGTGACACAGGTTAGTTAGAACATTCAAAAAAAGTTAGCAAATTACAGGGCTTCAATCCCAGAATGGTAGAATTGAAAAGAAAAGAAGTTTTTCAAACTTATGTAGAACATTTGCTAGACTATATTTGAAGTGCTATGGAAAGTCTGGCATTGGATTTGCTTGTGGTCTTGTAGTAAACAGACCTGAGCCGTTTTCACATTTTGTGATGTTCACCTGACTAATCAAGCATGAGAAATGATAAAGGCAAGAAGACTCATGGTAGAATTGAGTGTACGTGCTCTGATAGTAACCACATAGTAAGTAAAGTAGCCATGGTCCCAGAGGATCCTGGGACTGCTTTGTCATCAGAGAGAGATGAATAGTGATGGTTTAACCTGAGGGTCACCATGCCTTAGCAAAGAGAGAGGTTTGGAAGAAGAGTAATTCATGATAACCTCTGCTGGTATAGATAGTAGTCATGATTTGGAGATGCCGGTGTTGGATTGGGGTGTACAAAGTTAAAAATCACAATCAGCTGATAAAGGAGCGTCACTCCGAAAGCTAGTGTGCTTCCAGTTAAACCTGTTGGACTATAACCTGGTATTGTGTGATTTTTAACTCTGCTGGTATAGGAATTGAGGTCATGCTGTTGACATCACTCTGCATTACAACCAGCAGACAGCCAACTGAGCCAACAACAGACGATAAAGCTAGAAGTAATGGTCGCTTATCTGAAAGATACAGCAACAATCATGGAGATTTTATTTGGCATACACATTTACAAAAAGAAATTAGTTTGCAAAAGGTAGCCCAGATGAGGAGCTCATGGAATGTGTTCAGGCCATTTTCCAGGAATACCTTCTTCAGGAATCATCCAGAGAGCAAGCTAAATTAAGTTAGAATTAATTAATGATCTTATAATGAAAATGCCTCTAGGTATCAGCAATCATAATATAATTACGTTTGGAATTAAGTTTGATGGAGAGAAAAGTGGGTCAGGGTCTAGTTTTTCAGATTTTCAATGTCCTTCAGATTGATTGCAGTTCTGACAACATCTGCCAACAAGCTCTGACACTGTTGGGCTGCTGGTGCTACATTTGATCAGATTGGCTGGCAACTCGAGAGGATGGATCTTCCTCCTACAAAGTGGCAAAAATCCCGATCTCCACCAATTCAATCCACCAGCTGCACATCCCCACATCAAAGCTATATGCTTTTACTTAGTGAAAGTTTCAATTATTCTTAGATTGATTAGACAACCTGAACTGATGACAATTTTACTTTTAGAAACAAGTTTTATTTTTAACAGCCCGAACTGGCAGTCTATTTAATTCACACCAAAAAAAAATGAACAGGCCAACAGGATTTTTTTTTACATTAGTTAATGAAATATGGCATTGTTTATAATAGAAAAATAAGTGAAAAACATGATAACATTTGCTCAAAGTTGGTCAGTGTAAACATCAACTTACTTTTATAGGACATATTCTAATGGTGATTCACTGTATTTAAAATAAACCTTCATTACAATGCAGCACCTAAGAGTGAAATTTGAAGGTGTTGAAATATTTTGGACCTGCTCTTCAAAATTTTCCCAAATCCTCAACTGGCTTCTCCCTGTGGTCATGAACTTTTTAAGGCTTTCAAAACCCATACCAAGACGTGAAAATAATGTGTGGAAGGTAATATAATTTTCCTGTGGTCCTCACAAGAAAGACTCTAAGCTCAGAACTAATGCCATTCTTACCTTCAGAAAGGCCACATGAAAATAACACAGGGCTAGGAAGATAGGGAAAAAATGTTTTCCCAGCAAAAAATAATGTAAGTTCAACATTTCACAACTTGATTTGCACCTGCACTGGGAGATAAAATGTGGTGCCGGGTCTTCACTATTATGAAAAAGCACATTGAGGCCCTGAAATGAGTTTTTAAAAAATAATTGCTTAAACAGCTTGGGATGATTAACATCGACCTCTTCTCTTTCTTAAACTCTTGTTGCCTCAGCTATCACCTACAGTGATAGCATATCATTTAAGATGCACAATTTGAAATTGTGTCCATCTGTTAGTATACTAACAGCAGCAGGTACAAGTAGAATTTAATCAGTAATGCCCATTTTGGAATTGACTGTCCTGGTCAGAGGGCACTGGTAATCTCGATTAGAGCTGTCATTAACATGGAGCACTGAATAGTGGTATTATAGTTGTTTTCACATCAGAAAGGTAAGCTATTAATATCAACATATTGATTGCAGATTTAGAAGTGAGTAGCTGAAATGGTGTGAATTTTGAGAACTGTAAAAGAGCCAGCTACTGTAGGAAATAGCAAACATAAGTGCATAACTCTTTACTTCTGGGTGAGAAAGGATGCCTTTGAATTTTCAAGTTCCTGATGATTTTGTGTCAGAAAGAAACACTAGACAGAATTGGAATTTCCCTCAAGACTCAATGATAAAATTATTACATAGTCATAGATTCAAACAGTAAACCTGAACACATTAGAGTAACAAATTTATAAACAGTGATGGGAACACAGTGTTAAAATCTGAACTGCACCTGATAACTCACTGAGGAGCGGAAAGCCAGGCTAGAGAAATATTGAGTGCCCTGAAAACGCATGTGAGCCCTCTATCAATGTTATTTATGAAGAATATGTTTTTAGCATCGGAGCTTAGGAAAGAAGGAAGACATATTTACACAATGGCCAGAAAGAAGATCAAAGCCAGAGGACAAGGTTTGTATATCGTGGCGGACACCACACAACAGGAAACATTTACAGCATTTGGAGAGCAGTGCTCTAACTGCAGCAAGCTAAGTCAATTTGCACACATACTTAACTGGTAAAAAGAAAAGCAAGCTCATAAAGATTGTTGTTGGAAAGATGGCAATCTTTGATTCTGATAAGACATCACCACAGGACAGATTGGCATTGCCAAGTCTTAAGGTGATAAGTCATTTGTGACTGTTCGAAAGATAACTACAGATAGAGGGCATCAAGTGAATGTGAGGCATCAGATAGATTTTGAGTTTCACAGATCTGTGTCAATTGGCTGAAGATGCAACCCACTGAAGGTAAAGCTTTGGCTATAAGATTGCACAACACTTATCCCAAGGGGACAAACAATGGTGAAAGGCAAATGGAAGAATAAAACTCCAGATTGGAGACATTAAACATTGACAGAATGCAGAGCTGGGCTGAGAAGTGGCAGATGGAGTTCAACGTGGATAAATGTGAAGTGAATCATTTTGGAAGGTCAAATTTGAATCCTGAATACAGGGTTAAAGAAAGGATTTTTGGCATTGTGAAGGAACAGCGGGATATTGGGGTCCACCTACATTGATCCCTCAAAGTTGTCACCCAAGTTGATAGGGTTGTTAAGAAGGCGTATGGTGTGTTAGCATTCATTAACAGGGGGAATTGAGTTTAAGACCTGTCTGGTTTTGCTGCAGCTCTATAAAACCCTGGTAGGACCACACTTGAAATATTGTGTCCAGTTTGGTTGTCTCATTATAGGAAGGATATAGATACTTTAGAGAGGGTGCAGAGGAGATTTATTAGGATGCTGCCTGGATTGGAGGGCTTGTCTTATGAAGAGAGGTTGAGTGAGCTCGGGCTTTTCTCACTGGAGAGAAGAAGGAAGAGAATGAAGAAGAGTTACCCTATTGCCAGACATGTTTAATGATATTAAGGACAACACCTGTCAGTGCAGTGCTAAAGAACCACTTGTGACTTGATAGAGGCATACAAGGTAATGCAAGGCATAGATGAAGTAGATAGCCAGAGACTTTTCCCCAGGCCAGAAATGGCTGTCACAAGGGATCATAATTTTAAGGTGATTGGAGGAAGATATAGGGGAGATGTCAGAAGTAGGTTCTTTACGCAGAGAGTGATGGTTCGTGGAATGCACTGCCAGAGGTGGTAGTAGTGTCAGAGACATTAGGGACATTTAAGTGACTACTGGACAAGCACATGGACGGCAGTAAATTGAGGGGTGTGTATGATATGTTGATCTTAGATTAACATAAATGCTTGGCACAACATCATGGGGTGAAGGGCCTGTATATAGTGCTGTACTTTTCTATGTTCTAAACAAAATCCACTTATCTCACTGAAACAAGTCTAAAGCCTAAACTGGGAGAAAGTGAGGACTGCAGATGCTGGAGATCAGAGCTGAAAATGTGTTGCTGGAAAAGCGCAGCAGGTCAGGCAGCATCTAAGGAGCAGGAGAATCGACGTTTCGGGCATGAGCCCTTCTTCAGGACCTTCAATACCTGAAGAAGGGCTCATGCCCGAAACGTCGATTCTCCTGCTCCTTGGATGCTGCCTGACCTGCTGTGCTTTTCCAGCAACACATTTTCAGCTAAAGCCTAAACTGGCAAGCCTAAATGTAGCAGAAGGGCTAAACTGATCCAAAAAATTAGTAAATTATTTTCATAGATCATGAATGTCTTCCTGATAAATATCAACTCAAAGCAGGCAGGAGAGTGAGACCAGAAAAGCATCTGCATGCAGCTGTTGTTGTTGAGCCGGAAATACAAGATGGAGGAGTTGATAAAGAAGACAGTAAGCAAGAAAATGACAATGCCTACCTACTGAATTAGCCACATGGGACCAGTGGAAAAGGACAGGGAAAACAGAGCTTGCATAGATTCGAAGGATTTCAATAAAGGTTTGAAGAGATATCATTTTTCCATATCAACCTTTGAAGAAATTTTGCCTCTATTTGTCAAGGCAATTGAAGTTGGACCAAGTCAGCAGTTTTCTGATGACATTTCTGGGCACTATTTGGAAAATTCAAATCTGCATGCTATTTGGCATTTCCTCTGCTCCAGAATGGTATCAACATAGACAGCATGAGGTAGTCAGCAATCACTCACAGAATAGAAGCAAGAGTGGATGATATTCCAATCTTAAGGTGTGAAGATATGGAGTAAGAAGACATCACAGACCACAATCAAAATCTAGTGCTAGAAAGAGAGCTCAGATAAACTGAGGATGAACAAGAAAAAGATGCAATAGAAGATCTCTGAACTCAATTACCAAGGACATATGCTGACCGAGAAAGGACTTTGCTCAAATCCTGATGAGGTGAGAGATACAACAACTAATAGATGTGAAATCAGTACAAGAAGTTGTTGAATTTGTGAATTGTTTAGCAAAGTGCTTGCCTCTTTGAACATGAACCTCTATACATGCTCACTGTAAAGGACATGCAGTGGTATTGGAATGCAGAACAAGAAAAAGCTAGCACTAACATCAAGCAATTAGTGATGACAAAGCTAGTGCTGAGCTACTACAATTTAATATGATGCTGCCACCTTGCTGTGTGCTGTCAGAAAGACTGGACTTGAAGCAAACATCATGTAGCAAGAACAACAAGTTATACCTGCATCACAGGTATTAGCACCAAGTGTACAGACTGAGGAAAAGTACTTGGCTGCTGTCTTTGCGTTGGAACATTTTTGTCAATACTGGTTTGGAAGAGTCAGAGTGACAGTAGAGTCTAACCACAAAGTGCTTCAAACTGCTCCTATCTTCCTCTCAAACTGCTCCTATCTGGTCCAAAGCATTTGTAGAGTGATATTTTCATAATAGAGATAACATTTGAAGCTAATATGAAGCAAAGGAAACAAATGCACATTGCTAATTTACTGTCAAGAGTAGTACTCCCTATGAAGAAAGTTGAAGACTTTAATACAGAATAAGGAAACTTTCATATTCAATGAAAAACAACAACATGACATGGTCTGGAAGTATTTAACGTAGCAGAGAATCCGAAAGTCAAGCATCTTACTCAGTTCAAAGACCTTCCAATGTTATGTGAAGCAATGATGAAAATATTGCCTGAAACCATCAAGAACACAGCTGTTGCTATAAGAATATATTGAATATACAGAGATAAAGAGATTTTCCAAGATGGCAACTTGTATGAAGTAATTATCCCTAAGATGGTGAGAAAAGTGATGCTGAAATGCATCCTTGAAAGCCAGCAAGGCAATCAATCTAGTCTAAGGAAAGCAGAACAGTTACCCTATGGCCAGACATTGAGTCATAGAGATGTACAGCACGGAAACAGACCCTTCGGTCCAACCCGTCCATGCCGACCAGATATCTCAACCTAATCTAGTCCCACCTGCCAGCACCCGGCCCATATCCCTCCAAACCCTACCTATTCATATACCCATCCAAATGCCTCTTAAATGTTGCAATTGTACCAGCCTCCACCACATCCTCTGGCAGCTCATTCCATACACATACCACCCTCTGCGTAAAAAAGTTGCCCCTTAGGTCTCTTTTATATCTTTCCTCCCTCACCCTAAACCTATGCCCTCTAGTAGTCTATTATATGCAGTATTTTGCCTCAGTATTGACTAAACTCAGTTTGGTGCCATCTTATATCACTCGAGCTACTTTTTCAGGAAGTGAATCTCTCCACCTGATGTCAAAATACTCTGTTCCTGCTTAGATGGAAATAAATCCTGTTAATTTCATCCCAAATTCAGGCTCGGTTATTTTGTATTTATTCATTGGAAATGAGCAGGGATAGAAAACATTCTAGGAGGAAGTGAGGACTGCAGATGCTGGAGATCAGAGTCAAGAAAAGCACAGTAGGTCAGGCAGCATCCGAGGAGCAGGAGAATCAACATTTTGGGCATAAGTTCTTCATCAGGAATGTGGCTTGTGCGCGGGCTGCTGAGAGATAAATGGGAGGGAAATTGATCTGTGGGGAAGGTAGCAATGATATTAAGGACAATATCTGTCAGTGCAGTGATAAAGAGCCGCTTGTTACTGATGACATCTCAGGCAGACCATGGATTAAGTTTTGCATAGACATCTTCACCTTCTCAAGAACTGATTTTCTCATCCGTAGTAACAATGATGTGGACTACTGGGATATGATCAGTTGATGTAAACAACCTCCTGTGACATTGCTGAATGCTTGACAGCACATTCCAATCATAGAAGCATTTGAGATATATTGATAAGTGACAATGGCCATCAATTCTTGAGTGAAAAATTCAGACGCTTCATAAATGATTGGAAAATTCAGCATTCACATTTCATCCCCACACTATGCCCAGTCAACTGGAGATGCAGAGCAGCTATGAAAATTGCCAAAAATGTCACAAATAAATCAAATGGATCCATCATAGATGTGTACAATGCAATCCTAGAGTGGAGAATGACAGCTAATGAAGGCATGGAAAATAGTCCAGTCCACCAACCAATGTTCCATCATACCCAAACTATTCTTCCAATAGCTAAAAATGAAAGCTACTGCAACCAGAAGTAGTATCAGGAGTGAGTAACAAAATCAAGGTAAAATATTAGAAAGCCAAATTTCACTTTAATAACCTATCTGATTATTGTCAGAACTAAGCATCAGGGAGCCAACGAATGTACAAACAATTCAACGACGTTAACAAAAATGAGCACTTGGTAACTTGTGAACTGTTTGGAGAAGTTGCCTCCTCAATCCCAAAAGGGCAAACGCGAATGACCAGCTATGTCATCACAATCTCAGACACTGCTCCTCACTACCAACAGCTGATTAGAAGAATGTGATATTAAAAGCTACACAATATGCAGAATGAGCATCAATCCCAGGGATCCACTGTTCCTTAAAAAGAATGATGAGTTAGCAGCAGCAGTTAACAGTCGACATCAATTCTCCTGCTCCTCGGATGCTGCCTGACCTGCTGTGCTTTTCCAGCACCACATTCTCAACTCTGATCTCCAGCATCTGTAATCCTTATTTTCTCCTAGCAGCAGTTAACAACACAGCAACATTTGCCATGGAAATGACATTCCCTAAAGAAAGAACGGCACCTCAGGAATGAACAGATATCAGAGGAATAGCTAACATCAATGTACATGCATACCAATAGAAGACCTGAATGCTTTAAAAATCCAGTGTGTCATGTATGTACAGAGGTTGACCAAAAGAGACAGACTCAAATGAACAAACAGCTTTTGTAGATGAGTGATAATTTTCTTTATGGACCATGTATATTGGGTAACTTACGGTTGTGCACAAGGGAAAGGAGATATTTAGAGAAATATACAGTGTACATAATGAATTGCCATAATCATGTCACCTCTGTTGTATTTGCTTTCTGGTTAGAAAAAGAAGCCATTAAAGCCTAGACATAGAAAACACTTTTTTTTCCAGTCATGTTTCATTGCTGGTCATCTCACATGCTTACTTTCTTGGGTGTCACCAAAGTTGAGGTCATTGTAACTTTGTCAGAATCTCCATTTCTTGGCATCACATCTATTGTACCATTAATGAACATCATCAGCTTTTAGCAAAAAATGAATAGCAAAAAGTAACAATTTACCTTTAAGGTATCAGAATTCTTTAAATTTACCAAATTTATTTGTCTTGTAAGCAACTTTCTGAGACCTGTTCCAATGTCTTCTCCCACTGTCCCCTTGGAAACCTCCAGAGTAACTCTGGAGTTAAACCTTAGTTAACAGTTAAGCCTTATATAAACAGAACTGCCTTTGAAAAGCAGGTGAGGTCAGTGTATTCAGTCAGCTCGGTGTGAATTGTGTTAATATTTATGTACTGACCAACACACCATTGGAGAACCAGTCCAACTTAATGAAAGAAGAATCAGACAAAAAGTCTACTTTAATACTGAATCTGCAAATGGTGATAAATTGTGAGCTAAAGAGCTAGGGAGGTGTTATTTCCTTAAACATTTCATTAGGTGCTTTTCATTTCCAGTACAATAATCTTGGCAGAACTGGGTTAACATAGCACATAGCAGCCAGTACTGCTCCAGGTTATATTTGTGCTGTGTGTGTGTGGGAGCACCCATGGGGAAATCTCTTCCCTCTTTTCCTGTCAATCCAATAGACACTGATGATGACGAATAGTTTCAACAGATTTGCCAATTTCCGAATTCTTCTGTAACTGACAGATCTGCTTGAAGCTGTTGGGTTTGTTAGATTATTATTGATTTGCAGATGTAGGTCACTACCTCAAAACTCACATCATGCAACTTTTCAATGTGCTGTTGAAGAGTTCTAAAGACTTGTGTCAGCAATTGGATCTTTAAAATGAACATTTAGTTTTATGGTGTATCTCATTTTCTTCTGCAACAAGTGTGAACTCACCAGAGACTCTGTAAAAATATACCAGCTAAACAAATGCGCATCAATTGGCAGTGAATTGAAGATTAACTAAGCGAGTAAATGCTAAAGCCAGGGATCACAGCAGTTGAATCTCCAAAACATGTTAAAAATGCATGATCCTTTGAGGTATTGTACTATGAACTGCTTTTTGTTCTATATCCCTCAATATTGAGTGAAATATCTCTGTACTACCCCACCACTTGCTAATGTTCAGGTTTGATAAACTCTCTGCCCTGCTTCCTTGGATTTGCATATGTATTTTCTGTTAAACTCCTGCAAGAAAAAACTCAGAAGTTAGCACTTGGCTGTACTGTCCTTCAGACTGCAGTGTTGTCTACAAGTTGGCATTTAGACCTCATTGGAAAACAGTTCAGACTCCTAATTGAATTTTATGGTCACAGTAAATTGACAGTACTTACCTCTGACTTCGTAGAAAGCCAAGACAAAGATCTAATAAGCTCTGTGCTGCAGAGTTCCTCTTTCTGCACATCACTGTTCCAAGGCCCAGGACTATGACTCTACAGGCTGAGAGACATGCTAAAGCTTAGGGCAGTTGCTGCTAAGTGCATTGTGGAAAGACTGCTGTCTGAGGTCACCCTGCTGAAGATAAGTAGGGGTCTATTCAATTATTGGATCCTCCTAATGCCTCAAGTATATAACAATATTAGTATTGCATGCATAAGAGAGGTCTTTGGTTTGTTGGACAGACTCAAATCCAATGTTTTGTTTATTTATTGGTTATATATTGTATATATGCAATGTATGTATACAGAGATTTTTTATGATTAAAGTATAATGTTGAAATAAAAAAATCCACATCACAGTCTTTACATATGCAGAACAATCAAACCGAAGACATTCCTTACTCAAACAAGATGATACTTACGTATATTTGAGCCATGGGGAGAGTCTGATAACTGAGTGACTATGTATCTATATAAAGATTTTTATGAATAAAGCATATTGTTGAAATAATTTTTTTAAAGAAAACCATTCTGTATCACCTGTCTTTCACAGCTGAATGCAGATTACAAAATCCTGCCAACCAGGTCAGGTCTGCTCTGAGATCAGTGATTCACCCCAACCAAACCTGTGCTGTACCAGGCAGGATGATCACTGACAGCGTTGCGCTCCTCATGGGTACGACCAGTTACATGCAGGATGGCGGGGGTGGGGTTGGAGGTGTGGACACCGGCCTCATCAGCCTGGACCAGGAGAAGGCCTCCGACAGGATATCACACAGCTACATGTGGGACTTGCTGTCCAAGATGGGCTTTGAGAAGGGAGTCTGCAATTGAATTGGACTGCTCTGCACCAACATCGTTAGTGCAGTCTAAATCAATGGGTGGGAATCAGAAAGCTGCCTGACCAGATGTGGAGTCAGGCAATGCTGCCCTCTCTCTGCTGCCTATTTTGAGTGTTGTATAGAACCTTTTGCTAAGTCCATCAGGAAGGATGTGAGGCTGAAAGGGGTGACTATTTCTGACAGCAGAGGCCTGCATGTCAAAGCCAGTCTGTACACGCGTAATGTCACTGTTTTCTGCTCAGATCTGCTGTCAGACTCATGAGCATCTGTGAACATTTTGAAATGGCCTCAGGCGCCAAGGTAAATCAAGGCAAGAGCGAGGCCATGTTCTTTGGGAACTGTGGTAACTGATGCTTCATACCCTTCTCCAGGACGGATTACCTTAAGGTGCTGAGAATATTGTTCAGAGGGGCTAGGGCATGTGGCAAAACTTGGGAGGAGCGTATTTCCAAAGTGATACAGAAACTGGGCTTTTGGGAGCACCGCTGCCTCTTCATTGTGAGTAAAACTCTGGTCATCAGGTGTGAAGTGCACTGGTATTGTTGTACCTGGGAATGGCTGGCCTATTCCCACAGCCTGCTCCACTGCAGTCACCCAAATCATCTTCTACTTCTTCTGGAGGTCAAAGATGGACCATATTTGCAGAGACACCACGTACAAACTCTGGGTGGGGGTAAGATTGTACCCAACACCACCGTCATCCTGATGGCCACCTTTGTGTGTGGCTGCATCAAGCTGTGCATAGATCCTTGGTATGCAAACATCAAGTGTCACTCTGTACTGAGGTTCTACCTGTCCCTGGTGTTATGAAGGATTGGTCTGGCCTTGTTACCACAGAGTCCTCCAAGTAGTTGGATCATTCCATATCAGCTGTCCTTCATGGAAAAATTTGTGAAAGAAACACCTTGACTACAAGTCCATCAGAAAGTGGTCAGCACATAGAGTCCTCAAGATGCTGTGGTTAATCCTGTTGGGTGGTTCCCTGAGCAGAATGTCAAAGTCATTTGGCAGAATCCTCATCACTAGAACTTTCCAACAAGCACCAAGACGTTATTTGTGAGATCCTTCATGCATGCTCAGAATCTCTGTGCCACCTCATGCTGATCTTGTAGCTGTGCAGGGGACAAAGATGGTCACACATCTCCTGCTGAATGTGCCTTTGCAAAGGAAGTCTGGAGAAAGATGCAGTTGCTCTTGTTGACACTCATACCAAGCAGCTCTATGACAGGACTCTGCGCTTTATCGCCTGTACACCGGGACGCACACTGAGACAAACATTGACTGTGCCAGGAGGACCATCAACTTGCTGAAAGACGTCTTTGGTCTGCCCAAAACCTATTGGTTAACCTTGAACAAGTATTGCAGACTGGCACATTCCAAGGTTCAGTCCCCCCAAGCTGAGGGATGCAGTAAAGCAGGTGATTATTGTGTGAACTTGTTTCCTGCCAGAAAATGTCATTTAACTGCTGTCATCAATAACTTCTAATGTTCAGTGACACTAAAGAAGTATATACAGCTAGCTTATGGCTCCTACAACAGTTAGACAATAGACAATAGACAATAGACAATAGGTACAGGAGTAGGCCATTCAGCCCTTCGAGCCTGCACTGCCATTCAATATAATCATGGCTGATCATTCCTAATCAGTATCCTGTTCCTGCCTTATCTCCATAACCCTTGATTCCACTATCTTTGAGAGCTCTATCCAACTCTTTCTTAAATGAATCCAGAGAGTGGGCCTCCACTGCCATCTGGGGCAGAGCATTCCACACAGCCACCACTCTCTGGGTAAAGAAGTTTCTCCTGAGCTCTGTCCTAAATGGTCTACCCCGCATTTTTAAGCTGTGTCCTCTGGTTCGGCACTCACCCATCAGCAGAAACATGTTTCCTGCCTCCAGAGTGTCCAATCCTTTAATAATCAGATCCCTTCTCAGCCTTCTAAACTCAAGGGTATACAAGCCAAGT
>NC_057721.1:21134324-21136756 GCF_004010195.1 Chiloscyllium plagiosum | reverse complement strand
TACGTGTATGGAATGAGCTGCCAGAGGAAGTGGTGGAGGCTGGTACAATTGCAAGATTTAAGAGGCATTTGGATGGGTATATGAATAGGAAGGGTTTGGAGGGATATGGGGTGGGTGCTGGCAGGTGTGACTAGATTGGGTTGGGATATCTGGTCGGCATGGACGGGTTGGACTAAAGGGTTTGTTTCCATGCTGTACATCTCTATGACTCTATTATTCTGTGTGGACAGACTGGAGAAAAGATCAGAAAGAAACACCAACATTGATTTAAAATAATGATAATATCTGTGAAGTCAAATATTCCACTGGTGAGCTACTCTGCAATTCATATCTTCACAACATTTATTAACTAAGTTGTGATTCTCGACTCATGCTGTTGAACAAAGGCCTTCTGGAATGTTATCTTGATGTCTATAAATTGGTAGCAAAACCTGTTATGCTATTAGCTCTGCCTAGACAGATTCTGTAAATTATTCAAACTTAAATAATGTCACATATTTGCAGAAAATTACTGAAGCAACAGAACCTGCCTTACATAATGTCAGAAATAATACTAGGCAGGACCAAATTACAAAGAAAGTCTCTTATCCTACAATTGTAATTTTAATGACCAAAAACGTAATTACTTAAGAAAATATGAACTGATGAGTGGAGTGATAAAAATCATTTTGATCATGAGGAAAAGATCATTATTCTGAAACTTTTTAAAGCGTGGTTAGACTGAGATTAATTTATGGTAGACAGTTTATTTAAACTGTAAAGTCTCCTTGGGAGTGGGGGTTGAGGGTAGTGATAGATTAGAAACTGCCTCAAATTGTCCTGCATCTCAGTTTTTCTGAAGTATTCATTAGCTGGGTCTTACCAGCGGCACTTCTGTGTCATTACATTAAAGATGTGCTGGAGAAAATGAGTTGTGCTAAAAGACTTCCGATTGTTAATGAAAGAAAGATGTATTTTGACTGTCTTTCACAGCCTCAGCATTTAGTGGCTGACAAATGCTTTTGAGGTGATGTTTTTGCTGCAATGTTGTAAACTACCTGCTGTACTCATTTGGTACAGAGTCTTCTTGTTGTGGTATGCCTTATAATCTCTAATACCACCCCCCCCACCAATGTCTGGATGAATACATTATCTCTATCTTGCTTTAAGCTAGAGCTATAACAAACTTTGTTTTTCAATATTCTGATCTGTCCTCTTTACAACCAGAATGGATGATCTTAATTTCCCACAATGCATTATCTTTGACACCATCTTTTTCCTTGCTTTGAATGTCTTATAATTTCACTTCCAATTCACATAAGTTACTTTGATTTTTAGTGCATTCTGTCAATTTGATAGAATACTTTCTATTCCTTCACCCAGGTCACAAATATAAGTATACTGAAAAAGTTCTGGTTCAATTACTCGGGGTGTGTCGCTTGGCACTTGTTACCAATCAGGGAATTTGCACATTAACATGTGGGTGCCGGTGCTCATGGAGCATGCGCTGAGATGTTGGTTTCCAATATAAAGGTTGTTTGGAGCAAGCAGTGAACTGAATCCACCAGGTCCTCTCCCCGGTGTACATGCTGAGTTTTTATGACATGGTGAGTTTGGTAAAATGGGAGGTTGAATACCGATGAGGCAAGTTGTGATATTAATAAGATAATTAGCAAGCAATAATCACCTTCAATTTGACATTTCACCACTGTTTAGAGTGAATCTCATCACCCTGAATTTGACATAGGCTTCAATAGACATCATCTGAATCTGTTACGCATCTCGCCATTACCCTCTTTGCTCAGACACTGACAGATTCTGCCCAAAGTTTCTGGTCCTATAGTAAGACTTTGAATCATTGAAGGAGTTAAATCTTATCCACCATTGTCACTGGAGGCTGCTCACTGCAAATCATCTGATGGAGCTTAGTTCCTGCATTTACATTTGTTTGAACTTCCTGGAAAATTTAATGTGAAGAGTTTTTATTTTTCTGTTGCTGCAGTATTGACACCTTGCCCCAGCACCCGTTGGTGATTTTGACACCAATTATCCCAATGCTAGCTAAAGATTCAGATTATGTAAGAAACAGATTATAGGATTGTCCACAGAGAGGGTTTAAGGGTGCAACAATGCTAAAGGAGAACATCAGGGCGAACTAACCATTCAATAGCATTCTGTCAAAAGAGGATTTAGGGGAAGAGATAAATCAGGGTTTATATTTGGATTAATTGCCCTAATAGTATGTTATGGAGAAGTAATGACATAATAGGGCATAGTAAAAACAACGGCTGCAGATGCTGGAAACCAGATTCTGGATTAGTGGTACTGGAAAAGCACAGCAGTTCAGGCAGCATCCGAGGAGCAGGAAAATCGACATTTCAGGCAAAAGCCCTTCATCAGGAATACAGGCAGAATGCCTGAAGGGTGGAGAGATAAATGAGAGGAGGGTGGGG
>NC_057721.1:21064487-21133906 GCF_004010195.1 Chiloscyllium plagiosum | reverse complement strand
GGGAGATATATCCCTGGTGGTGGGGTCTGTTTGGAGGTGGCGGAAATGTCGGCGGATGATTTGGTTTATGCGGAGGTTGGTAGGGTGGAAGGTGAGCACCAGGGGCGTTCTGTCCTTGTTGCGGTTGGAGGGGTTGGGTCTGAGGGCGGAGGTGCGGGATGTTGACGAGATGCATTGGAGGGCATCTTTAACCACGAGGGAAGAGAAATTGCGGTCTCTAATGAAGGTGGCCATCTGGTGTGTTCTGTGGTGGAACTGGTCCTCCTGGGAGCAGATCCGGCGGAGGCGGAGGAATTGGGAATACGGGATGGCATTTTTGCAAGAGGTAGGGTGGGAAGAGGTGTAATCCAGGTAGCTGTGGGAGTCGGTGGGTTTGTAAAAAATGTCGGTGTCAAGTCGGTCGTCATTAATGGAGATGGAGAGGTCCAGGAAGGGGAGGGAGGTGTCAGAGATGGTCCAGGTAAATTTAAGGTCAGGGTAGAATGTGTTGGTGAAATTGATGAATTGCTCAACCCGGATGCTGCCTGAACTGCTGTGCTTTTCCAGCACCACTAATCCAGAATAATAGGACATAGTGGCAATAGTACACTGTATAGGAAATATAATTGTTTTTGCTTGGTGAGGGAAGAGTTTAGTCTAGGGGACACCGTGCGCATTGAGACATTAGCAGTTAAGCATAAGGAGAAAAAACTTTTGTGAACATGAAAAAGGAGCCACAAGGATGGCTGTCACATGTGTAATGTGACATTCAAGGGGTAAGTTTCACTGCAAGGGGCAAGTTTAAAGACAAGATGGAAATGAATAGCTGAAAGGTTAGTTCAGCTCAGCTCTTAAAGCACTCTCATCTCTCAATTAGAAAGGCATGTGTTCAAGCTTCACTGCGCGGCTAAGAACAGAGCCTAGGCCTAACAAAGATTGTTAGAAATACTGTTTAGATAAAATATTAAACCTGTTCAGGTGAACGTAAATAATCTCACGGCACTAATTAAGAAGAAAAATGTCATCCGCTATCTTGTCCAATATTTATATTTCAAATAATATCACAAAAGTAAAATTTATTCTTTGTTTTATTGCAGTTTGTAAAATTTGCAGAATGGGAATTGCCTGCCATAATTACATAAATTACATTTCAAAACAATTACATTCATTGTGATTCATTGTCAAGATAACTTTTTCTTTCAAGGGCTCTTCTCAAGATTTTGTTGAGGATTACATTTAGATCTTTGGGGGCTACAATTTGGTTTTCAAAGGCACCGCACCTTTCTCATTCTCAGCAAATCACTTGTTGGGTAATGGAGTCACTTACCAATGATTTCTTCTGTATTTGTGTTAATCTTTTTGGACTGTTGAAGAAGTACATTTAGGAGAATTAGACAATATCCCCAATAATTATTAAATCAACATTAAATTTAGACTCACATCACGGAACAAAAGTATTAATTTCCTTGAAGAGGCATAAGTTAACACCATTTTTTAAAATAAATGACTGATAAGACTTCTGGATTCAAAAAGCTATTGATCTAAATACCCCAACCATTGACTGGTGAGGTCTCAGCCAATGCATTTCCATTACAGATACACATATCTTGAATCTTTTAATCACCCTTCTTACTGGATCTCAAATCTCTGTCTCAGGTTTAAACTTAACAATTGACACATAGAATTCATGACACTAAATTCATCATGTTATACCCATTTAGTAGGTCCTCAACATATCCAGCTTTAACGAGAGGAATTTATTACCTGAGTGATTTCAAGTTTTGTGGCTCCCATTTAGCTGAATATTCATTTGTTGACAGGTGTAAAATTGTTCTCTATCTTTTGCAGCCCCTTTCAACACCCCACAACACCAAAACAGCTTTTTGTTCTCCTATTCCAAACATCACAGCCTCCTTGACCTCCATCACTCTTGCAATATTCTCCCATTAGTCCTCATAGAGTCTCCTCAGCCCTCCTCCACCTGCTTGGAGCCTCCCTCTCCTCCACCCGCTTGGTGCAACCCCTCACCAATTCTGTCCATTCTACATTTGTGGGCAACTCTCTTCTGATTGCTTGCTATGTGATTTAATTTTCCAGTTCATGTTCAGGATGTTTTGGGGAAAGGGTGAATCCTTTCTCTATCCATTTGTATTTTAAGCTTGGGCTAGGAGTTTTTGATAGCTCTGATCATGTAAAAACTTCGATACAAATTCAAGTTCTTTCCATCCAGCTCCAGTAAGAAGACCAAAACCATCACAGTGAATTACCCTTCTTTTCAGCTAGGTAAAAATAAGGACTGCAGATGCTGGAAACCAGATTCTAGATTAGAGTAGTGCTGGAAAAGCACAGCAGTTCAGGCAGCATGGGAGGAGCAAGAAAATTGGCATTTCGGGCAGAAGTCCTTCATCAGGAATAGAGGCAGAGTGCCTGCAGGGTGGAGAGATAAATGAGAGGAGGGTGAGGGTGGGGAGAAAGTAGCATAGAGTACAATAGATGAATGGGGGTGGGGATGGAGGTGATAGGTCAGGAAGGAGGGTAGGGGAAGGTCTCTGGGACACCTGCACCAATCAACTACATCGCCCTGTGGCCCAACATTTCAACTCCCCCTCCCACTCAGCCAAGGACATGGAGGTCCTGGCTATCACCTTCATCCCACCCCTATCCACCCATTGTACTCTTTGCTACCTTCCCCAACCCTCCTCCCTGACCTATCACCTCCATCCCCACCCCCATTCACCTTTTGTACTCTAGGCTACTTTCTCCCCACTCCCACCCCCCTCTCATTTATCTCTCCACTCTGCGGACACTCTGCCTCTATTCCTGATGAAGGGCTTCTGCCCAAAACGTCGATTTTCCTGCTCCTCCGATGCTGCTTGAACTGCTGTGCTTTTCCAGCACCACTCTAATCTAGAATACCCTTCTATTCACACTGTTATTCCACCAGCTATGGCCTTTGAATTGATTGAGAAAGTGGCATCGAGTGACCCTGCCCTGGAACAAGTGGAAGTTTCATTACTTTATGAAGATGATAGCACTATGACGTGCAGATGATATTCAATATGGACTCGAATGAAAACATATGGCACTTGTGCTGGAAAATCCCAGCCAGCAAAACAAGCAATCCTTCAAAGAACTATCACAGGGCATTTCCTTAGTATTGGAAGGTAACTTATTTAAAGATTTTTGTAGGACTAGGAGGTATATGAATACTCCCTCTTGTCCTTCTTCCCACCCATTTCCAACTTTCCACAACTTGCCCATTCCACAATTACCCCTTTGAAAGTACTGAACTCACTACTGAAATTACTTGGGTCCACTGAGCAACTGCTGGATTTTCCACCATCTTTCACCCCTCTGCTCAGATACACTGTTAATCAGTGATTATTTAAAATAAGCAGTTCAAACATTTTACTGTATAGCAAATTTTTTTATTAACCAACATCTGTGGGTCCAGAAGTGTACTAGTTGATCAAATATTCTGGTTGATCAAGAGATCCACATAATCAATGTAAAAACATGCACTAAGTAATAGAAATGAAATGGAGGGGCTATACACTGTTCAACGTTACTGTTGTACTGTATTTTCAGCACAAATCACTTAAATAATATTGCGACTTTGCCTTAAATAAAACTTAGCAGCAGAGAGCCTTCTTACTTGCACCCTCAACTGACTACTTGGACAGGGAGAAAGTGAAGACTGCAAATGTTGGAGACCAGAGTCAAAAAGTGTGGTGCTGGGAAAGCACAGCTGGTCAGTCATCGTCCGATGTGCAGGAGAGTCAACAGTTCGAGCATAAGCTCTTCTTGATGAAGGGCTTATGCTCAAACCATCAATTGTCCTGCTCCTTGGATGCTGCCTGACTGGCTGTGCTTTCCCAGCACCATACCTTTTGACTCTGACTACTCGGACATCATGGAGATTGTGATAATACAGTAAACTTCCAATATTTCATGCATTTAATTTTTACTGGTTTATCGAGAGTGCTGGTTCATAAGGTGCTGGTTAAAACAAAGATTGCTGTACTGAGTTTCAAACATGAAATAACTCTGACATTTGGTGAAGTTGCTGTGCACTGTGTCCACTTAATGATCAGAATCAGATGAAAATCAACCCCAATGTTTCTTTTAACTCTAGACTGTAGTGAGATTGTAGAAAACTAGCAAGCCTCTTGGAACCTCCTCAGCCCTCCTCATCCTGTGGCTACAACTTGTACATAAATATTGGTCAGTTGGTGAAGCAAATGTAATCTTGCAAAGACCTAATACTTCAGAATGGGTGCCAGGAAAGAAAATCAGCAACAAAACACATTCAAAACTGAAGAATACATTTGTGTGAGGGAGATTGCTGTTCAGCAATTTGATTCAGTTGCGTTTTGTCCAGCATTCATATTACCAGTTAGAGTATTTACAATAAATGAGTTTCTGTTTCTATTTTACTCAAATGAAGAAGGGTCATTGTTTTGTTCTCTCCAGCAAAACGCCTCTTAAATCATAGACATTTAGAAAAATAGTGCAATTAAAATTATGTTACTAGTAATTTAGCAAACTAACTTAAGGAATTGTACAGATATAATTTGTCATTTGTAGGCCCCAGAGGATGAATTATTTATCTTTGTAAGGGTAGAGAAACCCTTTTCAATGATGTCAATTTCACTTTCAAACTCTTGCCTGATTACTTCACGATGAAGAAAAGAATATCTTATGACTCGTTCTCTAATTGGTATTCCACAATAAATGAGTTCACAGTCAGAATTCACTTCAATTCGGATCCCTCTCAAAGCAATAACCTTGAGCTAATATAGCAACATTAATATCAGAAAATATCCATTTCATTTGCTTAGTCATCTCATGCTAAATAGTTGAGTATGGCTTATTTGTAAATTAAAATCATTTAGAATTATTCTATAAAATAGTTTGCTATAAATACCCTTGTTAAGTAATTTATTGATATACAAATTACTGTATTCACAGCTGAAAGAAGAAAACACTTGCATTTTTCTAGCACTTTTTACGACCTAAGAATGAGATTTTCTTTAGAAGTGTTAAGATAACACTACAGCTGATTCACACATATTCAAGGTCCCAGAAGTAGCAATAAGATAATAATGGATAATCCGTTTTAATGATACTTGTTGAGGTATAAATATTGGTCAGGAAGATTCCCCCTGCACTTCGTTGAAATAGAATTGTTTATTTCCACTTGCCATCTCATCCAAAAAACTACTCATGATGTCAGATGGTGTTTAACATTGATTGAATGCTACCAGTTCAATCCTGGGGTGCAGCTAATCATCTCTCTTAACAATACACAGTAAAATGCAAGCTCCACCACAGAAGGGCTTACATTAGAACACTTAAAAGGCAATCAAAGGCAGCTTGGTGCCAGGGATCCGGGTTCAATTCCACCCTGGGACTGTCTGTGTTGAGTTTGCACATTCTCTTCGTGTCTACATGGGTTTCATCTGGGTTTTCCGGTTTCCTCCCATAGTTCAAAGATACACTGGTTAGGTAGATTGGCCATGCTACATTGCCCAAATTATCTAGGATGCATAGGCTGGGTGGATCATTCATGGGAAATGCAGGGATAAGGTAGGGGGGGTGGGTTTGAGTGGGATGCTCTTCAGAGGGTTGGTGTAGACCTGATGGGTCAAATGGCCTGCTTCCAAACTATAGGGATTCTACAATTTCATTTGCTAACATATTAGTGACTGGTCAATTTCTTTTGTTTGATGCTTAAATTCCAGAAGTATTTGGTGTTTTCTTGAGTTCTTTAAAATTGTAAAACAAATTCTGAAAAAGTATGAGATGATTTCAAGGCATGTGTACAAACCAAGCTGCTCCCAGTTTGGGGATGTATTTGGAATGTATTTGTCAGCATTCCTTAGAAAACAGCATGACATGGAGAATGAACAAGGGATATACAAAGAAGAGGAGAAGAAGAATGAATGATAGCAGGACACCATATCCACCGCAAGAAATTCTCCAACCTGAACTTCAGCAAGGAACAGTGTGTGAGACGTTTGAGTCACTGAAATGTTCTCACTGAAATCTGCTACCTATTTCAACTACATCTGTTCACATATGCGTTTAACGACACCTATAAATTAAAATGAAAGCATTTATAGCAGCGATAGAGGTTACATGACCATGACAAGCCAGCACACCAATACAAGATAGTTTCTCCAATCATCTCCTTTTTCATTAAATAAACAAAAATGATCTTCATGCACCACCATTTGAAGATAAAAATGATCCAAGTTAGCTATGAATGTTGGCAACAAAGAAAAATATTCATTCATGAACAAAGCTGATAATTCTAGTCTGTTCTACTTTCATCAGTCTCTACACGTACATTTCATTCATTATCTTTGAAGAGTTCTGGTCTTTTCATAACATGCTTGTGAGTTGATACTGTCAGTTTTTCTGATATCTGCTCAATCCTATTTTTAAGTCATTCAAGGGATGTGGGTGTCATTGATTGGGCCAGCATTTATTGCTCCTTCCTAGTAGCACATGAGAAGGTGATGGTGAGCTGCCTGTTTGAGCTATGGCAGTCCATTCTGTGTAGGTATACCCACAATGGTGTTAGAGATTCTGCTCCTTCCTTGGGGTGTATCATTCCCTCGATGAGTGCAACATCACACCAGATGTTTGGGAGTTTCCAAACCTATTTGTGAAACATAAACTTAGAGACAGGACTTTTATTAGCTCATACAGACCTTACTACTCCACTGAAGTATACTTCCAGTCTCTTTCTGGCTGGCTCTTACATGAATCTTAATATAATTAAACAAACAATGTCCAGTATTTGATTGTCTCGCTATGTGGTATTTAGAATCTATCAAGAGATACTTGCATTTTCAATATTCTGGTGGGTTGATAACTTTCAGAACATGTCAAGCTGTTGCTTCTCATTGAATCTGGAAGATTTTATATCCTGTCTTAGCATCATCAACTTTCTTAATACAGAGTGCTACTCTTAACAACATGTCAGTAATGTACATTTGATTTGAAATAGTTTGTTATCACTTCTGCTGTCACTGTCTTTCCCAAACACACATGGATTGAAATGGTGGCAAGCAACAATAATAGCCAAGCAACCTTCCTCAATCTGAATGCAATGAAATTTACTCAGCATTCACTTCCTGGATACAAATGTAACTGGTTGACCTCGTAGCATGAGGGTTACCCTAAGTTCTGTTTCACTGCCTTCATACTACAGACAGAACCAAAAGCAGAAGTTGCTGGAAAAGTTCAGCAGGTTTGGCAGCAACTATAAAGAGAAATCAATGTTAATGTTTCAGGTCTGGTGACTCTTCCTCAGAATTCCTCATTTCTGATGAAGGGTCACCAGATCCGAAATGTTAATTCTGATTTCTCTTCACAGATGCTGCCAGACCTGCTGAGCTTTTCCAGCAACTTCTGTTTTTGTTTCTGATTTACAGCATCTGCAGTTCTTTTGGTTTTTATATACTATAGATAGACTTTCTCATTCACCTCATCATATCTCAGCACTGATGTTGTCAATGCAAGTTATTTGTTTTGAGTGAAAACTCCTTCTATTCTGTCCTCCATGCTGTTACACATCCTTAGTGGTGAGCTTTCATCGATGTTCACATTTTCATGATAAATGAGACAAGAACGTTGCTGGATAAATCATGGTCCCTCCTTCTAAATATAGATTGCAAGTAGTTGAGTTCCCAACACTGACCCTAGTGGAACTCCAGCTTGAAAATACTACATTTATTTCTAATCTCTACTTTATATTCATTAGTCAATCCTCTACTCATGTCAACATATTACCTTCAGTCCTATGAATGTTCATCTTTTTTATAATCTTTTATGTAGTAACTTGTGAAATGCCTTTTCAAGATTTAAATATGCTACCCCACTCCTCTTTTTCTGTTATCATGGCTGTCAGGCATGTCCACAACATGCTCAGTGGATTGAATTCATATAGTTCATTCCAGCTCTCTTTTCTTAATTTGTAATCTTGCAAATTAAAAATAAACCAGGAGTTGAGCTTTTGTTTAAACACAATAAAGATTATTTTTCACAAATCACTATTGAAGTTTCCTTAAAACTAAAGAGACAACTTTTTAAAAAGTGATCAATTAAAACAAATGCAGATAAAACAAAAGAATAATTACAAAAACAAAGTTCCAATAAGTCTTGTATATCAGGGTATCATTGATTTTCTTGTTACTAAAGGACAGTAAGAAACTACAGAAAGTTGTTAACACAGCCTAGATCATCATACAAGCCAATTTCCCATCCATTGACTCCATCTACACCTCTCATTGCTACAGAAAAGCAGTCAACATCATCAAAGACCTGTCTCACCCTGGTTATAATCTCTTCCAACCCCTTCTGTCAGGCAGAAGACACAAAAGCCTAAACACATGTACCGACAGGTTCAAGAATAGCTTCTTCTCCGCTGTTATTAGGCTGCTGAATGGATCTCTCAAATTTCAAATCTAATGTTGATCTTGCTTTTGTACACCACCTGTGCAGCCATAATATTGTATGCCTTACTCTGTTCAATCATCCTATGATCAGTATGTCCTTGTATGTTATGATCTGTCTGTACTTCATGCAAGGCAAAACATTTTACTGTATTTATGTACATGTGGCAACAATAAATCAACTCAAATAGAGCAAAGTAAAGGGGTTAACCCTTAAAGTAAGATCCAGCAGCTGTAACAACTTCTGTAGTTGAGTAGTTGGTGTCATTGTTGATCAGTGAATGAATAGAGCAGGCTTGAGAGAGATTTTTTAATCCTCATTAGTTCTATGCATAAGGCATTTGCACATTATCAGGATCCTGCACTTTTGTCTTGTAACACTGCAACCATGCCTTTTAGAAGACCTAACTGTGTACATACTATTCTGCTTAAAAGCAGTGTACCCTGGTTCTCCAAGACTTAGGGACTCATTGTTCTTTCACCCCTTTGTGGCTAAGTTTGGTAGTAAACTGATTTTATACTTGAAGATCTGTGCCCCCTGGACATTGCTGGTTGAACATCAATTGATGTAAACCATAAAAACTGTGGGCCAAAGTCAAATTGGCTGCACTGGTATCTTATTTGATTTCTCTGTTCACGCATTTAACTTGCAAAGAGACAGTCCCAAATACCTGCAGGTAAAAATGTCAATTTAAAACCAAAATACTGCAGATGCTTGAAATCTGAAGCAAATGCTGGTGAAACTCAGCAGGTCTGACAGCATCGGTAGACAGAGAAACAGAGCTAATACTTCAAGTCCAGTATGATTCTTCAAAATGGTTCTGAATAGTTGTCTGGGGTTATGGGAATGGAGTGGGAGGTGGGTATGTGTGTTATGCTCTTCAGAAGGTCATTGCAGACTAGATGGGCTGAATAGACTTTATCTGCACTGTAAGGATTCTATAATCCTATGATCTACAATCCTAATAACCTTGGTTGGCCTTATAGGTTGGTGGTAGGCATTGGCTTAGTGGTATTATGGCCGACTGTGAATCCAGAGACCTAAACAATGTTCTCGGGACCCAGGTTTGAATCCTGCCATGGCGGATGGTGGAATTAGAATTCAGTTAAAATCTGAGATTAAACATTGTAGGATGAACATGAAACCATTGTCAATTGTTGGGAAAAGCCCATATGATTCACTTATGGCTTTTTGGGAAGGAAACTGCCATCCTTGCCTGGTCTGTCCTACATGTGACCCCAGACTCTCAACAATGTGATTGACTCTTAACTGCTCTCTGGGCAATTAGGGATGAGCAATTAATGCTGGCCTCGCCAGAGATGCCATCATCTTGTGAATGAGTAAAAAATGGTTTTCATTTTTCTCTTGGATTTTCTCTTTTCAAAGTATTTTGTCTTCTTCAGAAAATGTCCCCCCTTATTGGGGCATTTTGTTTTGCACTTCTGTGCTGATGTAACATTTCCAAGCCTGTAAATACATTTGAAGGCCAAGCGCTCAACACCCCCTGCTGGGTACATGTGGCAATAATAGTTGTTCCTTGTTCCTCAATGTTATGGTTCTAGTATAGGTGTTGAGATTATTTTCTGCTGTTTTGCCATTGTGAAGTGCTTCTGTAAGGATGATGACATCATCTTGGGGCCTACCCAACCAACTAGTTTTGATGAAGCCTCAGATCTCCCTTGAATGATTCCTGGTTCTGAGTCTTAACCTTGGCCTGTGCAGTCATCGGAATTGCTTGCTTCAACACAAACCCCTATTTTGAGTGCAGGATAAAGACAATTTTTAATTGCAGATGCCTGTGATGATGCAATCCTGAGTGATCTTGTCTTTTGTGCTCCATATCCCCACTACTCCCTGCTAATCAGTGGTTAACTGGTTAAAAATAAATGGCTCTATTGATTCCTTTTTGCCAATGGGATTTTCGCCATTTAATTCGGTTAAATGGCGTTCATTCAATAATGCAATTCTGCTTTGAAATTAAAATACATCATGAATGCATTGAGAATGGATTCAGAATCAGTATTTCTTTCATCCTGCCTCACAAGGACATCAGCACTGTACACCCAACTGCATGCAGGAATGAAATTAAGTGATACAACCATAGAAAACTCAGCAGATTTGGCAGCAGTGTAAAGAGAGAACAGAGTTAATGTTTTGAGTCCAGAATGACTCTTCTTCCAAACTGAAGGGTGTTGGAAGATTTATTTTAACATAGGCGGAGAAAGGACAAAGGGAACGGATAGTATAGAGGCAGAAAAGTTGTCAAAGGTGGTAAATCAGAAAAAGAGATGGAAAATGCATGCAAATTAAGGTGCGAAAGGGAGAAAATGGATCTCCTCTATTGAGAACAAAGTAAACAAAACATAAAGAAGATAAGGTTGTATGGGAGAGAGGATGCAAGAAAAATGTAGAACAGACATAATGTGATTGGTTTCTGAAGATATTGATATTCAATATTGAGTCCTCAAGACCATAGACTGTCTAAATAGAAAATGAGGTGTTGTTTCCTGAATTCGCATTGTGCTTCATTATAGCAAGCCCTGTCTGGAAATGTCTGCATGAGAACAAGATGGTATATTGAAATGGTAAGCAGCTGGAAGATCAGGCTCGTTCCAAGGACAGAGCAGAGGTGTTTTGCAAAGTGGTCACCCAGACAACAATGTACAATCCCACTCCCTTGTAGGGCTTTGGATTCACCTCAGAATACCTCTCAGGTCTCAGCAATCCATCCCCACATCATCTCTTATTCACTGTGATCTCTCACTCATCAGAGGCTTCCCTTTCCCTCCATTCCTTGGTTCGTCTTTTGTCACTCTCCCAGGTTCCATGGTCCCCACTTGTCCTTCCCTCCCTCATCTTCTCTCTCCTTTCCATCTCTCTAATCCTCCATCCTCTCCCATTTCTTCCTCTTTCCTCTCCTCCTGCCTTTCCTTCCCTCAGGTCACTTCCCCCAATGTCACTTATCCTGTTGCTGCCTTATCTTGTTCACACTGTGGACCCACTGCAGGTCTGAACTGCAACTTGTAATTAGTGCAATTTCTGGTTCCGACCAGTGGCTGCACCTGAGGGAAGTGAGGGGGGACTGGAGAGATCAGCAGAGGGGGTGACGAGTGGGGGACAGAAGGGAGAGGAGCACCAATGTGGAGGAGTGAGGGAGGGAAGGAGCAATTAGTGGGGAGCAGGTGGCTAGGGAGGGTGGAAAGAGAGGGCCATGGAGTTGGGGTATAGAGCAGAGAGAAACAGACGGGTGGGAGAGTGCAATGAGGTTGAATGGGAAAGGGCAAGGGAATGGGAGAAGTGGGGGAATGGGAGCATCTGGGGAGGGGGAGTGGATGGATGAGGATTATAGTAATATATAACAATAATTGTAACATATTGTGCTATAACTAATTATCATAGGTACAATCACCAATGTTACTAATATTAACATGAAAATGATCACTGCAGGCTAAACAATTAAACTTGTAATTAGGAATTAGAAAAATACCTGAGATTTGTCTGAGTTCTGTCTTTTCTTGTTAAGCTATCACAGCTTGTAGCTGGGACATGGAAACATTCTGATCTCTGAACTTTTCCTTCTCTTGAAAATTTCAAGGCTGATCGAGCTTTTGTTTCAGTTTAATTTTTTTCAGATGATTTCCGATAATTTCAGGTGAACACAATTGAGCACCTTAAAAGAAAAGAAATGTTTGCAATTGATGTGCTCGGAGTGATGTGTGATTACATTTCATGGTCATTGATTTTAATAGTTTGCAGCTAGATGTCAAGTGGTGACTGAATGGACACTGGAACATGGATCATTACAAATGTGCGATCAAAAGAGTACAGAATGATTTCTGGTCGGAGTACGCAACTGATTGAGTATGTGTTGTGACATTCTTTCTACTGGTTCATCAAAACCTTCTGACTTTTTATTCTGGTCTTCTTTCACTTCTCTTTCTCGTGGCCATCACTCCTGAGGCAGCTTTGTTTAGCTAGACTCTCCCCACTGAGATTGCTGAATCTCTGTCTTATTTAACAGTGACTCTTGTCTGACTTTCATTATGTTGTCCAATAATTACAGCTCTTTAATTCAAATATTCCATTGCTCCTTTTTTTCACCATGATGACATGTGAATTTTGATACCACAGTTACATTGCCATGTACATCATCATGATTACCATATTGCTTCCATTTTACAATGTTGTCTCAATCCAAGTCTTCCTACCTGATTAAATTCACATTCCCCTAAATTCTCAGCCTAATTCTGTGGAACATTAAACTCCACACCTCTTGTGAAAGCATTGAAAATTCTATTGAGGCAGAGCCCATGGTGAGAAGAGGACAGTATGATCTTTAAATAAATTATGTTCCTCCAAGGCTGCAGTAGTTTCACCTTTCCAACAATAGTCACAATTATTATTGAACTAGCTAGCATTCTGACCAGAATATTTTCCAGGAAATTCTTGAATAAGAGCATTATAATAAAGGATTTGAGAAAGCAACAGTCTGATTTATGGCTTATATTGTATGTTGTGCCATTCTTGGAAATTATGGGCCATCACATTCGTACAACTCAAATTAAAAGCCAATGGCATAGATCATTCAGCCTCAATCAGGCAGAGTGGTGAGCTATTCAGCAATAAGACAAGTTGTGGAGAACCAGCTTACACTGGAAAATAGAAATTTTGGTTTGTCAAAAATACTTCGTGGGAGGTCATGCTGATCATCTGTCTGAAAATTGTCATCGTGTAAACTTTGACTGTTTTCTGATACTTGCACACATTTTTGATTTACTCAGGAAGCGTATCAATTTTTGCTAAAATCTACCCATTGGTCTTTGAGATACAGTATATTGTATAAACGGACTAACATAACCTCTTTCCACGTTCTGTGACATAGGCAATAATCCAGCACCAAATGGCAGACAATCCCCTGAACATGTTCTGCAACATTTTTAGGTAATCTGTCAAGACAAATTACTGAGACGTGTGTTTGAGGATCAGAACCTTGGAAAAGTTATGGCACATAAGGAGTGCTTCAGGTCTATCAGGGCTTTGCCAACAGAAAAAGACTATGCAGCATAATTTCACTTTCCAGATCTTGATCCCCTTCCTTGTGGGTTATGGTACTTCAGACGCATATTCAAGAATGTTTTAAATTTCTTTCAGGTTTCTGCCTCTACCATTTCTCAGAAAGTAACTTCAAGATTCTACCTTCTAGAGATTTTTTTCCACATCTTTCTTCTAATTCTTCTGCCTGAAGTCTCAATCAATGTCCTTACGTATCAAATTCTCTGCTAAGGAAAGAAATCATTCCTATTCACTTTATCTGGGAGATTTATATATATCAATGAAAAGTGCCATCAGAATCCTGTGTTCCAAACAGTAAAATCCTGTCCATTCAGTCTTTTCTCATAGTCAAGGCTTTTCATTACTGTCAACGTTTTCATTAATTTTCCTTGCACTCTTATCAGTGCGATCCCTCCTGTAATGCAAATTGTTTGTAGAACTTGCAAGAGAACTCTTGCTATCAGGGGTTAACGAGATCTAGCACAACCTTCCTGCTTTTTTTTTAAGCATTTGCTTTTGAAGGAAAGTATCCTGTCTGTTGTCTTATTGACGTGTTTTATAACCTTTGAGAATGTGTGGATGTGATTTTTCTGATCTTCTGCACTTCTCCAGACCTTTACTTGCCTTGTGTGTTCCCCATGCACTCGTCCATAAACAAATGTAATATCTGAATATCTCTAGATTGAATTTAATTTTTCACCTTTCTGCCCACCTGCATTCTATTGCTATCATCTTGCAGTCTTCAGCTTCCTTCCTCATTAACCACACAATCAATTTTTCTATTGTCTACAAAGTTTTTGATCATGCTCATGACCTTTAGGTATAGCTTGTCAATAGCTACATGAAAGATGAAGGGCCCAATAGTTATTCCTATGGATCAAATCTCAAACAGTCTTCTAATCTCAAAAACAGTCAACTTTCGTTTCCTTTCTTCCAGTTTTGGATCGTAGCTTAGGAAGAAATCCAATATCAAGCAATTGGTGATGTTCTCTGCCATCTCCACATCAGATTCCTCAACTGAGCATTTGTTTGGTGTTTCAGTTCTAAGTTGGATCTTTCTGTGGCCTGTTCCTTTGCCCCAATCAATTTTCTATGTGAAGTATTTGTATGTAGCATTTTATGTAGATCAGAAAGTAACAAAGGATTCTGAACCATTCTAGGAGTTGTCACAAAATCTTATCCTTGTTCTGTATTGTAGCATTTGGAACAGCAGAGAGAAGTAATTATGCTTTTAAAATGAATACCTTACTTAAATGCAGTTTGAACACCATAACTTAAAAATCTGCCTTGGTGTCATGATTAGTCCTTTTTCTGTTTTTTTATTATTTGTGGGATACAGTATGGGTGTTGTTGGGTAGGCCATTATTTATTGCCCATCTCTCATTGTCCTTGAGAAGATGATGATGAACTGCTTTCTTTAACCACTGCAGTGTACTTGGTGTTGGCAGATCCACAATGCTGTTAGGGAAGATGTTCTGGAATTTTGACCCAGTTGCACTGTGTATACTAAGTTTTCAAATAAGTGATCACGGATGCAGACTTTACCAGGATGATGGTGATTTCTATTTACTTGTTCTGGCTCAGAAATGGACAAGATTATCTGAAAATTACATTTCGAGTGTTAAAACCAGATATTAGTAATACCTTAAAGTTGCGTGCAAGTAAATTGTAGACCTGTCAGCACTGATCAGTGAAGCTCTCCACCAGCAGCCTGAGACAAATGACAGAAATATTACCAGTCACCTCCCTCTGGTGTGTATATACAGAATTACAAGATGGTTTATTAAACCCTGTAAAAGGAACAGAAACAGCAGTGCAATTCAGCTGATTAGCAAACCACACCCCAGACACACAACTTCAGAGAAAAGCACAGACTTCTTGCTAATATGTCAAAAGCACTTTACAATTAGATAAGAAACATAATTTGCTATTTCAAATGAGATGCAGAACTTAAAGTACTTCATAAAGCAGTGTGCACTTTCACACAAATAATCTCAATGCAAACATGTAAAGTTTACAGGTTTTAGGATGATGGGTGGAGCAGATGGGTGCAAGTGTTTCAATTTAATTTGAATATAAAGAGAGAGCAAACAATGTACCAAATGAGTTATCCAAAATATGTGGATGGAAGAATAATAACAGATAGATTTTAAATATGGATGTGTATGAAGTAGGAAGCTAAAATGGGATTTATCTGTTGATTGAAATAGTGAGGGTAAAATTGAATGAGGTCGAGTAGGACTAACATCTGACAACTAGTCAGCATTTTACCCTAAGCATTGTGTTCAGTAATGTTTACTAAGATGCAAAATAGAAATACAAGCCCAAGACATACAAAGATATATAAGACAAAAATCTAAGACTTAGAGGTAATTAAAATTTGTAATCACTAGTGTTTTCTTGACAGCTATTAAAAAATAACAACTGAGTTTTGGGATTTCACACAAAAAAAATCCATATTTCTAAATGTATAGCTCAGATATACACGATATATTGTGAGAATGATGTAGCATGGCCAAATTGGCATTTCTCAAGACCACCTGAATAGTTCCATAGCTCCATATTAATGACCACTACTCAGCCTGATTCCTCTGACCCTTTAGGTATGAGAATCCTAAGAACCCCATGCTTTTCTGAAAACCAGTCTGCCCCTGTGGAGAGCAAATTTAAATCTTTTTTGAAATTTTATTAGTAATTAGTTGATCGTTTGGAACTTGCACAAAATAACAAATTAAATTAGAAAGAAGATGTTAGAATTGAGTAAATTCAACTTTTCACAGGCATGATCAATGTCCTGTGTCTTGATTAGATCAAAATTTTCCATTTAGTTAATTTAATGGTTGGTAGAGTTTACTTTATGCTTTGAGATCTAAATGTATTGAAGGCAACAGGACTGGTGGGTAAGATATTTGAGAAGACATCTGGCATTCCTGCTTTTCTTAGTTGAAGCACTGAATGCAAGAGGAGGGAAGCTATATTGGAGCTGTATAAGATATTGGTTTGACCACAGTTGGAGTACTGCAGTTCTGGTCATCATAGTATGTGATTGCACTGGAGGGGATGCAAAGGAGATTCACCATGGTGTTGCCTGGACTGGAGTGATTCAGTTTTCAAGAGAGATGAGATAGGCTGGGGTTGTTTTCCTTAGAGCAGAAAAGTCTGAGCAGAGACTTGATTGAGCTGTACACAATTATCAGGGGCATAGATAGGGTTGATAGGAAGAAATGTTTCCTCTTAGAGGAGAGGTTAATAACAAGGGGGCATAGATTTAA
Source organism: Chiloscyllium plagiosum (assembly GCF_004010195.1). Lineage (NCBI taxonomy): Eukaryota > Metazoa > Chordata > Chondrichthyes > Orectolobiformes > Hemiscylliidae > Chiloscyllium > Chiloscyllium plagiosum. Next base: position 21,117,137 of record NC_057721.1, on the reverse strand, counting down.
GGTAATGGCAGGAGCTTGACAAGGGATTAAAGAAAAACATTTTTGATTGGCAGGGTTGTGTGCTCATGTATTAGCTGCCTTATGTGTTTATCATACATTGTCTTTCTTGGTCTGATTGGACTCTGGTATCCATTTGATAGATAATGAGCTTTGAACACAATAGTCCAGCAATTGTATTTTTAGATTATTGTGGGCGGCACGGTGGCACAGGTGGGCGGCATGGTGGCACAGTGGTTAGCACTGCTGCCTCACAGCGCCAGAGACCCGGGTTCAATTCCCGACTCAGGCGACTAACTGTGTGGAGTTTGCACCCCGTGTCTGCATGGGTTTCCTCCGATGCTCCGGTTTCCTCCCACAGTCCAAAGATGTGCAGGTTAGGTGAATTGGCCATGCTAAATTGCCCGTAGTGTTAGGTAAAGGGGTAAATGTAGGGGAATGGGTGGGTTGCGCTTCGGCGGGTCGGTGTGGACTTGTTGGGCCGAAGGGCCTGTTTCCACACTGTAAGTAATCTAATCTAATCTAAGATCAACATGTAATATATGGATAAGAATTCAAAGCTCGACTAGCCTGAAGAAATCCTATGCTTATTCAACCTTACATGCAGGAATTATGGGGATTCCAAGTAAAAAAAATTCAATCCTACACTGAAAATATGACACATCATTTTAGCCAATTCATCAATATTATAGGACAGTTATATTTGCATACTATCTATATGCAATTCGTTAGCCAACATTGTATTTCCATTGTGGTGACACATGGCTTATTCCACAGCAGGAGCATACACTTTATCTTTGAGCTGCATCAGCAAAGCAGATTTTTATTTTTTAATTCACTCATAGGATGTGGGCATCACTGGTTGGCTAACATTTATTGCCTGTCCCTTGCTGTCCTTGAGAAGATGGTGGTGAGCTGCCATCTTGAACTGCTTCAGTAGGTAGACCCAGAATGCTGTCAAGTGGGAATTCCAAGATTTTGATCCAAGGTCACTTAAGGAACAGTGATGTATTTCCAGGTCAGGGTGGCAGTGGCTTGGAGGGGAACTTGCAGATCGTGGTGTACGTATGGACTTGCTGCCCTTGTCGTTCTAAATGGAAGTGGTTGGTGTTTTGGAAGGTGCTGTGTAAGGAGCATCGATGAATTTCTGCGTTGCATTTTGTAGGTGGTACACACAACTGCTACTGAGCATCACTGGTGGAAGGAGTGAATGCTTGTGGATGTTGTACCAATCCAGTGGACTGGTATGTCCTGGATATTGTCAAGCTTCTTGAGCATTTTTGGAGCTACACTCATCCAGGCAAGTGGGAAATCACACTCCCAACTTGTACTTTATGGTTGGTGGACAGGCTTTGGGCCATCACAAGGTGAGTTACTTGTTGCAGTATTCTTAGCTTCTTATTGGAGATGGTCATTGCCTGATAATAACCTCGGTTTGGGGTGTGGGGGGTTGCTACAGCTAGAGCACTATCTCCTGGTCTGCTGTTAGGAGTCTCACACTATGTCTGGGCTTTGGCTGCTGCAGAACTGCATTGGCCAACTTAATAATTTCACTTGACCTTGGTGCATTGGCCTCAATGACCCTTTAATAGGAGAATGCCTGTCAGTCCACAACAATTCCACTTCCCCACTGCTGGATTCTGCATACCTACCAAAATAGACTGTCGGTAAGAACATGAGATATTTGTATCAGCGATAGTCACAGGTGAGGTCCGGAAGACTGGAGGTTGCTTCACATGGTGCCACTGTTTAAGAAGGGTGGTAAGGACAAGCCAGGGAACTATAGACCGGTGAGCCTGACCTTGGTGGTGGGCAAGTTGTTGGAGGGAACCCTGAGGGACAGGATGTACATGTATTTGGAAAGACAAGGACTGATTAGGGATAGTCAACATGGCTTTGTGCTTGGGAAATAATGTCTCACAAACTTGATTGAGTTTTTTGAAGAAGTAACAAAGAGGATTGATGAGGGCAGATGTGATCTATATGGACTTCAGTAAGGCGTTCGACAAGGTTCCCCATGGGAGACTGGTTAGCAAGGTTAGATCTCATGGAATACAGGGAGAGCTAGCCATTTGGATACAGAACTGGCTCAAAGGTAGAAGACAGAGCGTGGTGGTGGAGGGTTGTTTTTCAGACTGGAGGCCTGTGACCAGTGGAGTGCCACAAGGATCGATGCTGGGTCCTCTACTTTTCATCATTTACATAAATGATTTGGATGCAAGCATATGAGGTACAGTTAGTAAGTTTGCAGATGACACCAAAATTGGAGGCGTAGTGAACAGCGAAGAGGGTTACCTCAGATTACCACAGGATCTTGACCAGATGGGCCAATGGGCTGAAAAGTGGCAGATGGAGTTTAGAACATAGAACATACAACATACAAAAGTAGAGCACAAAACAGGCACTTTGGCCCACAATGTTGTGCCGAGATTTAATCCTAATGTAAAATATAATAACTTAACCTATGCACCCCTCAACACATGCTATCCATGTGCATGTCCAGTAGTTGCTTAAATGTCCCCAATGACTCTGCTTCCACAACCACAGATGGCAACGCATTCCATGCATTCACAACTCTCTGCGTGAAGAACCTACTTCTGACGTCTCCTTTATACCTTCCTCCTAATACATTCAAACTATGACTTCTCGTACCAGTCAATCCTGCCCTGGGTAAAAGTCTCTGGCTATTGACTCTATCTATTCCTCTCATTATTTTGTACACCTCGATCAGGTCTCCTCGCTTCCTCCTTCTCTCCAGAGAGAAATGTCTGAGCTTATTCAACCTTTCTTCATAAGGCAAGCCCTCCAGTCCAGGCAGCATCCAGGTAAACCTTCTTTGCACCCTCTCCAAAGCCTCTGTATCTTTCCTGCAGTAGGGTGACCAGAACTGGACACAATATTCCAAGTGTGGTCTCCCCAGGGACTTGTAGAGCTGCAGCAAAACCTCGCTGCTCTTAAACTCGATCCCCCTGCTAATGAAAGTTAAAACACCATATGCTTTCTTAACAACCCTATCCACTTTGAGGGATCTATGTACTTGCACACCCAGATCCCTCTGTTCCTCCACACTGCCAAGAATCCTGTCTTTAATCCTATATTCAGCATTCGAGTTTGACCTTCCAAAATGCATCACTTCGCATTTATCCAGGTTGAACTCCATCTGCCATTTCTCAGCCCAGCTCTGCATCCTGTCTATGTCACGCTGCAGCCTGCAGTAGCCCTCTATACTATTGACGACACCTCAACCTTTGTCATCTGCAAATTTACTAACCCACCCCTCAACCTCCTCATCCAAGTCATTTATAAAAACTACAAAGAGCAGAGGCCCAAGAACAGATCCCTGCGGGACCCCACTCAACATTGTCTTCCAGGCAGAATACTTTCCATCCACAACCACTCTCTGCCTTCTGTCAACCAGCCAATTTTGAAACCAGATAGCTAAATCTCCCTGTATCCTATACTTCCTGACTTTATGAATGAACCTACCATGGGGAACCCTATCAAATGCCTTGCTGAAGTCCATATACACCACATCCACTGCTAAACCGTCATCGACCTATCTTGACACCTCCTCAAAGAACTCAATAAGATTTGTGAGGCATGACCTGCACTTCACAAAGCCATGCTGACTGCCTTTAATCACACTATGCTTGTCAAATAGTCATAAATCCTATCCCTCAGAATTCTTTCCAAAACTTTGCTGACCACAGATGTAAGACTGACCGGTCTGTAATTGCAAGGGATTTCCCTATTACCCTTCTTGAAATGAGAAACAACATTCACCTCCTTCCAATCCTCCAGTACGACTCCTGTGGAGAGTGAGGAGTCAAATATCCTCGCCAGCGGCTTAGCAACCTCCTTTCTCACTTCCCAGAGCAGCCTAGGATAACTCTGGTCTGACCTTGGGAACTTATCAATCTTAATGTTTTCCAAAATTTCATTTAATTCAGATAAATGTGAGGTGCTGCATTTTGGGAAAGTAAATCTTTATACACTTAATGGTAAGGTCCTAGGTAATGTTGCTGAACAAAGAGACCTTGAAATGCAGGTTCATAGCTCCTTGAAAGTGGAGTCGCAGGTAGATAGGATAGTGAAGAAGGCGTTTGGTATGTTTTCCTTTATTGGTCAGAGTATTGAGTACAGGAGTTGGGAGGTCATGTTGCGGCTGTACAGGACATTGGTTAGGCCACTGTTGGAATATTGCGTGCAATTCTGGTCTCCTTCCTATCAGAAAGAAGTTGTGAAACTTGAAAGGGTTCAGAAAAGATTTACAAGGATGTTGCCAGGGTTGGAGGATTTGAGCTATAGGGAGAGGCTGAACAGGCTAGGACTGTTTTCCCTGGAGCATTGGAGGCTGAGGGGTGACCTTACAGATGTTTACAAAATTATGAAGGACATGGATAGGATAAATAGGCAAAGTCTTTTCCCTGGGGTCGGGGAGTCCAGATGTGGTGGAGACTGGTACAATTGCAACATTTAAGAGGCATTTGGATGGGTAAATGAATAGGAAGGCTTTGGAGGGATATGGGCCGGGTGCTGGCAGGTGGGACTAGATTGGGTTGGGATATCTGGTCAGCATGGACGGGTTGGACCGAAGGGTCTGTTTCCATGCTGTACATCTCTATTACTCTATGACTCTATCTATGCTGTAGCATGAAGTGCTCTGATGACAGTTTTCCAGCTATCTCACTTCTGGTTCTGCCTCCAGTGGAAATTGAAAATTCTGTTCATTGTATGCTGCACACTGCTGAAATTTGTAATCGAAGGAGGCCGGATTATGGGACTTACTGAAGCAATTGGAAGAGTGATTGATGTAGCCGTAGCTCAACACCAGCCTATCTTCTCTTTAACCATGCAATTTCTCCTGCAACTGTCACCATTACTAACTTGATTAACGTCTGCAGCAAATAGACACAGTACCTGTTGTATACAGATGCAAATGTAAAATTGCAAAGACTGATTAAAACCTTTATTAATAAAATCAACGTAAGGATATTTCACTTAAATCTCCAACAGTTAGTTTCAATGAAAAATGAAATTCATTGAAAATATTTTGAGTTTAAATGACTTACACTGAGAGATCTCTGCACTGTACATTTGGGACTGCAATGTTCAGCTGACTAGTTTAACATTGTTCTCAAAATCTGGGCAATTATATCTGGGCAGTTAAATAATAGGGAAAGCAAAGTAACAATGGGTTTTATGGTGTTTAACTTTATTATTGTATAAATTGACCAACTTCTTGTGTTGAGGAAGCATAAGGAACTATTGGACAATTTTGTCCTCTGCACCATGAGCATTTTGAAAGCAACAGCTCATCTGTAAGCATCTAGTTAGTTTCAAGAACATGCTGCCTTTGCACATTAATAGCCAATCAATGCACTGTAGAAATTTAGGGATACTACATAAAGCCTTAAGAACCATTTCCATGCTGAGTATTATGTTCCTGCAATGCTAGCAAACATTGCCAAGGGAACAACTGAAATTGGGTAGTCTCATTCTTACAGATGGCAAATTGTTGCTTGAAACATTTTAAATTATTAATTTTAAAATGTTTTCCTTACTTTTCAGTTCAGTCTCTATTTCTGGATCTTTCAATCAATCTTCCTTGCTCTTTTTATTTATTTTTTTGAAGTTTAAGTCACTTTTTTTTCTTGACATTAATTTATTTCTTAATGCTTCTGTTCCATTGATTAAGGAGATAGACAGATTCTGTCATTCACCTAGGGCCCAGAGACAACAACATTAGCTCACATTTCCAGCAACTTACAGGAAAAAATGAAGGGTAAGACAAAAAGCCTGGCAGGGCTTGTCACGGGATACTGGTCCATTAGTTACTTGTCTTCAAGTCAAAATGTAGCAAATAAGGAAAGTGTTCAGCCCACGACACTGACAGATATCTCTTCTGAAAGTGAAGATTAAAGTCAAATTACGTTTGCCTTCCTCTGGCCAAAATAAATGTGTGCTTCCAAAAATGTTTTCTAATTCTTTATTGTATCTCTTTCTAATTAAATAAACTATGGATACAGGGACAGAAAACTGATTTTCTATTTCATATTTAGACTAGATTCAAAACTTGATCAATTTTACTTCATTTAATTAAAGTTTTATAAAATATGATTGATATATCTATGAAAGATTTATCATCTGTGTACTGCAGTACAATATCAGGTTGGTTCAGTGGTTACATTTTAAATCGGTACTATCAACTGTTTAGATTAAGTACATGACAACAATTTATCAGTGTCACGTTATAGCGCACAATATGGTTATCCACTGAACATTTTGCTTCCTTCTATCAAAGCTTCTTGTAATAAGCTATCCTTTACATCCTCAGGAGCATCTTTATGGATCCCTCTATCATCCAACATTAATGTGACAATTCAAGTTTGACTTAGGTAAAAGTCCAATTTAAACTTGAACATTGTATAAATATGCAAGTTGCACTGTTGTACAGGGATTTAAATGTTATCAATTTCTGAACAATTGATGGAAGCAAAATTCACAGTCATTTTAATTACATGATTTACTAATTTAAGATTTTTTTCATTTGCTTTAATAAATAATCATGCTGTGACATCACTGGGATTTGTGGCCCACGGTGCCTTGCTTGTAGAATATTTAGTAATTGAAGCTAATAGCTTGACATTTTTCATTAGAACTGCTATTAATATTTCCCAACTTTGTAATGCACATGTTATTGTAATACAAACAATTTGAACAGAGCCAAATATTGATGAATTTTGTTACTTATAGTGTATAATTGCTAATAAATGAAATACCCACAATATTTATGTTGAACAGTCTAACCCATGTCCCCTTTTTAGTATTGTTTTGTGCATACTTCCATTCAACTATACTTCCATTCTTCCATTCCTGAAGAAGGTCTTATGCCCGAAACGTCGATTCTCCTGCTCCTTTGATGCTGCCTGACCTGCTGCGCTTTTCCAGCAACACATTTTTCAGCTCTGATCTCCAGCATCTGCAGTCCTCACTTTCTCCATTCATCTATACCCTGTTTGGGCACAATTTTATGTGCAGCATCCAAATTAGTTTGTTTTACACTGCCTGAAGAGAATCATGACTTACGTGGATAAAAGGAAATATTGTGGATGCTGGAAATCTAAAACAAACATAGAAAATGCTGAAGAAACTCAGCAGATCTGGCAGCATCTGTGCAGAGAGTTAAAAATCACACAACATCAGGTTATAGTCCAACAGGTTTAATTGGAAGCACTAGCTTTCGGAGCACCGCTCCTTCATCAGGTGGTTGTGGAAGATACAATTGTAAGACACAGAATTTATAGCAAAAGTTTACAGTGTGATGTAACTGAAATTATACATTGAAAAATACCTTGATTGTTTGTTAAGTCTGTCATCTTTTAGAATGACGATGTTAGTTTCACTTCTTTCACATGTAAATCACAAAAAAGTTACATTCTCAGGTTAACTTTAACAATTGGTGTTGGAAAATATTCTTTTTTATGAGGCAGAGGAGGAACAGGGAGCAGATATTGTACAGACCTGATGAAAAAAAACAAAGGGATTGTTAGTAGTGGAGACTGAAAAAAAGATGTATAATGGGTGTAAATTAAGGTGTCAATAGAAGAGAATTGGTCCTTTCTACTAACTGCAGAGTAAACAAGACACAACACAACATAGCTGTTTTAGGGGTGGGAATGTAAACAAAATGGAGAACAGACATAATGTGATCAGTTTCTGAAGTTATTGAATTCAATATTGAGACCTCGCAAAGCATCTAAACAAAAAATGAGATGGTTGTTCCTTGAGTTTGCATTGTGTATCATTGGAACATTGCAATGGGTTCTGAACAGAAATGTTGGCATGAGAGCAAATGTATGTTTATTGAAATGGAAAGCAACTTAGAGGTTAGGGTCATTCCTATAGACAGGACAAACATGTTCCTCAAAGCCGTTATCCATTCTGCATTTGATTTTGCCAACGTAAAGGAAACTTACTAACTATTCCTCCTTGTTCACATACATATCATTGATATAAATGACGAAAAGTAGTGTACCCAACACCGATCCTTGTGGCACTCCACTGGTCACAGGTCTCCAGTCTGAAAACAACCCTCCACCACCACCCTCTGTCTTCTACCTTTGAGCCAGTTCTGTATCCTGGTGAGTTCTCCCTGTTTTCCATGGGATCTAACGTTGCTAATCAGTCTCCCATGGGGAACCTTGTTGAATGCCTTACTGAAGTCCACATAGATCACATCTGTTGCTCTGCCCTCATCAATACTCTTTGTTACTTCTTCAAAAAGCTCAATCAAGTTTGAGAGACATGATTTCCCACGCACAAAGCCATGTTGACTATCCCGAATCAGTCCTTGCCTTTCCAAATACGTGTAAATCCTGGCCCTCAGGATTCCCTCCAACAAGTTGCCCACCACTGACATCAGGCTCATCAGTATGGTTCCCTTACCACCTTTGTCCTTGCCACCTTTCTTAAATAGTGGTATCATGTTAGCCAACCTCCAGTCTTCTTTCACCTCAGCTGTGACTATCAACAATACAAATATCTCAGCAAGGGACCCAGCGATCACTACCCTAGCATCCCACAGAGTTATGGGGTACATCTGATCAGGTCCTAGGGATTTATCCACTTTTATGCATGTAAAGACATCCATCACTTGCTCCTCTGTAATATGGACGTTTTTCAAGATGTTACCATTTATTTCTCTACATTCTATATCTTCCATGTCCTTCTCCACATAAACACTGATGCAAAATACTTGTTTCATATCTCCCCATCTCTGCGGCTCCACACAAAGGCTGCCTTGCTGATCTTTGAGGTGCCCTATTCCCTCCATAGTTAGCCTTTTGTCTTTAATGTATCTGTAAAAACCCTTTGGAGTCTCCTTAACCCTGCTTGGCAAAGCTATTTCATGTCCCCTTTTTGCCCTCCTGATTTCCCTCTTAAGTATATTCCTACTGCCTTTTTACGCTTCGAAGGGTTCAGTCATTCTCCGCTGTCTATACAAGACATATGGTTCCTTAGCTTTCTTCCAATTTAGAAGTTCAACTTTGAGATCTGGTCTATCCTTTTCCATAACTTTTTTAAAACTAATAGAATTATGGTCACTGACCCCAAAGTGCTCCCCTACTGAAACCTCAGTCAACTGCCCTGCCCTATTTCCCAAGAATAGGTCAAGTTTTGCACCTTCTCTTGCAGGTACATCCACATTCTGAATCAGAAAACGTTCTTGTACACACTTAAATTCTTCTCCATCTAAACCTAAACACTAAGGCAGTCCCAAATCTATGTTTGGAAAGTTAAAATCCCCTACCATAACCACCCTATTATTCTTACAGATAACTGGAAACTTCTTAGAAATGTGTTTCCCAATTTCCCACAGACTATTGGGGGGTTTATAATACAATCCCAATAAGGTGATCATCCCTTTCTTATTTCTCAGTTCCACCCAAATAACTTCCCTAGATATATTTCAGAAATATCCTCCCCAAGTACAGCAGTAATGATATCCCTTATCAAACATGCCATTCCCCCTCCTCTCTTGCCTCCCTTTCAATCCTTCCTGTGGCATTTGTATCGTGGAATATTAAGCTGCCAGTCCTATCCATCCCTGAGCCACATTTCTGTAATTGCTATGATATTCCAGTTCCATGTTTCTAACCATGCCCTGAGTTCATCTGCCTTCCCTGTTAGGCCTCTTGCATTGAAATAAATGCAGTTCAGTTTATCAGTCCTACTTTGTTCTTTGCTTTGTTCCTGTCTGCCCCGACTGTTTGACTCGCTTCTTTTCTCAACTGTACCAGTCTCAGATTGATCTCTTTCCTCACTATCTCCCTGGGTCCCAGCACCCCCACCTTACTAGTTTAAATCCTTCTGAGCAGCTCTAGCAAATCTCCCTGCCAGTATATTATCCCCCGTCCAATTCAGGTGCTATCTGTCTTTCTTGTACGGGCCATTTCTACCCCAGAAGAGATTCCAATGATCCATATAGTTCTGGATTTTATTTTTAACTGCACACATACCTTGTATCCCTGAATTTATTTTTCAGGAGCTGGATCCATTGTATATGAAACACAATGACAATGAAATTTGGCTTGGCGCAATTGATGTTATTATGAGTCCAGAATGGTATAAATAATACAAACACACACACACACACACACACACAGACTTCAGGAGGGTGACTGCTGGAAACATCTTTCAGAAGTTTGCAGAGCAGACAGATAAGAGCATTAATCAGACTTGATGCTTGTGCCACCATTTGGGAATTGAACAGGCAAACTAATACCTTAGCTTAACCTTACACTGTTCTTGAAGTAGTGTTCTTGAAGTAGTTCTTCTGACACATTCTCAGTGAGCAGAAAGTTGTCAGATGTTTGCACTTCACTGAAATCTTCCATCTACTCCATGTGCTGTCTCAGTGCAAGGCAAGACCAACATTGACAGTAACTCTGAAAGTGCTTGGGGCCATGGATCTAAATGTGTTGGGCTCCTTAATAACTAGATGTACCAAGTATGAAATGATATTTGTAATAATTTGTGGTGCATGACTGCATCAGGAAAACCACTAGGACTCCATTTCAAGGGAACTAGTGAGCATGCAGCTTCTCAAGATTTGTAGTCTTTCCATTGGTCAGGGAATTAAGGGTTATGGGGAAAAAGCAGGAAGTAGAATTGAGGATTCAAATCAGCCATGATCTCATTGATTGTCAGAACAGACTTGATGGGTTGAATAGTCTGACTTCTCCTACATCTTAAGGATTAACCACTGACCATGTAGCTCATGATCCCAGTGTGCAAGCCATGCACACATGATCAGCATGCATAGAATGAGGTTATGTTCCCATATAGAATTTGACTGAACATACTATTGAGGTACCGAAAAAAAAATCCACTAACTGGATCACACATCCCATAGTACATCCCGTCACCCCATCATGAAAGCACAGCCCTTGGCACTGACTATATGGTGACTCTTGTATATGGGTGTGAAAGTGTTAAAAGGTGATTGAGTGCAGTAAGCACCATCCACTGTGATGATGTCATATGGATTTTTTCAGAGTATGTTAAGGAGAGAAATCTAGGGTTAATGTGCTCCTGACAGTCTTTTTGGAAATGTAAACCATGTTCATGTAAACTGCAAACAGTTTCAGTAATGCAATAAATTTCATATTGCTTACTAAACAAGACTCTTCCATTTGGGCCAGAAAAGTGGTTATCTTAATCTACAGCAAACCACTTTGGAATCTAAAGAACCCACACACAACTGACAGTAGAGATGGAGGGAAAGGAGGAAGAAGAGCAAGGAAGGAGGCTACCAGCATATCCCTTTTTTGCCAGGCTGTCTATGAATGACTCATCTGACTGGAGTAAAAGTTAATGTAACCCAATTTCCCATTCACCATCTGGCTTGCATTTCATTGCCTCTCAGTCCACAGATACACATTGCATCCTCCTGAAGGCAAAGCATAAATAAAAACCACAGCAAAACAAACATTTCAAATGAACTCTAAAAATTACAGCATATCCTATCAACATCACCACCTTCAAGTTCCCCTCCAAGCCACTCACCATCCTCACTTAGAAATATATCACTTTTCCTTAACTGTCGCTGGGACAACATCCTTGAATTCCCTCCCTAATGGCATTTTGGGTCAACCCACAGCAGGTGGACTACAGCGGTTCAAGAAGGTAGCTTACCACCACCTTCTTAAGGACAACTAGAGGCAGGTGATAAATGCTGGCCAGCCAACATCCCACAAATGAATTTTTAAAATTGCATACAAACATTAACTAATCACCATTGTGTATTGTGTAAGGGCTTTAGGTTCTTACAGCAACCTTACGATGTGCCATGGAGCTGCTCCTCATTAGACGTAAGGAGCACAGTGTGAGTTGATTTAAAGAGGAAGACAGAAACACATGGAAAGCTCAGCATAAGCCTGAAGTCTAGTCATGTGAATGCTCAAAACACGTGCAGAGAAGTATGTGGAGAAGACTGAATAGTAATAGTCAGTGGAGTTAATGAAATAGTCCTTTTCTAAAGTTGCAGTCAGATTAAACCCTAGTATGTCTCTGAATTCCAAATGCTGTAATCTTTAGTTGCAATATGTAATAAACAGAGTTATAAAGAATGCCAAGCCTGAAAATAATTCATTTCATCGCCTTCTCTTTTATCAGTCTGCCTTGACAGACTATGAATGTGGACATAAAATCATACAACAAAAGATATATTTTCTTTGTCGCTGTCTTCTGTGTGTCTTTGCCTGCTCTAGTGCTCCTGCACAGTAGACACAGCATGACAAGTGTAAAGCTACTGACCTTCATTGGAGAAGACTAAGGAGACTTGCAGAACAGAACTGGGCCCAGGAGGTCCAGCTCAGAATTGCGCCACTTTGGCAATGGCAGCAGCAGCATCAGCAGTCTGGGCTGGCTAGTGAGAGACAGCAAGGAAACCACCAGTGCATGCGGGGCTGAGGATGTGAATGCTATCATTATGAATGCAGACAACTGCTTCATGTGCCACACAGCCACCAGCACTTTCCGAAGGAACACACCAGTAAGCCAAATAACCAGCTGAAGGACAGGATGCTAGATAGCTTTGACACGCTACCAAACCCTTAGAACATGACCACTTTAGCAGCAGTATGAGTCTGCATAGCAGCGCACTGAGACTGTATGGGGAGTCTGAGCTTTGCTGCAGCATCTGGATATTTGATGGCTTCTCTTTTTGTAGCCAAAGAAACAGAGTCATCGGTCACTTGAAGATATATCATAGTTGGATCCATAAATGCCTTCGAGGAGTTGGCCACCTCTGCCAATCTGGAAAGGAAGGACTCCAATGTCTGCACAGAGTCAAGATTAGAGTGGCGCTGGAAAAGCACAGCAGGCCAGTCAGCATCCGAGGAGCAGGAAAATCGATGTTCGGGCCGGAGCCCTTCATCAGAGAGAAGGTAGCTAGGAGTGCGATAGGTGGATGGAGATGAGGATAAAGGTGATAGATCGGAGAGGAGGGTGGAGTGGATCGGTGGGAAGGAAGATTGGCAGGTAGGACAGGTCATGAACTGGGGTAAGGTGAAGGAAGGGAAATGAGGAAACAGGTGAAGTCCACATTGATGCCCTGGGGTTGAAGTGTTCTGAGGCAGAAGATGAGGCGTTCTTCCTCCAGGCATAAGGCCGTGAGGGAGTAGCGGTGGAGGAGGCCCAGGACCTGCATATCCTCGGCAAAGTGGGAGGGGGATTTGAAATGTTCAGCCACGGGGCGGTGGAGTTGATTGGAGTGGATGTCCCAGAGATGTTCCCTAAAGCACTCTGCGAGAAGGCGTCTAGTCTCCCCAAAGTAAAGGAGAGCATATTGGGAGAAATGGATACAATAAATGATATTTGATGAAGTACGGGTGAAACCTTGATGGATATGGAAGGCTCCTTTGGGGCTTTGAATGGAGATGAGGGGGAAGGTGTGGGCGGAGGTTTTGCAATTCCTATGATGGCAGGGGAAGGTGCCAGGAGGGGAGGGTGGGTTGTTGGTGGGTGTGGACCTGACCAGGTAGTCATGGAGGAAACGGTCTTTGCAGAAAGCGGATAGATTAGATTAGATTAGATTAGATTAGATTACAGTGTGGAAACAGGCCCTTCGGCCCAACAAGTCCACACCGACCCGCCGAAGCGAAACCCACCCCATACCCCTACATTTACCCCTTACCTAACACTACGGGCAATTTAGTATGGCCAATTCACCTGACCGGCACATCTTTGTGACTGTGGGAGGAAACCGGAGCACCTAGAGGCGGGAATTGAACCCGGGTCTCTGGCGCTGTGAGGCAGCAGTGCTAACCACTGTGCCACCGTGCCGCCCCCCACCGTGCCGCCCGATAGGGGTGGGGAGAGAAATATATCCCTCGTGGTGTGGTTCGTTTGTAGGTGGCGGAGATGTCAGTGGACGATACGGTTTATGCGGAGGTTGGTGGGCTGGAAGCTGAGGACCGGGTGGGTTCTGTCCTTGTTGCAGTTGGAGGGGTGGGTTTGAGAGCAGCAGTCCGGGACGTGGATGAGATGTGTTAGAGGGCATCTTCAACCATGTGGGAGGGGAAATTACAGTCTTTAAAGAAGGAGGCTATCTGTTGTGGAACTGGTCCTCCTGGGAGCAGATGCGGCAGAGGCAGAGGAATTGGGAATACTGGATAGCATTTTTGCATGAGATAGTGTGGGAGAAGGTGTAATCCAGATAGCTGTGGGAGTCAGTGGGTTTGTAAAAAATGTCAGTGTTGAGTTGGTCATCGTTGATGGAGATGGAGAGGTCCAGGAAGCGGACAGAGGTGTCAGAGATGGTCCAGGTGAATTTAAGGTTGGGGTGGAATATATTGGTGAAGTCGATAAGCTGCTCAACTTCCTTGCAGGAGAATGTGGTGGCGCCGATGCAGTCATCAATGTAGTGGAGGAAGGGGTGGGGAGTGGTGCCGGTGTAACTATGGAAGATGGACTGTTCTACGTAGCCAATAAAAAGACAGGCATAGATGGGGCCCATGCAGGTGCCCATGGCTACTCCTTTCATCTGGAGGAAGTGGGAGGATTCGAAGGAGAAATTGTTAAGGGTGAGGACTAGTTCAGCCAAACGAATGAAAGTATCAGTGGGAGGGTACTTTAAAGACCATAATTTCCCCTCCTACGTGGTTGAAGATGGCTGCTTTACATTGGGGAGACTGGTTGCCTTCTTGCAAGGCGCTTTAGGGAACATCTCCGGGACACCCGCACCAATCAACCCCACCACCCCGTAGTCGAACATTTCAAATCGCCTCCCACCCTGCCGAGGACATGCAGGTCCTGGGCCTCCTCCACCACCACCACCACTCCCTCACCGCCCGACACCTGGAGGAAGACCACCTCATCTTCCGCCTCAGAACACTTCAACCAGGGCTCAAGGTGGACTTCACCAGTTTCCTTATTTTCGCTCCCCCCACCTTACCTCAGTTCCAAACTGCCGCGTCAGCACCATCTTCATGACCTGTCCTACCTGCCAATCTTCCTTCACACCTATCCATTCCACCCTACTCTCCCACCTATCATCTTCCGTACCCCATCCCCCCATTTATCTCTCCACCCTGAAGCCTCCCAGCCTCATTTCTGATGAAGCGCTCCTGCCCAAAACAACAATTTTCCTGCTCCTCGGATGCTGCCTGACCTGCTGTGCTTTTCCAGCACCACTCTAATCTTGACTCTGTTCTCCAGCATCTGCAGTCCTCACTTTCGCCTACAATCTCTGCACACTCTTGTAAGAGGGTACTGGAATTCCACACTCCTTAACATTAACTTCTTACTTTTTTATATATCAGGCTTCTTTACCTGATTCCCAGTGCATGAAACATTTAATTGAGCATATTCATCAGCCTCCATCTATTGGCTCCCCCTTCTACAACTGAGCCCTCTGATACAGAAGTTGTGCATATCCACTGTCTCCGGTGAGCTGGCATCAGCCATCCTCTGGTCCCCTGTCTGGACACGTGCCTGGTTTCTCAGGTAGATCTGCTTCTAAGCTAAATTATGTTAATTGTCAATATTTAAGCCAAAGTTTGACACTGTGAGCTTGAAAGGCGGTACTTCTGTTTTATCGTGGATTTTTACTTCTGTTTGACCAATGGGAAGTTATTGTGTGTCTGAAAAGGAGAAAGGCTCAAGAATAGGGTTCTGGTAAGGGAAGAGGAAAAATCAAAAGGAGCATCCTTGTACAATTTGCAGCCTATAAATCAGAGTGATTGTGTATGGTGAGCGGAAAGTGGGATGTGAGAAGGATTAAATATGAGGATAAGGTGTCTGTTGATTGTTTTAAGATTTCCACTTGGCACAGCCTCAAGCATGGCTGTTCCAATTATGATTAGCACCATTCTTTTCTATGGTGTTTCTTTCTGGTTAGGTGTTTGCCAACTCCAATTCTGTGCTATCGTGTTCTGCAAGAGGGGGAGGTATATCAGCAAATGTGGTCCAATGAACTTGCATGTCTGGCTGTCATGATTAAATATCTGTGTTCCTCTTCCATCATGAACTCAACACACTGCTAGAAAACCTTGGAGCACACCCTCCCCTGTTGCAACATAATTTAATGTTCTTAATGAACACAATGTCTTCCAGCATTTGCTCCAGTCAGAAAGCATATCCCCATTCTGAAGTGTGGACTGGCTTTAACTATTGCAGGGCAGTTCTAAGTGGTATGACAGTCCCATAAGGTTCTCTACCTTGTGGAAATGTACAACCAGACACTAGTGTGCTTAATGATGGCTCCATGGCTCATGCAAATCAACAGACACAGGATGTCAGTGTTCTGCTTGAATTGGATACTATGAGCACGAATTGCTATGCATTAAGATACTTCTCCTGTTTTTATGCATCCTATTTCATAGCCAAAGTCCCATAGGCAAACCTTGCCATTTAGTTTTTACGCAGCTGTAAGGATATTTCCTCCTGTTGTAGTCCATCCTATTGATTTACTGAAAGCATTTTGGTTGATTTATTTGTTTGAAATTCTCCCAATATTGTATATCTTGTACAAAGCAAGTTTCAGCTATTTACAGTTGCTTTAAGTTAGACACCTTCTTCAAACATGAGTGAGCCTGCCATGAACCTCAAGGGAGCCCTCACTTATTTTTCCAGCATGAGCACGGGACCTGGCATTAGAATCAGTGCTATATTGGCGGTGGCGATGTCAGCGAGGTAGGCCCAGCAGCTAAAAGTGGTTTCTGAGGATCAGTGACTTTGTTGTTAGTACGGTCTGATGCTAGCAGCAGAGGAAGGGCATCACAGCAACATGGATGAGGTGGTCCCAGCAGCGAAAGACATGACTCTGACTTTGGTTGGTCTGGCGCAGGTGGTGGTGAGCCAATGGCGAAGAGTCCAGTGGCGAAAGATGGTGCCTGAGGATCGATGACTTTAACGTTGGTTGGATCTGGTGTCGACAGTGGTGTAGTGGTGGAAGAGGAATAATGGCGGAGGCATTGTTGATGTTGATAAGTTGGCTCAGCACTGATGGACTATCTTTAAGTTATGTCTTCATTTTTTCCCTGATTCTTAAATGATTCAAAATGGTGCTGAATCATGGTGACAAATGAAAGCTTTTCAGTGTGTTTTACTGTACTCTTCCTGTAAAATATACATAACAATCAAATTATTCATTCATTCATTCATTTATTTATTTTATTAGGTGTAAAGTGCTTTGGGATGCCCTGAGGTTGTGAAAGGGAATATTAAATGCATGTATTTATTACTTTGAAAAGAACTAATCTTATATCTTATGGGTTGTAGCTCTCCCACCTCAAACACTCCAACTATTGAGTCTAAACTTTGTATATGGAATGGTTAATTCATGCCAGTTTATCAGCTTTCTGTGCCAAATTGATTAATTTTTCATTGCTGCTTTCTTTCACAATATTTTTCTGCAATCTCTCAACAATTCCATTGGTCACATGTTGTAAACATGATGGGAGGTTAGCAAAATTTCCATGAAAATATTGAACACACTGTTACAATGGATCTCTTTTCAGGATTTTCCTAATATCCTTGTATCGTAAATCCTAATCGAAACCAAATGTTCAACATTATATTTTGTGCAGCTTTTCAATTGAATTCTCTCACATTAAAGTGATTTCAGACCATATTGAAAGCATTATGTGGCTATGCAGTTAGGTTTATGAAAATACCTTGTTACTTTGAACCTTCAGCTGTTTGTATGCATTTTACCATTTGATTGTTGTTCAGTTCAATTCAGGGAAACATCAATCATTTTCATTTGACTGCAATTTCAAAATCTACTGCCCATTATTTATAACAAAACCAGAGTGCAATGGTTTCAGAAATATCAGCACACCTTATCTTGTAAAAAGAAATGTTCTTTACGTCTGCAGACACGTGTGAATTCTTAGGAAATATTTGGTGAGAATTGATTGTGTCCCCCCCACCCCCTCCCTCCCTGTTGACACATTGTGCTGCAATTGTACTACACACCACTCTCAGATCAGTAGAATGAGAGGTAGAGCCTGCAAGACCAGATTCTCCTTTGTGTTTTATAAGGCAGCTCGTACCTGGGAGGGTTAATTGATATGAAATAAGTTCTGCCCATCAGGACATAAAGGGCTGTTTCTCAGTGATGCTAACTAATATTCCAGTTGCTGGGTTCTACTTCAGTTCCTATTAAGTGCTAAGTCTATATTCCTAACAGTAATATGTACTTACTACTAAGTCAAACTTGAGGACTTAGAAAGCACTGTCATATAACTCAAATGCAATGTAAGTAGATTTAAATACCATGTATTAAACAGATTGTCTTTTAAAGACTGAATCTGCCAAAGACTTCATGTCTCCACTCAATATCACTAACTTAGACTAATGCCAATAGGACCGGTGGCAGTGAATCTACTCAAGGCATCTGAAATGGTTCTAGTGGACATATCTGCAACAGTTACTATGTTGATAGAGTTGGTATCTGAAGATATACCACAGCGAGTAGTATTTTCTTAAAGTTAGAAGTGCGACTGCCTACTCAGATAACATTGAAAAAATATTGAAATGCTCAGAAACTTGTTGTAGGAAAGAAATAGTATTAAAGGCCAGGGTTGAGAGAAGAATTGATGTTGCATTGCCAAGATCATTGCTATTTCTTATTTTATATAAATGATGTGGATTAAGGAACTCATTGAAAATTGAGCAAATTATAACAGAACAAAGAGTTCAGTACTTATAGAATGATGAGTCCAGATTGTCAGAACATTCAGAAATTTTACTTAATGTAGACAAAGGTTAAACACGATATATCCGAAGAAAAACTGAACTACATGCACTTTTCATGAATGTTAATTAAACAGTTAATGATTGAGCTGAAGGAGACTCACTACCAGGCAAACTTGACCAGTGCAGATCAACAAAGCGAATAGGATTTTAAACTGTAGACTACAGATCAAAAGGAGGTCATGGTCAAAAATATAATGCTCTGCTGCTTTCAACCTTGATTTGTAAATGTATGGATTCGCTGAATCTGACTACATCTTGAATACTGGGTGGATGAATAAGTTGAGCTGAGAGACTTTGGCTATCCATAGTTATTTTGTGAAGTTGTGAGCATCAAATTTGGAGTTTCTCATGACATTGCAATCCAGTAGTTACATAAGCCCTCGCGGCTATTGTTAATGTTCATGCAAATCATCTGTCATACTCACTAACATACAACATCAAAACATCAAAATGGATATAATCATTGCCAAAATCAGTGTAAATAATCAGGCCCCAAGGAAAATATTGGACTTACACCTTTAAGAATGAATATTAAATTTATAAACAAACTATTATTCAGGCACACCAGGCATACCAGATTTAAAGCCATGCAATTGTGGAAACGTTTTCATTTTAATGTGATTCAAACTGATGTTATAAAAATGCATTCGGAGAAATATAAATTTCCAAATAAATTCTTAGTGAGAATAAACGGAAAAGATTAAAAGCATAAAATATCAAAGAAATTACATTGGTACCTGCTGTGCATAACTTTCTTGGGCTGATTTATATCCAATTTGAAGCAATACAATTGCAGGGACTTTATTTGTATAGCTCCTTAGCCTGGAGTGAAGCCATTGTAACGAGGTGAGCTATAATTAATGGAGAGGGAGATGTTGGATAGCTCAGCTGCCTGGACAGCTGGTTTGCTATGCAAAGTGACTCCAACTGCAATTCACATGCAGCTGAGATCACTTTGAAGTTCCCTGCGTTCTCAATCTCGCCCTTTGCCTACAGTGTGAGGACCTTCAGGTTAAAATCACCAACCAACTGTTGTCTCTCTCTTACAAAAGAGCATCTCCATAGTCCTCTGGAACTATAGTGATTTTACCTTATCTTAATTGATGGAAGGTGAGGAAATGTTAACACATGTGCACTGCACTTACATTTGAGTTTCGTTGAATTTTTCACTTCATAGCCATTTTATGCCCCAATTGTGCCCTCTCTGTTCACAAATAACCAGGAAATTCTAGTTGTAATACTGGTGCAAAAATTCCAAATGGCCTCACCATCAATTTCTAAATTTCACTCTGGACTGGAATTATTCTCTATCTGATGAAAATTCCCAAACAGTATGAGATGGCTTTCTTATTGTGGCAGTGGGAGAAATGGTTTGACCTGCTTGTCTTTTGTCAACTTGAATTATATCGAGTCCGAGCTGCACTTCCACAATTAGGTGAACACACACTCAAAAATATTTTGCATTGATGTGTAAGTGGGAATTTAATCCAGAGCTCAGTTCTGAAATATACCTTTAATTATAATATGTTTCCAAAATGTAAATTCTCTTTGTCTGTCCTTTAGTAATCCAATTGTCTTTAGAAGATGACTAGCTAAATGGGAGTAGATCGGTTTGGATATCTGGTTGGCATGGGCGAGCTGGACCAAAGGGTCTATTTCCGTGCTGTATAAATCTATGATTCTACGAGGTGCAAATTCAACCACAGAATTCTGCTGATTGTGGAATTTTGGGAAGAAGAATAGCAGTAAAATTACGTACTACTATTATTTATTACAGACCTACCATTTATTAGAGTTATCTGCTTCAAAGCCGTGTATCAACAAATTGCTCCTGCTCAATTAAAGACAGGGTTTCTGGAAGGTTTTGTTTTCAAATGAAACCACATCTTGTGTGGTCTTTCTGGCCGTCAATTGAAAATAAAATGCCTTCTATTTTCTCCAGAACATTGCCTATATGTAGTAAATGTTTTTAAAATATCTAAGAGCCAGCAATCATTTCAGTGTGTTTATTTTGTATCCTAAATTAAGTCTTTTCAGGTGTTATTTATTTTAATCTTCATTCTTTCTAACCTTTTTCATTGTATAAAGAACCTAGGGCTTGCATTTTTGCTCATAGATAATATGCAAAAATATATACATAATTTAATAGAATTAACAGATTCAATGTGAATACAAGGACATTCTGTCATCTTTCAGATCTATCCACTATCATGTTTCAGAGAAGTGAGAGTAGACTTTCAGAAGATGATCAGGCAAGCAGGATGTTGATTTTTTTAAAAACTTCATTTGTGGGCTGTGGACATCACTGGCTAATCAGCATTTATTGCCCTAGTTGCCCTTGAGAAGTTGGTAATGAGCTGCCTTCTTAAACCCGCTGTATTCCACTCATAATGAGTTGACCCATAATCTCTTAAGGGAGGGAATTCCAGGATTTTGACCTAGTGATAGTGAAGGAATAGCAATATACTTCCAAGTTAAGGTGGTGAGTAGCTTGGAGGGGAACTTGCAGGTGGTCGTGTTCCCATATTTCTGCCGTCCTTGTCCTCCTAGATGTAAGTGTTCATGTGTTTGGAAGATGCTGTCTGAGGATCTTGGCAAATTGTTGGAGGTCCTGGTCCAGCATAAATCAGTTGCCTTTAAATCCCAAAGCATTTACAGGTGAGACACCTGCTGCAGTAGGAGAAAGTGCCTGGAATAATGAGCATTTCATTTTTATATTTATTTGAAGGCATGTTGGGTCTGCACAGCATTTTCTGGCACTGGTTGATGTAAAATAATGTCTTTAAGAAAAGAGACATGAAGGGCCAAATTTTCATGGATAAGACATGAAGTTCAAGTCAGGAATCTTCCCTATTTGGTATATCTGATGCCTTTAGAAAGTCCCCTATCAACCTCATTCTTGATGTGAAGAGGTGGAGCAGAATGAAATTAGGATAACAGTTGCTTGGACAGTATTGGACATGAGTAGCAGTTTAGGACAACCAGCTCTGTTTACTGGACTGTTAGTCTGGCCATAGTCATGAATATCAAGATCTCAAACTCTGTCCCACCATCACCCCCACACTTCCCCAAGCACCCTCCTTGACCAACCCCCCTTATGCCCATGCTGCCTCCATATTGCATCATGTCTCCTTCATGCTCCTCCCTACATCCCATAAGAAATAGGAACAGGAGTTGACCATTCAGCCCCTTGCGCCTGCTCCACCATTCTATAGGATCACAGCTGATTTGAAACCCTTCACATCTATTTTCCTGTTCTTTCCCAATAACCTTTGATTTCCATGACCACCCCCTATGCTTCATCATGTCTCCTCCATAAACTCATGCCTCTTTCATATCCAGT
This sequence comes from Chiloscyllium plagiosum, assembly GCF_004010195.1. Taxonomy (NCBI): domain Eukaryota; kingdom Metazoa; phylum Chordata; class Chondrichthyes; order Orectolobiformes; family Hemiscylliidae; genus Chiloscyllium; species Chiloscyllium plagiosum. The sequence goes on along the minus strand of NC_057721.1, from coordinate 21,095,026 downwards.
CTTACCTCACATTCTCTTATATATCTTCAATAGCCATTCACCATGTCAGTATTCACCATGGACAGAACTCATAAGCAACGTCCTTTAAAATAGACATTAAAAATTAATCTCATAATAATGTAGTACAGTTGTCATTCAAACATATTTCATACTGAAAAACACTCTTATTCCAAAACCTTGGCAAAAGTAAATCTAAATCCTGTCAAACAGTCAACTGCTGAAAACCGAAACCATACTTATTCAGAATTCAGAACAAAGACAGATAATCTTTAATGGCCTCATAAAACAGCCCGTTCTGAGATAAGTTGTTCTACACATTTTAGAAACTTAGAGAAACATACATAACAAGCTTGTCTGTCATAACAAACTATTACAAGGGCGGACAATGACATCTGTTGAAACTCCAAAATCAGATAATTATGTCAGCAATTTTTGAGAAGATTTGTAGCTCAGGTTGATGATAAGTGTGTAAGTTAGCTCGCTGAGCTGGAAGGTTTGTTTTCTGATGTTTTGTCACCATAACTAGGTGAGAGTCTCCGGTGAAGCGCTGGTGATATGTCTCTCTATTTATAGTCTTGGTTTCTTAAGGTGGGTGATGTCATTTCTGGTTTTTTTTTCAAGGAAAGGTAGATGGGATCTAAATCGATGTGTTTATTGATGGACACCACTTTGACTGGGACAACACACACATCTTAGGACAGGTGAAACAAAGACACGCACGAGAATTCTTAGAGGTATGGCATTCTAACCAGAACTCCATCAATAAAAAAAAAATCAACACTTACACAATACTGATGACATACCTGTGCAGGATAGAACCCTGTAATTGACCACTGCAGTAAAAACACATTTTACTTAAAAAACAGGATACAATAATTGAAATAGTAAAAACACAATTTTTTTTTAATTAAAAAACTTGGTCAATGAAAGAATTCCAGAAGAAAGTGGCTGCATTTATTTGATTCCACACTTGTGATTGGGTTTGCTCCACATTTCATGAGCGTCTTGAGGTTCTATAACAGAAGGGACATGACCATGCCCTTATCCTGCACCGGCAAAAGTTTTGGAAATAGGAATGAAGACAAGAACCTCAGAATTGGCCCTGTTCACCATTCTTAAAGATCCTTTGAGTTCATCTCGCTCCGTGAAAATGCAGATTCAAGCATTCTTTGGTTTTGGCAAAACTGAAGAGGTAGATTTGAAGGAATCAGTGCGTATGCTTGATGTACTTACTAAAAGCTTATTCTCAGTCATAGTTAAACTTTTTTTTATCGTCTCCCAACAGCCACCTTACCCTCTATTTGTGGATGGTGTTACTGACTCATCTTACCATGTTGCTTTCATAGGATCATTGAAGCCTCTATACATCTGCTGCCATTGCAGTCCTGCTGGTTGCTTTTGGAGCCTGTATCTCACCAACCCAAACAATGATGCACTCCCTTGACTAGCTTTCCTGTGAAACCAACACCTCTGCTATTTCTGAGTCGGTGCTCTGCTTTCTGTGAGTCCTCCTGCAAACGTTACAAAAAATCCCTGGAGATGGGTAAATGCAAATGTAAAAAGTACACAGTAAAATCTGTGGGTCAAGAGTCACATTTAGGCCACACTGGGTAAGGATGGCAGTTTCCTACCCTAAAGGGCATTAGTGAACCAGATAGGTTTCCCTGAATTAGTAATGGTTTCATGGTCATCAACAGACTTTTAATTCCAGATATTATTGAATTCAAATTCTACCATCTGCTGTGGTGAGAGTCAGATCTGGATCCCCAGAACATTTCTGAGTCTCTGGATTAACCACTGATAATACCACAAGGCTGTTGCCTAGTAACCGAGAGTAATACTCCAACATCACCTCACTTGGATCAAGTGGAAGTCCTGCCTTCAGTCTCCTATTTGTACATGTTGTGATCAGCAGTTTTCAATACTATTAGGCCTCTGCTGAAAGATTACATTAACTAGCTGCACTACCTAATAGCAGGAAGATTTTCATTTTTCTAGTCTCATTAAGAGTGACAAGCTCAGCAAACCTGCTGAGGAAGAACGCTCTTTTCTCCCCAATAGCTTTACTAGCAACTCTATTTGGTCAGAATATTGTCTGATTAAATTCAATGCATAGTTACTGTTCATTAATTTATTTTTTTATCTGATTATGTTGCTTAGAGAAATGTAAAACACCCAGGTAAAGACACTGTAATAGGTTGCTTTATAAGGAGAAATAGCCTCCTGTCTTTCAATATATGTGCAATCCTTGGAAATAAAATCAGTACTGATTTAAATATTAGATATAAAGCATTTTTAAAAATCCCATAGTGGTACATTTATCATGATCTATTTTCATTTACAATGTATGAGTGATCATGTCATTATATAAGTAGTGTGTCTTTAAGTAATATTGGCTGCTTTTGATCACTAGTTATTACCTCTGCTTCTTTTTCCATGGGAACAAAGGAAGTTAAAATGTTTCCACCTCTTTATTCCAACTTAGTGGAATGTCACATTCATCTACAATGTAGCTGTTCCATAAATGTGTTGGCATTAATGAGAATATAAAGGAGTCTAAAGTAAGAGTCAGTGTGTTCTGAATTCAGAACTGATTAGACCTCCTACTTCTCTTCCTTTATGTCTTCCCCCATATTTTGAAGTCTTTACTTCTAAAAAATGAAATGGTAATATTTCTATTCTGTCTTCTTTTCATCTGCTCCCTTGTGTTACATTCACCTTCCCTTTCAAAATTGTGACATTGGTGGCATGTCACACACTAGTATTCGTATTTCATGGTGATTTTCATAGATTGTGGGATGAGAGAAATATGCACTATACAGGAATAGAAAGAACTGGCAATGGGATTTACAGCTAACAATCCTGTAGAAGGAGTTAGTATGTGATATCAAAGGAGTGTAGAGTGTTCCTTAATAGGTAGCCATCCAAAAATCAATAGGAATGTGTGGACTTGAGGAAACAGTTTGCCTGAGCAACAGTCACTCCATGGCTTCACCAATCAGCTCCATACACACACACACACACACCTTATTCTAATCAGCAAGAAGCAGATAGAATTCATAGATCATGCTTCATGATGTTCACTCAGGTAAAGATGAAAGACTGAACCAGAAACATATTCAGGTTCAGTAACGGTCAAGCTGGCTATGCAAACTACTTGTGACCAAACTGATACTGGAATGTTGGTGCAACGTGAATTTCAGCCTCTACATGTCTGCCTAAGACAATCTGCTTCAAGTCATTCTATTGAGGATTTTCAGTAAGCACATGGTAGCCAATAATCTTTGAGTTGGTTTTATCATGCATCAAAGTTATGCTGACTTAGAGTCATAGAGTATAGAGATGTACAGCATGGAAACAGAGCCTTCGGTCCAACCCGTCCATGCCAACCAGATATCCCAAACCAATTTAGTCCCATCTGCTAGCACCCGGTCCATATCCCTCCAAACCATTTCTATTCATATACCCATCCAGATGCCTTTTAAATGTTGTAATTGTACCAGCCTCCACCAATTCCTCTGGCAGCTCATTCTATACACGTACCACCCTCTGCGTGAAAATATTGCCCCTCAGGTCTCTTTTATATCTTTCCCGTCTCACCTTAAACCTAAGCCCTCTAGTTCTGGATTCCCCCACCCTAGGGAAGAGACTTTGTCTACTTATCCTGTCCATGCGCTCATGATTTTATAAACCTCTATAAGGTCACCCCTCAGCCTCCGACTTTCCAGGGCAAACAGCCCCAGCCTATTCAACCTCTCCCTATAGCTCAAATCCTTCAATCCTGGCAACATCCATGCAAATCTTTTCTGAACCCTTTCAAGTTTCACAACATCCTTCCGATAGGAAGGAGATCAAATTTGCATGCAATATTCCAAAAGTGGCCTAACAAATGTTAATCCTCCTTCCTATAACTTTTTGGCCTTTTACATTTTGAACAAAATTCACCAAATATTCATTTTGTTGCTAGAGAAATTTATATTCAATTTTGCTCTGGCTTTAGTTGATTTGGTAAATGTTGTCATATTCAAATAATGCCATTACAAAATGTATACCCTTCTCAACCTATTGGAGATGCAATACATGGCAATTAAAGTGTACCTTTTAGTGAGAACATCAATTAAAGGGCACAGATTTAATCCTCTGTACATTCTAATGGAAAATTTAATGAATTAATGAACAGTTTATGTTGGTATTTCTGCTTTATATTCAACATCAGTGCTTTAATGAATTTATTTCTGGTTTAACACAAGATGCAAAATTTAATCAACTTCAGGTGCTGAATGTACAATTTACTGGCACTATATGATTAATTGGTGTGTGCTATTTAATATCATTTCCTGTTGTGCATGACAATTTTAAAAAAGAAGTTCTTATCTTTTTGTTTTCCTTGCTTTCTCCTGGATTCATTCTCACATTGCTGCTTTGGCATTTCTTCCTTCCAAAGTATTTTTCTGTGCATTTTTAATACATGCTCTCCAAACACATAACCATTAAGATTTTTTAATACACATCTTGGTTATTTGGCTCATTGTTTATGTCCTTCAAATTAGTCTCATTGCCCTGCCTTTCTGTATAAAATAAAATATGCTCTTTTATTCCACTTGAAGTTTTAACATGAAAACTTTACATCATTTGTAAATAGAAATGGAACAGATTAACATGCAACGTCTCATAAGATCGCCCAACTCAAAGCAATTAACTGAGCCACAACAGTTTGGCAAAGAGTTCTACAGACCACATGACACATGTCTGATATATATTATCAGCTGGAACCATAACAGTGATTCACATAATTAAATTAAATCAAATAACCAGTCATCAGTTATGAGAGTTAAAGCTTTTGATGTTTTTGTTTCAAGATTGCTACAGGGGTGGCTTCATGCTAGCTTGGCACAGAACAAATAATTGAGCTCCCACCTGGGATAGTGGGTTTGATTGGCAGAGACCTTTGTGAAGGGAACACTGAAATTAATTAATGATTATATTTGAGAACAATTATGGCACCGAAAGCTTGATTATAATGCAGTAGTGCAACATGGATAATACCTAATTCACAGACATGTAAATTTAAACAATTCCCTATAATTGGTGAATATTTACTACATTTATAATCTTTTCTAATTTCATGCTGCTTTAATAGACATAGCTATTGATAATTCCAATAATCCCTAAGCCTGCATTTTACTACTAATATGTTTCCAAATCACTATTGCAAATAATGTGATATTGCATGCTTTCTCCATGGAAATGAAAGTATTATTTTTGTAAGATAGCTGAACGATAAAGAAAGGAAATGGTTCTAGCTAATTCTCTCTCTTCTATTACAAAATATTTTGAATTGTATTGTACATGAAGATCATTAAGTGTTCTAAGCACTGATAACATTCAAATGATTGCACTTGGATAATGTAAAACATGGTTCTAATGGTTAAGAATTTCCTCAGGAGTTCTTCTGATTAAACGTTGAAATCTAAATTAGAAATTGTGATGGTCGGTTGCTGTGAACTTTCAGAGGTGATACATGCTTCATGTGACACTAAAACTTAGAAGTAAAAGCAGCAGTGCCCAACACGTAACACATTGGTTCCTGAGATCAATTTACAGTATATATAAGTATAAATAATCTGCTTTCTGTTACACACAAAAGAAGTGATGATAAATATTGATTAAGCAGAGTTGAAAGGCTGTAATATTTGATATGACATCTCTGAAAGGATATTGGAACCATCAAAAGTGCACAATTTGGATTCACTGCATTGAAGTAAGAAGCTATAGTTGTAACAAGAGCATAGGAAGCTATGATAGCATAAACAGGGTATGAAGGATTAAGGAGAAACTTAATAGAAGTATTCAATTGTTTTAAAAGTGAATAATGAGGATATTATTATTCCATTGGTTGTTGAATGAGGAATAAAGCACCATAAATAAAAGGTTATTGATGACAAGGTAATTGCGATATTTAAGAAAGGAATAGGTAAATATTTGAAGAAAAATATCAATGTGCATGGAGAGAGTGCTGGGAAATATAGATAAGTAGGTATCTCTGGAGTGGAGCTAATGCTGGCAAAGGATAATACTCTGTTAATTGTTAATCTGTTAATGAAATTGTTATAAATCTAGTGTCCATGTAATTGACCTACTTTTAGATTAATTGTGGAGTATGTTTTCTCCATCTACTAAATTCCTTGGCCTTTTCAATCTTCGTCAAATATTTTCTGACTTTCAGTGTGGAAACAAAACTATGACACTAATAATTAAACAATGTCATATTGGTGATCTTTTCCACTATGTGTTTGGACTCAAGTCAATCTCCATGAAAACTATTCCCTGATCTCCAAAGGTTTTACATCCTATTTAAAGCTGCATTTTTGAAGGTTGCAAAATGACTCGATAGAAAGAAGGTTTTATCTTTGAAGGATCTTTAATTAAAGTTTGTCATGCTTACTTAAATTTAGGCTTGCATTGTGTCTAGAATAGTACTGGAGTAATTTGTTTAATGGTCTTTAGAGTCTTCCTTAGATCTTCTGAATACTAAAGTGACCAGTTAGTTTCATTGTTAATGTTTTTGTTAAATAATAGTTTAAACTGGTGACTAAAATTAAACATTTAGAAGCTTTACTTATTTCCTGAAGGCAGTGATATAGAATCTTGTTTTATATCTAAGTAGCCAGGATAATCAGTATAAAAGATTCTGTGAAATACGTTTTCTCATGTGCAAATTTGTTTTTTTTTTAAATTAATTCATGGGCTGAGGGCATCATTGGCTGGGCCAACATTTATTGCCCATCCCTAATAACCCAGAGGGCAGCTGAGAGTAAACCACATTGCTTGTGGGTCGGTAGTCACTTGTAGGCTAGACCAGGTAAAGATGGCAGATTTCCTTCCCTGAAGGACATTAGTGAACCAGGTGGGTTTATCCAACAATCGACAATGGATTCATGGTCATCATTAGACTCTTAATTCCAGATTTTTATTGAATTCAAATTCCACCATCTGCCGCAGTGGGGTTCGAACCTGGGTCAGGTTCAAATTACATCACTGATGCTTTTAATTCATATTTTGTCATATTTTGTCAATACTGGTAAGCAGCAAGCAAACTATTGTAGGCTCACAATAACCATCTGTGTCCTTCAATCTAAGAGACTATGACTGTGAACTATGTATATGTGTGTTTAAATTTGTATCAAGTACATTATGTATCATCATGTACCATTTTCTGAGATCAGAGAACCATTGAATGGAACCATTCATCAGTAAAGGAGCTTTTGTCCAATGTTAATTTGGGATGGAAACAGCCTGCATGATCTGTTTGGTGGAACAGTTAGTATTTTCAAGACTAAGTAAGACAGTTGAGGCAAAGCAAGGGATTTGGAGCTAAAATGGAATTGAAATAAAGATTAGCCTTGATTGAAGTGAATGGTAGGGATGGTTCAGGGCTTATTAATCCAAATGAAAGAGGACAAACCAAGGGATGTCAGGTGGATCTGGTAGCTTGAAAGGTATCTAAATATATATTGGTATCACAAACAGTGTGAGATACCATACTTTTGCAAATGGTAAGTATGAGCTGAAGCTGCTGTTCCAGAGAAAGATGGCGTCCTGGGTTCTGCAGCTGGTGTGGAAAGACCTTGCCCTAGAGTGGAGACTGTTGGTTTTGCTGAGTGCACAGCTGCCTTTAAATATAACCTTGGCAGAAGGGATCCTGGAATATCTGGTCAGTGATGACAATATCTGCTATTGATGAGTGGTAAAATTAATGTAGCATTGGATGAGAAGGGTGCCATTAGCTTAAGTAGTTAATGATGCAAGTTTGGTTTGATAGCATGAGAAAGTTCACTAAACCTTACAGAGAGAATCCCTCCTTGGTAGATCAACCATGGGAATCATTGCAGTTCCTGAAAAATCTCTGTATTTTCAAGATCTTCACTTCAGCCAAAATAATGACTTGCCTAAAAACCATGAAGCCTACCCCAAAATAGGGGCTGAGTAATGTGATACTGTAAACTTTAATTAGACTGTCTGTGTGATTTTCTAATAGATATTTTTATTAAGAAAGAAGATTTTAAAGATTTTTTACAAAATTACAAAAATAATACAAACTAGTGTCTTCCACTTTACAATATAGTAACAACACCAATATAATTTAAAAACAAAACTAGCTGCTAATCTATTCTACAAACGACCAAAACATAAAATAGGATATAAGTAACTGAATTAAAGGTAGCTTTTGGGAACTTACCTGCAACTGTTATGTTCCCATTTTATAAATATGTTTCAGCTTTATCTATATTTAATCTTTATATGTGTGTAATAGTGCAGGTGAGTGAGACATCACATTTCCATTTATCTCCAGGTCAAATGTGTGAATAATAAAAATAAATGTTATTATTTTAGATACACAAAAGCTTGCTGCTGGTTTATTAAAAGTGACTCAAATTATTCAGACTAAAGAAATGCCTCTCTGCCATACAAAATATCTGAACACAGGCAAAACAGAAGAGGACAACTAAAGATTGCTGTAACAAGTTTAATTACACTATAATGCATCTAATCCAGAATGCTTTTGACTGCGTCATTTCTGGATTTTAGAATTTTCTGGATTACAGAATGATATTAGAATCTTAACCATAAGTGTATAAATCAGAATTCACAGTAGACTTAAATATTTAACTGAAACATGAAACAGTGATAAAGCATTGTAAAGCACTATTAAAAAATGGTGTGCTTATCTAAATACTAGATCTTCCAAGTTTCCACTCTGACAGTCAGAAAGAAAAATCAAAAGATAGAGAGAGAGAGAGGGAGATGGCAAAATAGATTAATACAGAGAGAGCGAGAGATCAACAGACAGAGACAGAGAAAGTTAATAGGAGACACCCATGAAGCTTTATCCCTGCATCAACCTGCTTCAACAGGAAAGTGTGAATTGTATTCTTAAACTATGCTTTCTCCAAAACAGCGTAATTTTTGGCTTACAACAACTTGTGTTTGTGAGATGCCTTAGAAATTGTCATTAAATTATTAGTCAAAAACATGTCACTGAGCCAAATAAAAGTGACTTTGAGACAAATGACCTTGGGACAGAGGTAGGTTTCAGGGAACATCTTCAAAGAGGAAAGAGATAGAGGGATGGAAAGCTTCGGAAAGAGAATTGAAGAGCTTTGACCAACAGTGGAGCGATTAAAATTAGGTATGCAGAAGCTAAAGAGCGCAGAGATTATAAAGGTTGTTGAGCTGGAGGAGATTACAGAGACAGGAATGAATGAGGCTGTAGAGGAATGTGTAAACAAGAATGGGAATTTTAAATTGAGGTGTTGCTTAATTGTAGGCCATTATATAGTGGGTTGGGGCAGTGGTGCTGACTGTCATTCGACCTTTTACCCGTTATGAGGAGTGGATCAAGACTTTGACCACCCAGAGCACGACCTGGATAGGTATTGGAGACTGAATGAAAGCCATGCTCCTTGACAGCATTGAGACCTGCTGTGTGTTTTCTCTCTCTAGTAGCACTAAATTCTAGACACTTTTTTGGGCTATAAAGCATTCGTAACTGCCTAACCTTATCATTCCCCTATGTGTGTTATTGTCCTCCCTGTTAAATGAAAATAATTTTTCCTCATTTACTTGATTTACGCCCCTCATAATTTTATAGACTTCAATTAAACATGTACTTAGCTTCCTCCATTCTCGTGAAAACAACTCCAGCCCATGCAATCTTACCTCAGAGCTAAAATGTTCAAATCCACAAAGCACTCTCCTAAAACTCCTCTGTTTTCTTTCTGGTGTGATCACAACCTTCTGTGATTTGGTGGCCAGGGTGATTTGCAGTTCTCATGGTTTGACTAGTTTTTTTTATATAGTTCACCTCCAAACTTTTACATTCTATGACTTGACGAAATGAGATAATCCTGTATACCTTCTTAAATGCTTTATCTATGTGTGCTATATCTTCAAGGATCTGTGGACGACCGCTCTAAGGTCCCTTTGTTCCTCTATACATTTTGCAATCTTACCTTTTATTCTGCATTCCCTTGCTTTCCCCCTCACAAATGCTCACATTTCTCTGGATTGAATTACATTTGTCATTCTTCAGCTCGCCTGACTAGTCTATTGATATCTAACTACAGTCTGCAGTTTCCTTCCTCACTATCAACCGCATGGTCAATATTTGTATTACTTGTAAACTTCTTAATTATGTTCCCTACATGCCAATATGAAGTATTGACATACGGACTACAAAATACAGGGAATTTTGAACTTAACTCCAAAAAAGCCTTAGAAACAGCCTTCCAATCACAGAAAACAAATCAACCATTTGTCTTTGTTTCGTGCCAGTTTTGGATCCACTATCCTTCTGACCTTGGATACCCTGAGTCTTCCTTTTTGACCAGACTGCCAATTAGGACCTTGTCAAAATTTGAGTTGAGTATATAGACTGACTTTCTTATCTCCACACAACATTTAATCCAATTAGTCACAAACAGCCTTTTAGTCATAGAAAGTCATAGAGTCCTACATCACGGAGACAGGCCATTTGGCCCAAACTGGTCCATGCCAACCAAAATGTCCACCTATGCTAACAGCATTTCCCTCCATTTGGCCCATATCTTTCTGATCTCTTCCTATTCATGCATTTGTCCAAATGCCTTTTAACTGTTGCTAATATACCTGCCTCAACCACTTCCGCTGGCAGCTCATTCCATATGTGTCCACTCTCTGTGTAAAAACGTTGCACCTCAGATTCCCTTTTATCTTTCCCCTCTAACCCTAAACTGATGCCCTCTAGTCTGCAATTCCCTAACCCTGGGAAAAAGACTGAATGCATTCATCCTATCCATGCCTCTGATGATCTTATACACTTTTATAAGATCCCCCCTTCAGTCTCCTGCACTTTAAAGAAAATGTCCTAGCTTCTCCAGCCTCTCCCTATAACTCAGACCAATGCGTCCTGGCAATATCCTTGTCAATTTCTTCTGTACTAGTTCACTAACATCCTTCCCATAGCAAGATGACCAAAACTGAACACAATACTCAAGTGCAGCATCACCAACATCCTGTACAACTACAACATAACTTCCCAACTTCGATACTCAGTGCCCTAGCTGATGAAGGTCACTGTGCCAAAAGCCTTCTTCACTGCTCTGTCTGTGACTCCACTTTCAGAGAATCCTGAACCTGGACTCCAAGCTCCCTCTGTTCCACTATGCTCGTTAAGGCCGTTCCATTCACCATGAAACTCCTGCCTTGATTTGACTTTCCAAAATGCGAGACCTCACAATTATCTATATTAAACTCCATTGCCATTTCTCGGCGCACTTCCCCAGCCAATCAAGATTTCGCTGCAATTTCTGAAAACATTCTTTACTGTCCACAATACCGCCTATTTTAGTGACATCTGCAAACTTACTAATCATGCCTTGTACATTCGCATCCAAATCATTGATACAGATAACAAACAGCAATGGGATGAGTATCGACCTCTGAGGCACTCCACTAGTAACAGGCCTCCAGTCCGACAAGCATCCTTCCAGTATGATCTGTTTCCTATCATCAAGCCAATTGTGCATCCAATTTGTCAGCTCCCCCTGGATTCCATGCAATCTAACCTTCCAGAGCACCCTCCCATGTGGACTTCTTTGGAAAATCCTTGCTGAATGCCTTTAATTTATGCATTTCTAAAGAATGGTTTATAATATCTGAAAACTGATTTTAAAAATTCTCCCAACACTGAGGCTATAATTTCTTAGTCCATCCCTTTCTCCCTTTAGTAGTAGTAGCACAATTTAACAGTCCTTGAACATTCTGCCAGAGAGAATTAGAAAAGGCTGGTCAGAGGCTCTATTTGTTTCCTCCCATGCTTCTCTTCAACTTAGGATTTATTCCATTCATACCTGGCACTGAATCCATTTTCAAAGGCAATAAGCTACTAAATAGTTCCTTTCCCACTTTGGTCTGAATTTGCATAATGATAGAGAACTTCTCTGTCATTGCAAAAATTATAAAGAGGACTAATTCCACAAATTCAAATCCTGTACACAGCCTCACCATTTTGTTGGGGAGTTGGAGAGGGTGGTAATAATTGGGAAGGATTTTAAATTGTAGAGTCATAGTTCATGGAAGTAGCTGTCCATGTGACATGGTAGCTGCCTCTATTTATACCTGATTTTCATTAGCCAGGAAGGAACACTAATGTACATGTTAGACATAGTAAGAACCAAGCTTTAAGCTTTTCAGAGTTCTTTGGAGAGGTGTAATGTGATGATGCTGCTTCTTTAACAAGGTTAAGTTGTCCTTGGTTTTTTGCAGAGCAATCATGAAGACATAGGTTCCGGGATATCTAGGTTTGAAGGGTTTTAGGGCCAATTTGATTATACCTAACAGATACTGCGTCAGGAAAAAGGCTTCCAAATTTAAGAAAAACACACTTGTGCAATCAGAGGGGAGTGGTCAGTTCTCCCAACTCAGTTGGTCCCTGGTTTGGTTTGTTTTGATTTTAGTTTAGCTGTTCAGAGCAATCAGTCAGTTTTGTGAGGCTACTGGTCAAAGAAACAGCTCCATGGAAGAAGGTGTTTCATGCTGAAACGCTCTGCCATCTCTCTCTCTTTCTCTCTCTCTCTCTCATAAAACCCTGTTTTACCTTTTGGGCCAAGAGGTGTTTATGGGAATTGTTGCAGGAATTTGGAACAGCATCATTAAGTTGGGATAGCCTGTTCAGTTTTCAGATAGATTAAGTTATTCTGTATTCTGTTCTCTTTGTTTCCGTTTCATTTGGCAATCTTGTCAATAAATTCTGATTTGCTTAAAACAAGGTGGTTCGGCCAGCTACATCACTCCTAGAATATCCACTTACACCTGGTTAAAATAACTAGCAAAGTTAGGGTCCAGGCTACTTTCTTGAAATGTTTTGAGGGGCTCTGGCCCAGTCCATAATAGCTGCACCTTTTTGGTTGTGGTCTTAGGATACCTTTGGTGGAGGTCAGTTGCCCTTTAAGGCTGGTAATCAACCTTGCAAAGTTATTAAAACTGTACACGAATATGCATAAAAAGTGGACAAACTATTGTAACAGCAATTCAGGCAGCATCCGATGAGCAGCAAAATCTTCCAGCACCACTGATCCAGAATTGCTGTGCTCTTCCAGCACCACTGATCCAGAATCTGGTTTCCAGCATCTGCAGTCATTGTTTTTATCTAACTATTGAAACAGTCAAGCTCTTTGAAACTCTTAAAAGCAACTGTCAAAAGTGACTGTCAAGTTGTAAAGGCATTTGAAACTCCAATATTTTAAATTGTTGAAAACCACATGGAGGGTGAAGGTTATTTTTCTTGGATTATTACTGATTTCATACCTTTCCATATCAGTGTGGGCGCTTCCCATTTCACAGTTTCATCAACATCTTCAAGTTGTTATAGATGATATCTGTTATTTTAAAGGGTAAAGTGTTTGAAGGAAGTACTTGGCTTCAGAAAGAATTAAACACTTCAGGAAAATTAATGTCTTAGAAGGAATTAAGTACTTGAAGGAATGTAAATGTAGTGATGGGTTTTTTATGAGTAGTATTTTTCAATAAAACCTGCAATCATTGGGTTTTTGTTTTATTTAATTTCAGCAAGGGTCATGTGGTCTGCCCATGATGAATACTGGATTATTTGGAAGTTGTAAGGAAAAGGTTGATGTGTGAAGTTGACACTATTTTGGCATTGGGGCCACAAAAGACATTGGGGTGGTTTGGTGTGCAAGTTGCCATGAGGATATGAAGGACCACAGTACATGGTTTGATGGAATAGATTTACAAAGAGGGGAGAAGAGACCATTAGACTTTCTGTGGTATGGATTGGCACAGATGAGACCTCGGCAATGTGTGGAGGACTGGGTGGTGAGGGCTGGAGAAATGCTTATGTTTTATTTAATGTTTTAAAACCAGAAAAGTGCTGGTGCACCAAGATAAGACTTTTATCCAGTCTTTGCCACGACTGTCCACCTGTGTTTTTGTTTCCAGGGTCACATTATGTCTCTCAGAGAACACACTACCCCCACCCCAACCCGCAGAATGAAAATCTGAATTCCTGGAGATTTTCTTCCTGCTAGGGTTTGTGGATTCTAGAATATTCTGGAAATGAAAAGTGAGGCCTTTGCCTAACTATTTAATGTATCTCCCTTCTCCTAAACCTTACTTTCTGAATTGTCGCCCTTTTTTATGAAACCACACAATGGGTAGAACTTTCTGTTCCCTGTTGAGGGAATTATCATGCATCTCAGGAGAAGCCTGCAAGACAATCCCAAGGACACAAGGTTGAACCTTTGCCATCTTTGATCCAAAGTCAACTGTGCAACAATGATACGAAGTGGCTGGCATGACATGCAGAATGGGAGTAGTAAGTTATTTTCCTTGGGGATTGTTTGAATTTGAGGCCCTTCTAGGGACAATAATGGTAATTACACATCCACTGTTTCAGTAATGCCAGCCAAGTATTATCAAATTACATTTCATCTTCAGATTTTCCATTGTTCAAGAATGAATATTACAAATTAAAGCACCAAGCAATCATAACATTATCTGTTCCCACAAATTGCCTCCATGTCACTTCAGCTCACAGTCGTAATGAGTCACTAACTTAAAGGAGTCACCTGGGGGCTTGGGAATTCTGGATCACATTTCATATTTGATGCTGGAAAATGTTGTTTCAGAGCTGCATCTTTTGCGCACTGAACTATAAGTATGCCGGGATATGACCTATGATTGAAAGGTGCTTTGCTTGGGAGGGGAAAGGGGTGGGGGGGGATGACTGTCAGTGTGCCAGAATTATTGCCAGAATTTCACCTCCACAAATGTAGTGGAAAGTGAGGATTGAAGATGCTGGAGATCAGGAGCAGGAGAGCCAATGTTTCGAGCATAAGATCTTGATCAGGAATGTCAATATAAGCTCGTCAACACTCCTGATCAAGTGCTTATACTCGTACATCAACTCACCTGCTCCTCGGATGCTGCCTGACTGGTTGTGTTTTTCCAGCACCCACTTTTGGACCCCCACAATGTAGTCTGAACACTTTAGTTTTGTAAAATGCATTGGGAGAAGGTTGTGTATGTAGGAATTATTTATACAGACAAGGATGTTTCTATACCACATTGTGTCAGGGAATAACATGATGCTACCTTATGATGGATGTGAAGACTCAGATATACCGACAGTGAAATGGTGCTCTTTATTGGACATTCCTCACAGCTTGTCTGCTTATTCGTCTGACTTGGAAATCCGAATAACTGGTATCTTTGCAACATTGCTTCAAATGTTAAAACATCAAAGGACAGAGCATTTACAGCATCTTCAGATGGATGATCCATCTCAGCCTTCAATCAATTTTATTCAACCACACGACATCAAGAAACAGCTGAAGACACTGGATACTGCAAAACCTATAGACCCTTGTGTTATGGACTAGGCCAGACCACTCAAAACATTCTTAAGCACGCAGCCCAGACCATAACTTTGCAATTTGTTTCGGTAAGTGTACAGTGAAAGTTATCTGGATTCAGTGAGTGAGGTTGACTACCAGGTTTAAAACAGACAAAAAAAATGTATTCACAAAATTACACAATGAAACACAAAGAACAGAATAAAGATCCTCTACGGAACTCAGTCTATCCAAAGTAGACTAAAGTATACTGTTTTGAATATACACTTCAGTCCCGATAAGCAAACCCCCTCTAAAATACAGTACAAAAAAGGGTCAGCTGCTCTCAGGTTTAAGTTAGAAGGGCAGAAGAGAGAAATTTTCCACACAGTTCACTTTTGAACTCCAAAGCTGTTCTGGACTGAACTAAACTGCTCAGCTCAACAAGAGAGCTGACCACTCCCCTTTCATTATACAGGTCACTTCTAAAACATGGCTACTTTGGCCTGAAATTTCATCTGTTTACATATAAACAAAAGGTCTCTCAAAAATCAAGGACAGAGCATCCTTGAGCCAAGGAACAGTTTTTAGACAAAAAAAAGGGACTAGCTTTGTGACACCTTGAGAAAAAAGAACCGTCAATATCAAAATGACCTCATTTTTAATCCTTCAAAAACCCAGTTAGTCGTCTAAACATACATATACACTATACTAACTTTAAACATGTAAACATGCACAACCACATGCAAATTCAGGTCATGGTACCCCCACCACCGAATGCTTCCATATCTCGTTCGAGTCTCGACAATGTATTGGCAATCATGTTTTCGCGACCTGCCACAAGCTCAATTGTTAAATTGAATGGCTGCAACAACATTCTCCATCGAAACAGTCTGGCCTTTTTGTCCTTAAGTTTTTCCACTAATGTCAATAGGCTGTGATCAGTGTATATGATTGTCTCAGATGCATTGCTGGTAATATAAATACTGAAATGTTGTAATGCCAACACCAAGCTTAAAGTCTGTTTCTTCACATTGAATATTTCTGTTGATGAATGTTCAACTTCCTGGAAAAATACCCGATGGGTCTTTCTATTCCCTCGTTATCCTCCTGCAGGAGCACTGCGCCGATACACACATCACTGGCGTTGATAGCCACCTTGAAAGGCTTTGCATAATCTGGTATGGTTAACTCTGGGGCAGTGGTTAACACAGTTTTTAGGCTGTCAAATGCCTTTTGACAGTCCAATGTCCACTGAACCTTCTTGCCCTTTTTTGGCAATGTGGTGAGTGGAGCAGCCACACTGCTAAAATTTGGCACAAATCCATTCAATCCCAGGAACCGTAGAACTGCTTTTTTTGTTGATGGTTTGGGAAATGCCCCATAATTTGCATCCCATGGGGCCATTTGTCCATGTCCACCAACATGGCCCAGGAAGGTGACTTGGGATTTGGCAAATTCACTTTTAGCGAGGTTTACCACCAAACCTGCCTTCTGAAGTCGATCTAACAAGTCTGATAAATGCTGTAAATGTTCCTTCCAAGAGTGACTAAAAATCACCCAGGTCATCAATATACACTACACAGTTGGGTAATCCAGCAATTACCTTATTAGTCAGTCTCTGAAATGTGGCTGGAGCATTTTGTCATACCAAATGGCATGACTTTGAACTGATATAGTCCATTTGGCGTTAAGAAAGCTGAAAGTGCCTTAGCTCTCTCTGACAGAGGTACTTGCCATTAGCCTCTGAGCAAGTCCAACTTAGGAATGGAAGTTGCTTATCCCACTTTTTCGACACAATCCTCCAACCGTGGAATTTGATATGCATTGGCGTTGAGTTTGCGTTAGTCCACATATAACTGTTAGGTACCATCTGGCTTTGGTACCATGACTATAGGTGAGCTCCAGTCACTGTAACTTACTTTGATAATGCCATCTTGGAGTAGGCGCTCTATCTCCTTCGGAACCTGTGCCAACTTTAGAGGGTTATGCCTATAAGGATGTTGCTTAATTGGAACAGCATCTCCTATCTCTACATCATGCACAATTAGGTTAGTACTTCCCAGTTTATTTCCGCATATCTCCC
The DNA here is from genome assembly GCF_004010195.1 of Chiloscyllium plagiosum. Lineage (NCBI taxonomy): Eukaryota > Metazoa > Chordata > Chondrichthyes > Orectolobiformes > Hemiscylliidae > Chiloscyllium > Chiloscyllium plagiosum. The sequence goes on along the minus strand of NC_057721.1, from coordinate 21,077,548 downwards.
CATGCGATAGTAATAACTCTTTCAGGTCATTTCGATTTGCTTGTGGAAGGTAACTCAATAATTTATCCCAATTTTTGACAACTTCCTCATTGTCCAATTTGATTTGGGGAATGTCCAATTCGGAATCCTCTGAACTTGGTTCTTCCTTCTGTGCTGTAATCATTTACACCTTCTCCTCTTGCTTCCCTTCCCTATCAAAATACCTTTTGAGCATATTCACATGACACACTCTGAGATTTCTTCCCGTCTGGAGTCCTTATCAAGTAGTTCACCTCACTCAATTTCTTCGCGATTTGAAACGGTCCACTAAACCTTGCTTTTAAAGGTTCACCTGTTACTGGAAGTAACACCAATACCTTATTCCCAATTGCAAAATTGCAAATTAGTGATTTCTTATCCGCTTCCTATTTCATTGTATGCTGTGATACTTTTAAATGCTGTCTAGCCAACTCTCCAGCTCTATATAATCTTTTTCTAAGATTTGACACATAGTCAGAATGGGTGGTGTCTGAATTCTGACTTATTAATTTCTCCTTAATCAATTTTAATGGTCCTCTTACTCATGCCCTAAAATTAATTCAAATGGACTGAATTTGGTCGATTCCTTTGTTGCATCTCTGATTGCAAAAAGTACAAACAGAACTCCCTTATCCCAATCATCTGGATAATTCTGACCATAAGCGCTCAGCATGGTTTTTAATGTTTGATGCCATCTCTCTATCATTTCCTGCAATTCTGGATGGGACACAGTAGATTTGAATTGTTTTATTGCCAAGTTATCCATAACCTCCTTGAACAGTTTGAATGTGACGTTTGACCGTTGATCTGACTGGATCTCTAGTGGTAGTCCGTATCTTGTAAAAAAATTTGAGTAATTCTTTTATAGCCCTTTTTGCTGTGATATTGCATAATGGTACTGCCTCTGGAAATCTAGTCGACACATCCATCATTGTTAATTAATACTTGTTCCCACTTTTTGTTTGAGGTAGGGGACCTACACAATCCATTAAGTCTCTTGTGAAAGGTTCCTCAAATGCTGCAATATGTATTAAAGGTGCAGGTTTATTACTGCCTGTGGTTTTCCAATTCGCTGACATGTATGACATGTCTGGCAAAATTCAACTACGTCCTCGTGTAGTCCAGGCCAGTAAAAATGTCTTTGTATTTTAGCCTGTATTTTCCTCACCCCTAAATGACCTCCAAGTGGTAGCTCATGCAGCACTCGCAGTACTTCCTTTCTATGCCCTACTGGCAAAACAATCTGACGAACATCTGCCCATTTCTCATCTGCTTGAATGTAGTATGGTCTCCATTTCCTCATTAAGACATCATTTGTTAAGTCATAACACAGAAATGCATTCACTCTCCTTCTCTGTAAATGCCCTTTGATACAACTGTTTTCTTATCTTTCTGCTGTAATTCAATCAGCTTAGCAGAGCTAAAGATGCTTGCACATTTACCGATTTGCTCCTGCTCTGTGCCACTTATCTGATCAAAAATAGTCTTGGTTAATACTATGTCAGTTTCCTTATTTGTGCCTATTGATCCCTCCTGCATTAGTGAGTGCCTCTGTGATCTTTGATCACACAGTCAGGGAAAATTCCTGGATAACCATTCTCCATGTCTTCAGTTGCCTGCATCTCCACTGGCTTTTCAACTAGAGTAGGCAGCACACCTACCAATGAATGAGCTATATCATTTCCAAGGACAAATTGTATTCCTGGAGCTGATAGTTTGTCCAGTACTCCTGCCATAAATTCTCCACTCTTCTCTGGACTCTCTAGCCTCACTTTACATAACTGAGCACTTTTTATCTCACTGTGAATTCCTGTTACCAGTACCTTTTCTGGCAATACTCCCTCAGGAGTACATATCTCTTCATGCTCCAGCATTAAAGACTGAGAGGATCCTGTGTCCCTTAATATTGTAACCTCCTTACCTACTGCTCCTGGCTTGTGTGAATAAACTTTACCCTTGCGTGTAGTTTTTTAAAGCACGTCCTCCTTAATCACCTTCTGAACATCTTGTAAACTCTGAGGCAGTTGTCTAACTTCCCTTGTGCTTTTTTGTTACAGTCCAACAAAATTTCCAGGCCTGTCTGGTTTCCATATATCTGGCTTTCTCCTTGCTCACCAACACTGTGATTTTGTGTGACCCACTTTATTACAATGAAAACATTGGAGCTTTTTAACTTCTTTGTCTCCCTCAAGGGTTTCTTTTTTAACCTGTGGTAAATTATGCTTATGATCTTCACTGAGATCTACCTTTCCCTTTCTCTTTGCCCAAATTTCTATCCCCTCATGGACTGAAATTGATTCTAGAAATCAAACCAAGTTTTATGGACCAGCTCATAATCATCAGCCACTTCAGATGCTAAGCTTGCTGTTTTATCTCTCTGCTCTTCCACATGAGTTTGCACGACTTCAGGCAGTGAATTTTTGAATTCCTCCAAAATAATTACCTCTCTAATTAGCTCTTATCCATCTATCGAAATTACTCTGTTTGATCCTTTCAAACTCAGTATGGATTTGAGCAGGGTCCCTCTTTAGATTCCTGAAATGTTGTCTATAGGCTTCTGGTACAAGCTCATATGTACTTAAAATAGCTTTTTTCACCTCCTCATACTCCTCAGATCCTCCTCTGAAAGTGATATGAATACCTCACCAGCCCTACCTACAAGTTTCGTTTGCCACTGGCCACTGCATTTATTTAGCCACCTTTTCAAATGAGATGAAAAAGGGTTCCACAACCTTCTCATCAAATCTAGGCAATGCTTGAACATAATGCTTAAACTAGTTTCTCACTAGGCTACTGACGACCAGGCATAAGTGGGTACTGCTTTTGCCCAAAACGTCGATTTTCCTGCTCCTCGGATGCTGCCTGACCTGCTGTGCTTTTCCAGCACCACTCTAATCTTGACTCAAATCTCCAGCATCTGATTCTGACTACCAGAGGCTTGCTCATCCTCAGTCTCCTCCTCACTAAGCCTACCCTCAGCCCTTAACTCCAACCTTTTCAGCTGACTTTCCTTTTTGTGTGTCAGTTTTTGAGGTTCAAAAGCAATCTCTTTTTTTTTCTCTGCTCTCTCTTTTTCTCTCTCTTCTGCTTTTAACCGTAACTCAAACTGTTTCATTTCTGCTCCCTTTTCCTTATCTCTTGCCTCTAAATCAAGCTGCCTCATTTTCAATTGAATTTTTGCCATCTCTATAGATTCTGATGGTTTCTTCAGCAAGTTTAAATCCTGAGCTACTGCTGTAATTATCTCTCCTCTCCTCACAGAAGCAGGCAGTTCCAATTCCAGCTTCTCTGCTAATTCTTGCAACTTTGTCTTATTCACTTTTTGCAAAACTTCCAAAGTCATCGCATCCACATCCAGAAAACTTTTGGCCACTGAAGGAGCCATTACTATCCCAAGCTTTGTCTACCCAACCAAACCAACACCCGAAATAAAGACACTAGCACCTACCACTTGCTGTTTGAAATCCCATAAAGAGCCCCCAGTCTGTTATGGAGTAGACCAGACTACTCAAAACATTCTTATGCAGGCACCCCAGACTATAACTTTACAATTTGTTTCGGTAAGTGTACAGTGAAAATTACTCGGATTAAGTCAGTGAGGTTGACTACCAGGTTTAAAACAGACAAATAATTTATACACAAGAATACACAATGAAACACAAAGAACAGAATAAAGAACCCCTACAGAACTCAGTCTATCCAAACTAGACTTAATTATACTGTTCCAAATGTACACAACTGTCTCAAAAAAGCAAACCCCTTTTAAAACACAATACAAAAAGGGTCAGATGCTTACAGGTTGAAGTTAGAAAGGCAGAAGAGAGAGAGTTTCCACACAGCTCACTGTTGAACTTCCAACCAGTTCTGGACTGAACTAAACAACTCAGCTCAGCTGGAAAGCTGACCACTCCCCTTTCATTATAGAGGTCACTTCTAAAACGTGACCACTTTGGCCTGAAGTTTCATCTGTCTACATATAAACAAAAGACCTCTCAAAATCCTTTTCATCTCTGTACCAAACAAGATTGATCAGAGCCTGGCCCAGTTTATTGCCCCTCTGAAAAAAATCAAGGACAGAGTATCCCTGAGCCAAGGGACAGCTTTTCAGAATTAAAGGGACAAGCTTTGTGACACTGGCAACATTCATCAATAATACTGAAGACTGTTTAATTTAGATAAACGTGAGGTGCTACATTTTGGAAACGCAAATCAGGGCAGAACTTATACACTTAATGGTAAGGTCCTGGGAGTGTTGTTGAACAAATAGACTTTGGAGAGCAGGTTCATAGTGCCTTGAATGTGGAGTCGCAACTAGATAGGATAGTGAAGAAGGCAGTTGGTATGCTTTCCTTTATTGGTCAGTGTCTTTTGTATCAGAGTTGGGAGGTCATGTTACAGCTGTAAAGGGTAGAAACAGTTTCTACCCTACTGTTGCTAGAATACTGAATGGACTCACAAACTCTTAACATTTTCCTGTACCTGTGTTTTTGTTTTTGCCACTGTTTACCTATTATTTACTTACCTATGCTACTTAACTCTGTGATCTGCCTGTGTTGCTCGCAAGACAAAGCTTTTCACTTTGCCTCAGTACATGTGACAATAAATTCAATTAAATTCATTTCAATTCAATTCAATATTGGACACTGGTTCAAGCACTTTTGGAATACTGTGTGCAATTCTGTTCTCCCTACCATAGGAAAGGATGTTGTGAAACTTGAAAGGGTTCAGAAAGATTTGAAGGATGTTGGCAGGATTAGAGAGTTTGAGCTATAGACAAAGGCTGTATAGACTGGGGCTATTTTCCCTGGAATGTCGGATGCTGAGGGGTGATCTTATTAAGGTTTATAAAATCATGAGGGGTATGGACAGGGAAAACAGACAAGATCTTTTCCCTAGGTGGAGGGGTCCAAAACTAGAGGGTAAAGATTTAAGGTGAGAGGGAAAAGATTTAAAAGGGACCTAAGGGGCAACTTTTCATGCCTAGCCTGGTGTGAGTATGGAGTGAGCTGCCAAAGGAAGTGGTGGAGGCTGATTCAAATGTTGTAATTGTAAGGCATCTGGATAGGTATATGAATAGGAAGGATTTAGAGGGATATGGGCCAAATGCTAGCAAATGGGACTAGATTTAAGATACCTAGTTGGCATGGACGAGTTGGACCAAAGAGTCTGTTTCTGTGCTGTCCATCTCCATGGACTCTGTGACTCTATGACATGTGCTCCAGAACTGGCCATTCCCCTAGCCAAGCTGTTCCAGTGCAGCTACAACACAGGCACCAACCTAACAATGTAGAACATTGTCCAGGTATGCTGTGTCCACAAAGAGCGAGTCAAATCCAACCTGGCCAATTACCACCCCATCTGTCAACTCATGATTATTAACTCAGTGATTGATGAGATCATCATCAATGTTATCAAGCAGCACTTGCAAAGAAATAATATGTACGCAGCTGCTCAGTATGGATTCTGCAAGGGCTACTTGTCTCCTGACCTCATTACAGCCTTGGTCGAAACATGGAGAAAAGAGCAAAATTCCAAAGGTGAGATGACAGTGACTACTCATGACATGAAGACATGCATTTGAATTAGTGTGGTATCTAGGTACTCTAGAAAATCAAGCCAATGAGAATCAGCGAAAATTCTCTACTCATTGGAGTCTTACCTAGGACAAAGAAAGATGGTTTTGGTTTTTGGAGGTTAATGATTGCAGCTCCAGAATATCTCTGCAGGAGTTCTTCAAGGTAATGTCCTAGGTTGAGGTATCTTGAGCTGCTTCATCAATGACCTTTCCTCCATCATTTGATGAAGTGGAGTTATTCACTGATGATTGTGCAATGTTCAGCACCATTTGCAACTCCTCAAATACTGAAGCTGTCTGTCCCCATATTCAGCAAGGATAAATTAACCACTGAACTGGCTTTGGTTGATAAGTGGCATGTGATACTCACAACGTGCAAGTCATTAAGCAATGACCATCTATAACAAGACAGAATAACATCATTGCCCCTTAACAATCAATAGTGTAACCATCACTGAAATCACTTCAAATCCTATGGATGACCATTGACCAGAAACTAACTGGAACCGTCACATAAATACTGTGGCTACAATGAGCAGGTCAGCAAATCCCTCACTCTTGTCTCTATAAATCTTAACAATAACCTACAACATTTAAGACAGGAATGTGATGGAGTACTCCCCACAAGCCTGGATGAATGCAACTCCATCAGCAATCAAGATACTTGACACCATTTAGGACAAATTAGCTCTGCTTGATTGGTGCCACATCCATCACTTTGAACATCCAATCCCTTCACCATTGGATGTATAGTGATAGCAGTGTGTGCCATCTACAACAGCACTTCCCAAACCCATGATGTCTTGCATCTGGAAGAACAAAGTCAGATGGCAAGTGAAAACACTACTACATGCAAGTTCCCCTCCAAGCCCTACAATAACCTCATTATCACTGCCCCTTCACTGTCCCAGAGTCAAAATCCTGGAAATTCTTATCCTAGCAGCACTGCAAATGTCTCACACTGCAGGGACTGCAATGCTTCAAGTAGGTAGCTCACAATTACCTTCCCCAGGTGTATTAAGGATCATAAATAAATGCTGACATAGCCCCAAACTCACCTCACATGAACAAATAAAAAATATATTTTTGAAGTGTAGTCAACATTGTCAGAAAGAAAGCATAAACATCTAAATTTTCCCAAGATAAAGGTGATTTTTTTCAGATCTTTTTACTTAGCCATAAAAACAGGGCAACAAATGTTTTCTGAAACCTCCCAAATCTAGCATTAGATGTGGTGCACAATTATTTGCAAGTTTATCATGGGATATTTTAATTTGTACTTTTCACTTTTGGCATTTTATTTATGAATTTAATAGTATATATAGTTGTTACTACATTTCTGATGTGTCACTAAATTCAAGCTGCCCTGTTCTCTTAGTAATTGTATCAACACCTATATTATTTGTTGACATTTAATAAACATAACATCTTGCTGCAATTTAATTTCATCTGTATGGCCTATGATATTTCATTAAGTCATCAGTAATACTAAATATGTGAAATATAGATCACATAAAATAACCATGACCAAACAGTAAATGTAGATTATATTTCTCATTGTCTAAAGACAGCATAATGCAGTCAGACTGTGAATTCAGAAATGTCATGCTTGCCAGTGCATCAGCAAGAAGCAATGACTTGTTGTACTTAAAGCCTTGGGAGCTGGTTATGTGTTAGAGTCTCGCTTGGAGAAACATGAACTTATACTGACATTTCATTGCAGCATGTACGTGACCAGACTCTCCTGAAGATACTAGCATGCAGTTTTAACTCCTTTGAGGAATACATTCATTGGAATCAAAAATCCTAAGAAAGTGGAGGCATCTGAATTTCCTTGGTTATACCTGTATGGATGTTATGGACCCAATGGAACTGTTCGTCTAATGTAAGAATCAGTTACCTTGGATGGATGGTTAGTTTATGATGCTAATAGCATAGGTTCAATTCCTGCACAAACTGAGGTTACCATAAGGACTACCCTTCCCAACCTCTCTCCTTGCCTGAGGCATGGTCACCCTCAGGTTAAGTCACCACCAGTCATCTCTGTAATGACAGAACAGCCCTACGATCTGGTAGGGCGGTGGTGGTTTTCCCCATCTGTTGCAGGGAGGTAATTTTCAGAAGATGCTTTCGGATTTTCAGAATTGATATTAAAATTGAAAATACTGAAAATGTTCATCAAGTCAGGCAACATTTCAAAGAAACACAGTATTAATTTTTCAGGTTATTGACTGTTCTGATGATGGGTTCAGGATCTAAGACCTAGCTCTGTTTCTCTTTCTACAGGTGTTGCCTGATCTGCTGATTTTGTAGCAATTTTGATTGAAATTAGCATTAGTTAACATTTAATTGAAATATTCAGTTTAAATTCTAAAGTTCTAGACTTTAGAAGATTAAGAGATGATTTGATTTAACCATATAAAACTTTGAGGGGACTTGACAGGGTGGATGTGGACATGATCGTTTTATTTGTAATCTTACATAGATAATGTATTAAATTGACCATCTTGGCAATCAGAGAAAGCATTTTCATTTTTTGTATTGGAATAGAGTAACAGTGTAGTCTTTGAAGCACCTATTTAGACAACTCTTCAAGCAGAATTGCAGATCGTACATTGGACTTATTATATGTTACAGATCCCATCAAACCAGAATGGAAGAAAGACATCCTTGATCCTGAGGGACTGTCTCAGATGGAGAAAAAGTCTAAAAGATGTGGCCCCCAACTGTGCAGTTTTCAATACGGCTACTACAAAAAAAACTTTTGCAAATCTTTCTTATTAATTAATGGTTATATTTGTGCTGCACTTTAGAAATCAAAAACCTTAGTTATGAATATCTTTGTGCTTTATTTTGTCATGAAGGTACAGATTATCAGATCATTTTTAAATCTTTGCAACTTCAGCCCAAGGGGTCACATTATATTAATTTCTTCACTAAAGGACTGTTACCATTCCCTTATGCTCCCAAGCCAAACACAGCTTAACTTCCTGCCAATGTGTAGTCTCAGTTATTATAGTACTGATTCTATTACAATAATGTACTTGCACTAAAATGTCTGAGATTAGAGTGTATTTATTGCTATCTCACTAAGATATAGATGTTCATGAGACATACAAGTTCCTCTTTTATGTGAAAAATAAAATCTGAGCTGCATTCGAACAGGGGCATGAGTGATTCGAAGTGCGGTAATTTCATCAAATTCTGTTAAGCCATCTTCTCTTTACATCAAACATTTGTTTCACATGGAAAATGTGCACAGGGAGACAGTTCTGCATGTTGACTTGGCATAAGCCATTAGCAAACAGCTGATAGAGGAGGAATTTAGTACTTTACTGCCTAATACTGAAGGGTAGGACAAGGAACATTATGGTGCCATGAAGCCCGCCCCCCCCCCAATTACCAGTGGAGATCCGGTTATAGGACATGCAGTCAGCAGAGTAATGCTTTTGGCAACTGAAAGCCACCCACCGGGAAAAGGTAACAGAAATGGATGTAGTCTTGAGCCTCCCTTATATCTCGGGCCAAGAGAAGAAATACATGGGATGTACAATGGATGTGCCAAGTTAAATATACTCAGAGCTAAATATCTTAATTATTCATCATGTGCAGAGCACATGTATTCAGTATAGGTATTCATCTACATCCTAAGAAAGCATGTAAAAAACATTTGCTACATTTCACAATTGTTTCCTAGATGCTGCAGTTGGTGTGGGGCTGAACAGTACACTTAACCATATCTTCTTGTTAGAGGATTATTATTGCTGAAACATAGGCTGGTGGTCTACAAAGGAACTCTGTGACAAAGTCCCCAACTTTGAGTTAAATTTAAAGACTTTTGCAGGGTCTGGCTTACTTAGCTCAAAACTTAGTCACGGAATGTTAGAGGGATGAAAATCTGCTCTAATTCCTGGGTAACCATAAAACGTGAATGGCTAATCATACTAATCATACTAAATATAGCGCACTCACCCAACCACCCCAATGGAAACTTGACTCATGATCCCTCTCAAGACCCAACCCAACCAACTCTTGCATTCGCCCATCCCCACCTCCACCCACCCTCATCCAGTCCCAGACTTAATCTGGCCTGTTGCAACTTGATTTCCTCTAATTCCTCTGAACCCAGCTCATGAACCCCCACCCACTCTGAGCATAACACAATTCCTCCGAGCGCTCTTCAAACCCAACTTGACTCAAATTCTCCCCTTTCTGGCTCTGACCCAACTCAGCCCTCAACTCTCTAACACATACCACTTGATTAGACCCACCTAGCCACTCACCCATTCTTCCTCACCTTGACACCCTACCTACATTGCTGCATTGCCATTCTGCCCCCTTCTACACTCACCTTAGCACCCCCATTCCTTTACCACTTTACTCTCTGTCCTTCACTAACACACTGAAGGATATGCAGTGTGGACATGTACATTTGGATTAGGAAATTAATGAACTGAATAAAGTAGGTAGTTAATGCCTTAAAATGGAGGCATAGTTCCTTCAATTGCTGCGTGCTATGAAGATTCAGCTGTTTCAAAGGTACAAGAACTATCTTGATTTAGATAAAAGTATGTCGATTAAATATGACATGCCTTCCCCAGTGGTTGCTGTCCTGAATTATGAAGCTTCTCTTGCTTATTGAATTAAAAAGGTAAAATTCCACTCTATGTATCTGGTGTCTGTATATTTTCTCATGTGCAATTACTAAATGAATGAAGAGGATCTCCCTTCAGGATGAAGTTTGTCCTTCTTAAGTAGAACCTCTTTCATAATTTGTGAGAGCATCTGAAGAGAACTGAAAAATGTATTCTTGACTATTAGGCCTTGCTTTTCTTTTCCATTAACTTGCCCAGTAATGGCAAGGTGGGCCCTCCTCCATTGTTTGACCATGGAGTGACCCTAGAGAACTTCCCGGAGCCAACCCTATCATAATAATTTAGTTGACTCCTCACAGCATTCTTTCTTGTGCTGAGGAGGTTGACTTTTCAAAATGAGGTAAAATATGGCCAAGGCAGAAAACAGGGGCTCACTCTCTCTGGAGCAGATGAAGGAGAAGAGTTCATTCTGTAGAGAAAAATTATAGAACTTGTGGGTTTAGCACTGTAATTAATCGTTTGTCTCTTAGAGATTATATAAATGTTAAGTGCTCAAAGTTGCTATGGAGATAAAGATGAGGAATGTATCTAATATCATTTCATCTTTGCTATGTAATTTGTCTATGCCAGCATCTGATTGTGTGGCTATGTTCAATGTGAACAGTCACTCTGGCAGACATTCCTGAAGATATCAGCTACCAATCAAAACCCAGTGGAATAGTTGCACACTGAGCTCCTGTTCCATTTACCCCGGTACCAACTAATCTTGAGGTAGACATTCCAGATGATGTTGCTTTGAAAGATATGTGGCATAATTTGAACTTGCTGATTTCCATTAAACAATCTCTCCTGAATTTCACCTTCATTGATTTCTCAATTGAGATCTCAGACCTGGCTTTACTTTTGCTAGCCTGGCTACAATAGAAGCTAAAAATGGGTTTTCACAGGAATAACTTATCTTTGAAGATACGTACCAAAATGATTTGCATTTAAATAGTTTCTTTGACACAGAAAACATTCCAAAATTCTTCAAAATATCATAATCAGATAAAATGGGATGATAATCTTGAGGGGGATGTATTAGGAAGATATCTTGAAGCTTGGTAATGTGGGTGGTTTTAAGAAGAAATGTTTTATGCTTCTCCTTCCTAAACCATTACTTATTCTCATCCACTTTGGGAAATGGAACTAAATGGGGGTGTCTTTATCAATTGGCATAAATGAATATGTAACTTATTAGCAGATTCATCTACTTTCTTTTGGGGACTTAGGCCTCTCACTTACACACTAAAAGCTGATCACTGAAGTATTGTTTTTTTGAAATCTTTCACTCAATAACAACTGGCTGATCAGCATTTTATTTTCCAGACACTGGCCATCCCTGACAAAAGAAAATCAAATCATATCCCATTGACATTTAATAGCATTACTGTTACTGAATAGCGATATTTGAGGTTACTCCTGACCAGAAGTCAAAGTGGACCTGCCATAAAAATATTGTGGCTACAAGACCAGGTAAGAAGCTTGGAAATCTACAGTAACTAACTCAACTCCTGACTCCCCAAAGGCCATCCATCATCTTTAAGGTGCAATTCAGGAATGTGATGGAATACTCTACACTTGGCTGGATGAGTGTAGCTCCAAAAATACTCTAAAAGTTTGACACAATGCTTGACAAAACAGCCCACTTGATTTACGCTCACTTCACCACCTTAAATATTCAGTCCCTTCTTTAGCATAATGCATAATGGTAGCAGTGTGTGCCATCTACAAAATGTACTACTGCATCTAGCTCAGACTCTTTTAGCAGCACCTTCCAAACACGCAAACTCTACCATCAAGGAGGAGAAGGATGTCAAATGAATGATAACATCATGACCTGCAATTTCTCTCTGAGCTGCACACCATCCTGAATTGGAAATATATTACTCTCCTTTTACTAAAGCTAGGTCAAACTTCTGTAGCTCACTTCCTAACACTGTGGGCATATCTACACCTCCAACTGCAGCAGTTCAACAAGACAGCTCACCACCATCTTCTCCAGGTCTATTAGGCATGGGCAATAAACCTTCATCCTGCCAGAGATGCCCACATCCCATACATAATTGTTTCAAGAAAGGTCTCAGAACAGAATAGTAAGTTTAAATACATCTATGTAATCTGTGTGATATCCTCACAAAGATAAACGTTGGTGATTAGATAAACTGCATTCAACAAATGGATTTCAATTTCAAAGTATCAATCAAAATATTCCAACATTGCTCAAAGCAATTGATCAACAGAAATAGTGGGGTCAAATCATTAGAAATAAAATGGCACTTTATTTAGTTGCCTGACAATCCTTGTGTTTGGATAAACCTGCAAAGTTATATCCTGAATCATTTTCAAACTACTTAATCACTTTAAATGAAATATATGCATCAACTGGTCTAGAAAATACCTCAAGTTAGTCTCTTGTAAAGGATGCAGTTTGGGTGAGATGCATTAAACACTATGGAGGTAATTACTACCTCCAAAAGCAAAGAATCTGAGACCTGTGTGTATGTATTGGCAATGTTACCTTTACTTCTTACGCAGGAGTGTCCAGTGTGTGCTGACTGTCTCACTCAGCAGGTCAATTTCTGTGATGGCAGGAACATCAGCTTGCGATCACTGATCACTGACCCATTTGGAATTCTTACTTCTTATTAAACATTCTTTGGAGGATGCTGCAAATATATGTTTTTTTTTGTTTTTTTTAATAGATATTTTTATTAGAAATTTAACATTTTTACAAGTTTACAAAAATAAACAAAACTCTCAGATATAAACATTGATATACAATTAGCTCAAATATACAATAGCCAAAATTTGACAAAAAAAAACAAAACAAC
>NC_057721.1:21050704-21059942 GCF_004010195.1 Chiloscyllium plagiosum | reverse complement strand
GGGCGCTGGTTCGGGCCGGGCCCGCGTATTGCTACCCGGTAGGCCCATTCCACCCTTACCTGGCCTGATCCAGCTTGCAGATTTAAAAGTTGTGGCAGCCACTGCTCCAGGAATGCTGTAAGCTGGCCTTCCTCTTCCCGTTCGGGAAGGCCCAGCAAACGAATATTTTTTCGGCGACCTCGATTATCGAGGTCGTCAATATGATTTTCCAAGGTCCGGACTCGCTGCTCGAGAGTCCGGACCTGATCCACGGCCGATTGAGCGGTTGTCTCGGAGGTCGCGGCCTTTAGCTCCGCCCCTCCGACTCGACATTGAATTTCTTCAATCTCTTGGTCGTACTTCTGCAGCGCGGCCGAGAGCGACTCCCAACGGTTTCTGGATTCGACAATAAAGGCATCGATCTTCGAGTCAAGCTTGGAAAGCATTTCTGCAAGGCTTGTTACTGTTGGTAAGTCCCCCCGGGGCGGCTGTGGACGCCTCTGCTGCAGCTGGAGAGGGTGGGGGAGGGGTTCCTGCTTGCTGAGAGCTGCGGGCTCCCTTCCCTTTAGTCATTTTAACTTAGGATTAAATTGTTTAAATGTAATATTACACAACTAATTAAATTACAAAACTATTATAAATGATTTGGTGAGCTTGGTAGGGGGTAGGTGACCCACTGTGCCCAAGTCTTGGGAGGAGCACTATAGACTCAGTCTTACTGGGTCGCCGCCATCTTGGATCCCCCGCAAATATATGTTTAAATAATAAAAATTAAAAATCCTGAACACTTGAAGATGTACCTGTGAAATAGTAGATGTAATGTGGTGTGGTAGAAATATGATTATTTTATACACATATACTTTCGGTCTCTTGGAGAATCACTAGTGTTCTGTATTAGTAAGTCATAGATATTACGCAGACTAGACAGTTGCCTGACATGGGCCATTGGGTCCAAAAAATCAGAAAGAGAGGAAAACAGAATATTAAGCAGAATTGCTCACTGAGGAAGGTAGAGGGGCAGAATAAATATGTTTGGTATTAGTAGAAATTTTAATGGGTTTAAGGTAGACTGAGTATGAATCCAAGTGTCTCCAAATAAATTTGAATAAGGAAGGGAGGGTCAGGAGGAGGTAGTTGGAGATGAGCCTTGTCAAGTCAAGAATTAATCTGTTGACTGCAGGGAGGGTAGAGGGTGCCAAATGGGAAAGTGAATAGAAGGCATTAAATGACTTGAGCAGCCATTGAAAAATACAGGTGTACAAGGAGGGGCAGCGATCTATGTCAAAGCAGTAAATAGCTGCAGTTCAAAGAGTTGGCTCTCGGAGAAGAAAGACTCCATGGGAGAACTGGAGGAGTCTACAGACACAAGCAGAAATGATTCTCAGGGCAGAATGTGATTCATTGGAGGAAACATTCACAAGAGTTAACTAACAGTATAGGGTTAAATGTTTGACATTAGGCACAAATGCTGAGCTCATTGGAAATACAGGGAAAAGTGATTCACATATTGCTGATCAGACACTGTTACAGTCAAAACATTTTAGGAGATTTAGAAGATTCTTTGGGAAATAAAAGCTAATGGAAAGTGCTGTCATTTATGCGCAATCTATAATTAGTGTAAAACAAAAGCAAAGCATGTTGGAAATCTAAAAACAGACTAAAAACAGCCAATGTTTTTCCTAGAATAGCCTATGTTGCTTCTTTGTTTAAGAAGGATACGAGGGATAATCCAGGAAATTATACTCTGGTGAGCCTTACCTCACATGTAGGGCAATTACAGGTGAAGATTCTTAGGGACAGGATTTACTCACATTTGTAAAAGAATGGATTTATTCGGGATTTTGTGTGAGGGAGATTTTGTCTCACAAAATTGATTGAGCGTTCTGAGGAAGTGATAAAGATGATTGCTGAGGATAGAGCAATGGATGTTGTCTACATGGACTTCATTACAGCATTTGACAAGTTCCCTCAAAAGTAGGCTGGTTTAGAAGGTTAAATCACATGGCATCCACAGTGAGCTGTAAGTTGGATACAAAACTGGCTTGGTCAGAGAAGACAGAGGGTAGTTGTGGAGGGGTGTTTTTGTGATTGGAGGTCTGTGATCAGTCATGTTCTGCGAGTATCAGTGTTGAAATTTCTGTTGTTTGTAATATATGTAAATGATTTGGATGAAAATATAGGTGAACTAATTAGCAAGTTTGCAGATAGCATGAAAATTTGTGGAGTTGTATATAGTGAGGAAGGTTGTCAAAGAATACAGCACAATATAGATCAGTTGGAAAGTTGGGTGGATAAATGGCAGATGGAGTTTAATCCGGACAAGTGTGAGGTGATGCATTTTGGGAGGTCAAATGAAGTAGAAAGTAAATTGTGAATAGCAAGACCCTTAGGAGCATTAACATACTGAGGGATCTTGGGGTGTAAGTCCATTGCTCCCTGAAAGTGGCTCTAATGAAGACTCATCTAGACCCAAGATGTTCGTTTGCTCTCTCTCCACAGATGCTGTCTGATCTGTTGTAATCTCCTGCATTTGTTGTTTTCAGTACAGATTCCAGCATCTGCAGTAAGTTGTTCCAATATAAGTGGATAAGGTTGTAAAGAAGGCATACAGCATGCATGCCTTCATCGATTGTAACACTGAGTATAGAAGTTTGCCAGTCATGTTGCAGCTGTACAAAACTTTAGTTAAGCCACATTTGGAGTATTGTATAAGTATCTAGTCATTACACTATAGAAAGGATATGGAGGCATAGGAGTGGGTGCAAAAGAGGTTTTCGTGGATGTAGTCTGAATTGGATTAGCTATACAGAGAGGTTGGACAAACTTGGATTGTTTTCACTAAAGCATTGGAGGATGAAGACTGACCTGATAGAAGTGTATAAAAATATGAAAGGCAATGAATATGGTGGATATTCAGAACCTTTTTCCCAAGTTGGAAATATCAAATACTAGGTGGGATAGGTTTAAGGTGGGAGAGGGAAAGTTTAAAAGACAATGTGCAGGATTTTTTTTATAGAAAGGGTGGGAGGTGTCTGGAACACACTGCCAGGGGAGGTGATAAAAGCTGATACAATAGCAATGTTTGGACAGACACATGAACAGCTGCGGAATAGAAGGCTACCGACCATGTCAGGCAAATGGGACTAGTTTAGAATGACATCCTGACCAGCACAGACATGGTAGGTCATCGGGCCTATACTTGTGCTGTACTGTTAGGTGCTCTACGTTCTAAACAACAAGTGCTCGAAAATCTCAACATGTCTGGCAGCTGTTGTTGAGGGAGAAACAACGTTAACATTTTCAATGTAATAGTTTTAAAGAAAAGTCATATTGGACTTGAAATGTTAACTCTGGTTTAATTAACCTGCATCATTATTGCTAACCATCTGCTCCTCCACCTTTTTTAAATGTTTATTTTACAAGGAGTCTGTGACCTTTCATACACCCTTTATGAAATGTTCTCAATATCTTCCTGTATTTTGTCACAGTCCTTCTCTGTATTAATTCCAACCTCAAATTTGGCATTGTCCATAATTTTGAACTTGCACTTCAAGTTCTTGAGCCCCAACTAAATATCTTAGTCGCGAATGAATCCTAAAAGTAACGTGTCAAAGGAAAAGGCATATTTTGGGTTAGTTGCAAAAATCCTACTTGTTCTACTGTGAGATTTGGTTTATTGTTTGATCTGGTAGGTCACCTCTGTAATGTCACAGCAAGTGGAATGATCTGATAGCAAAAACAAAGGTAGGTGGCTTTCTCAGTGAAATGTCAAGACTAATTAATACAGTAGTACTACAGAGACAAGTGATGTACACTGGCTGCCATAACTGATCTAGTTGTAGTCATTTTATCACTTGAAGTCCTTCAACACACTCATTTATCAACACATGCCCATCTTTGTATCACTTTCCATGTCACCACTTTCCTACAGCAGCCAATTTCCAGTTTCAAGGTCAAAAAGTGATTACAAATTTGAAGGATAGGTAGGATAATGTTAAATGTTTGTCAAAATATTGCATCAATAGAAGAAATTTCTCATAATGCAGATAAAATGCAGGTGACAGAAAAATAACATCTGCAAGAATAGAAATCCATCAGGGTGGAAATGCAGCAAACATTCAATATTGATATGGTTGAAGTTCTTTAACTAAACACTTCCTCCCTCCTCCCCAGCTCCTCCTCTCCCATTCTTTCCACTGTAACCATTCTCCTGGAAGAGATGTGGAAGAAAATCCACCTCTGACCTACCTAGGCAATGCAATTGCCTTAGGCAATCAAAACTAGTCCAAATATTTCATGGACCACATGAGACATTTACCTCCTATTTCATGTTATCTGTGTCCCAGTCTAGAACTGATCCAGTTCCCTCTTTGAGGCACAGTCAGCACTTGCTGCACCAGTCAGCAAGCCCAAGGGCTCTCCTACTCTACAGTGTCACCGTGTGGCCAGAATCTGGAAGAGCAAGCAGATTTAAACTCCATTTTTTAAATTAAGAAATAAGATGCTCTAATGCACCATATAATGCAACCATGGAAAAACCAATCACAGTACTGATTATTGATGAAATAATTATCAAGTCTTGTGCATTTTTGATTTTAATCATCACACAATTTCAAATGTCTCCTCAGCTGTGAAGGCCCTAAGCTCTGAAATTCCCTCCCTAAACTCTCTGCCTCTCTTCCTTGTTTTGGAGGAGCTGGTGTTATCCACTGGGGTTGACAAAGTTAAAAATCACATAACACTAGATTTTAGTCCAATAGGTTTACCTGGAAATACTAGCTTTTAGAGTGCTGCTCCTTCATCAGGTAGCTTCTGGAGTAGGATCATAGGACACAGAATTTACAGCTATAAAATGTGTCCTATGATCCTACTCCACAAGCTACCTGATGAAGGAGCAGCACTCTTAAAGCTAGTATTTCCAGATAAACCTGTTGGACAATAATATAGAGTTGTGTGATTTTTAACTTTCTCTTCCTTGTGTTCTGCTCCTTTAAGACAACCCTTAAAACTGCACTTCTCTGGTCATGCTTTTAGCCACCAGCCCTAATATCTCCTTCTCATATGGTTCAGCATCAAGCTTTGTTTGATAGTCTCACCAGTGAAGTGCTAAGATTATCATGAAATAAATATTTTCTTTAAAACAATAAATTTATCTGAAGTTGGGAAGGAGAGGATTGCTTCACCTGGATCCACGTTAAACCATGGGCTGTTGTTGGCTGCCACTCACTACTCTCATGGCTGATTGACCCTTCCTCCACCTCCTGTCCAGGGCTCAGCTTGGTTCCTAAAGCTATCTCTGAGGCAGTGAATGGTGGTCGGCAACTCAAATAAGACAACACAGTGGGAAGTTGGTACACTGGCGGCATCTAGATAGTGCCCCAATTGAGGCATGAGTCAAATTCTAGGCCTCTGTATTTATTCAGTAACTACAGTATTCCCAACTCTGAATACCCATTTTTTTATTTTGAACTGTCATGTGAGGAACATGGGTAAAGTTCAACATTTTATGCATTCAATAACAACCTCTTTTATACAATATTTGTAACATAGAAAGAATTCCAAAGGGCATTCACAGAGATGTTTTATGATGGAAAATTGAATGTGAAACCAAAGAATGGGCTATTGGGAGAGGGTTTGTCGGTATAGGGTTTCAAGAAGGATCTTGAAAGAGAAGCAGGGGCATGAAGGACTTTTCTAAGAAAAATTCAGAGCATGAGGTCCAGACGGCTGATCAATAGTGTGGCAAAGAGTAGCAGAGGTTTTGCTTTTCTGAGGGATTGCAGAGTTGGCAAAAGATCTGGAGCAAGAATCATAAACCAGAGATTTAAAGCCTATGGCCTCTTAGGCCTTTTGTAAATCTATACTGACTCCTTCCCATTCAACATATCTGGTTATCAAATCCGTAATAATAAATTGGGGTATTTTCCCCACCGCTGAAGTCAGGCTAACAGATTTATATTCCCAATTTTCTCTCTCACCTCTTTACTAAATAGTGGGCTGTACAGATTTTTTTTTAAATTACAGACAAAAATTATCAGATGGAGTATAGTGTGGGAAAGTGGGAACTTGTCCACTTTGGCTGGAGAGATAGAAATGGTTCTAAATTGGGGGAGGCTGTATTTCAGATGATAAGACAAAACCTGTCCAAAGTGGACCTGTGGGAAAATATACATCAGAGTAATGGTGGTCATTTCAAATGGTAATAGTGAGAGTGCAGTGCTAACACTTTTCTGTAAAGTGAAGGATGGGACCAACATATCCAGAGAACCTGGATGTCATGTGAAGTGCAGAATTTGATGAAGAAAATAAAAGAGTAGCTTATGGCAAATACCGAGGGCTCAAAATAACAGAAGCCCTAAAGGAGTCCTAGAAATTGTAAGGGGTTACTTAAGAGAGAAGTTTGGAGAGTGAAGAGGGTACATGAGAAAAATTGACAGTTATAATAAAGGAAAATCCATTATTAATAAACTAAAGGCAAGAAAGTAACCAGGGAAATAACTAGACCCACTGGGGCCAAAGTGGCCCTTAATGTTTGTGGAACATGGAAGATGCTGGTAAAGTTTTAAATTTGTATTTCAGATCTTTGTACTTTTTAGAGAGGAGAATATAGATATGAAAATCAGTAAGTGAAACCGTGATGCACTTGAACAAATTAGCACTGAGAGGGAGGAATTATTAACAGTTTTAGCTGGTTTAAAGGTGAATAAACCTAGATGCAGGTGAGATATATCCCAGGCTGCTGTGAGAAGCAAGAAAGAAGATTTCAGGAGCTCTGATATTAATTTTTACATCCTCCCTGACAATAGGAGAGATGCCAAAGGACTGGAGGGCAGCTGAAGCGACACCATTATTCAAGACGTTTGGTAGGGATGAACCAAGAAACTACAGGCCATTGAGTTTAACAACACTGGTCGGGAAACAACTGGGGAAAATGCTGAGGGACACAATTAATCTGGAGAGGCAAGGAATAATCAAGGACAGTCAGCATGGCTTTGCAAAGGGGAGATCATGTGTAACAAATTTGATTGAACTTTTGAGGTGACTAGATGTCGGGTAAGAAAAGTGATTTGGAGATGCCGGTGTTGGACTGGGGTGTACAAAGTTAAAAATCACACAACACCAGGTTATAGTCCAACAGGTTTATTTGGAAGCACACCAGCTTTCAGAGGCTCGCTCCTTCATCAGGTGATGACCACCTGATGAAGGAGTGTCGCTCCGAAAGCTAGTGTGCTTCCAATTAAACCTGTTGGACTATAACCTGGTGTTGTGTGATGCTTAACTGGGTAGGAAAAATGCAATTGATGTAGTCTGCATGATATTTATTCAGGCTTTTGATATGTCTCACCTAGAAGACTGGTTAAGAAAGTAAGAACTTATGGGATCTAGGACAATTTGGCAAATTGGATCCGAAATTCGCTTGGTGACAGGAAGCAGAGAGTAATGGACAAATGGCGTTTTTGTGACTGGAAACCTATGTCCAGTGGTTCAGTGCTGGGTCCCTTGCTATTATTGTGTACATTAATGATTTAAATGTGAATATAGGAGGTTTAATCAGTAAGTTTACAGATGGGATGAAATTTAATGATGTGGTAAATAGCGAGGAGGAAAATCTGAGACAACAGGACAATATAGACAGGCTGGTGAGAGAGACTGAACAGCAGATAATGGAATTTAATCCAGAAAGGTATGAGGTGGTCCATTTTTGGAGAAAGAAGGGCACTGAATGGACCCTAGTAAGTACAGAGGGATCTTGGTGTGCATGTCCATAGATCGTTGAATGCAGAAGGACATGTGGATAAGGTGATTAAGAAGGCTTTGAGATATTTGCCTTTATTAGTTGAGGCACTGAATACAAGAGCAGGGACGTTATGATGGACCTCCAGAAGGTATTAATTAGGCCACAGCTGGAGTATAATGTGCAATTCTAGTTGCCATACTCTAGGAAAAATATGATTTGCCAGAGAGGGTGCAGAAAAGATTCACAAGGATGTTGCCTGGGCTGGAGTGTTTCAGCTATCGAGAGACCAGATAGGCTGGAGATGATTTCCTCAGAGCAGAGAAAGCTGAGTGGGGATCTGATCATCTGATAGGTACAATATTATAAGTGATCCAGATAGGGTAGATAGAAAGAACCTTCTTAGTGTAGAGGTCAATAACCAGGGGGCATAGATGTAAGGTAAGGAGCAGGAGATTTAGAGGGAATTTGAGGATTGTTCTTTCACCAAAAGGGTAAGGGTATCAGAGCCCACCACCTAAAAAGATGGTAAACACAGGAACCCTCACAATATTGAAGAAATATTTAGATGAACATTCGAAACACTGTAAAATTCAAAACTACAAATCAAGTATTCGGAAAGACGATTAGAGTAAATAAGTATTTGATGACCAGCATGAACATGATGAGCTGAAGCACTTCTTTCCATACTGTAAGATCCAAGGCTCAAGACAATAAAATATGTGTTTAATTACCAGCCAGGGGTAGCACAGCAGTAATCAGGTGAGTTACTGTAGTCGTGCAGCTATTGTTATTTCTGAACAGGGCATCAAAGCTTAGACAAGATGAACTGGATGGTGATCAAGATCAGGAATTCAGAAGTTGTTAACTATGCAATTGTCATCAAACATTCCTTATGATGGAGGGAAGCCCATAATAAAGTAATTAAAGATGCTTAGGCCTAGGTCACTACGCTGAAGAATTTCTACAAAGTCATGGACTGAAGGTGATTGGTCTGTTTATCTATCTTCATTTGTGATAGGTGTGACTCTAATCAATGCAGAATTTGTCTCCTGGTTCTCATTGACTTCACCTTTACAAAAGCTCATTGAAGCCACGTTCAGTCAAATTCTGCTTTTAAGTCAATAGCGTACGTTCTTATCTCTAGAGTTCAGCTTTTCTATCTATGTTGAGACCAAAGCTATAAATGAGGTCAAGGACCATGTGATCATGGAGAAACCACAAAGAAATCAGATGGTTAGTGCAAAACACAAAGCTGAAATATTTGCAACTATTGTCAGCGAAAATTGCTGGGACGATGATCCATCTTAACCTCCTCCTAAGGCTACCAGTAATACATAGAACATAGAACATAGATCAGTACAGCACAGAACAGGCCCTTCAGCCAATGATGTTGTGCCGACCACTGATCCTCATGTATGCACCCTCAAATTTCTGTGACCATATGCATGTCCAGTAGTCTCTTAAATGTCCCCAATGACCTCGCTTCCACAACTGCTGCTGGCAACGCATTCCATGCTCTCA
>NC_057721.1:20998058-21048002 GCF_004010195.1 Chiloscyllium plagiosum | reverse complement strand
TCTCTGATTAGTAGTGCTACACTCCTCCTCTTTTTCCCCCCTCCCTATTCTTTTTAAATGCTCTAAACCCTGGAACATCCAGCAACCATTCCTGCCCCTAAGAAACCCATGTCTCTGTTATGGCCACAACATCATAGCACCAGGTACTGATCCATGCTGTAAGTTCATCACTTTTATTCCTGATACTCCTTGTGTTAAAGCAAACACACTTTAACTGATCCCTTGGTTCCTTCCCAGGAAAAGCCTTCCCACTAGCTGGTCTACCTCTTGCTATTGCCTCATCCGCATCAAGTCTCACCTCCGGTATACAGTTCAGGTTCCCACCCCCCTGCCATACTAGTTTAAACCCTCTCGAACTACTCGAGCAAATTTCCACCCAGGACATTGGTCCCCTTCTAGTTCAGATCCAACCCGTCCTTCTTGTACAGATCCCACCTTCCCCAGAAGGCATCCCAATTATCTACATATCTGAAGCCCTCCCTCCTACACGTGTTAAGCTGCGCCCACTCCCTGTTCCTCGCCTCGTTATTTCGTGGCACCGGTAGTAAACTAGAGAACACTACTCTGTTCATCCTGCTTTGCAGCTTCCATCCTAACTCCCTGAAATCACTTTTTATATCCTCGATCCTTTTCCTGGCTGTATCATTAGTGCCAATATGTAACACGATTTCTGGCTGTTCGCTGCCTTGCTGATATATACGGTCACTGCATTCCTGCCCGGCTGCCCCTCTGGTCCTCGTCACTTCCCCCGCTACTCCCGCTCCTTCTGTGAAAGGGAAAACACCGCTGTGCGCTACTGGTAAGTAATTTTTAAAAAACTACCTTACCTTAGGTGCAGTCTTTCGGGTTCGTCTTACCTCCACTGCTGCTCGCACTCAAAAATACAAATGTAAATCTTAATTTAATTCAATTCACTCCATATTTATTATCTAACAATGAACTGAGTATTGGTGAGCATGTTGTTGCTATGTAATTACTGCTTAATCACACAGTCAATGACCATGTAGCAACCTTCTAATGATATTACAGAGCTGCAGATCACTGAGTATAAATAGCAAAGCATGGACAGAGTTAAAACAGCCTGTACCAAACTACACTAGACTGGAGCTTTAGAGAGTCTTAAGCGCACATGGACATTAACATATGAAATCAATCAATTAATACTTGCCTAACGACATAACTTAGAGCCTTGTATGTCCCTCACTATCATGTGTAGTGGTATGTGGTATAATAAAGAGTGTTATAATAAATCTTATAATAAGTAGTATTCATTTGAAGTCTAAGCCTGAAAACTGTTCTTTACGTTGACATCGCTTTCATCAGTAAGTCTTGGACTCAAACTCATAACATGGCATAAAATCACACAATAAATGTATGGGGAGTGGTAGGATTGATCTGATCCTTTGTTTATAGCATCACTTAGCTGTCTACAGTGTAGTGCATATCCAACTTTACTTACACATGACTGTTTTTAAACTAGGTTGGTATCTCATTTGTGGCATAACTAATGCAACTTTTGACATGCTTTCCTACACTTCTCATTAAAACCAAGTTGGACTCCAAGCTTGATGATAATGCTAGAGTAATGGATATTCTGGGACTCTGAGGCTACAAGTTGTGACTGAATACAATTGTATTGCCACTGGTGACTCATGACGCCTCATGGATACCCTGTTTTGATCTGTTCTGAAGCTGCTGACGTATGTTGAAAGTAACATTGTGAGGTCGCTGGAGCATCTGGAATCTTGCTAAATGACAAAGTCTATCTATTTAAACAATAGGTCCAATAATTAAGAAAAAAGGAGGCACAATGGAAAAGGGAATAGGTTGAATCAAAGTCAAATTAGAGACAAAGAGAGATATAAAAACAGGAAAATAAATATTGATTTATGGGAGGCATAATAGAAAAGTAAGTAAAAACCTACTTGTAATTTTTAAAATATGTTAATACTTTTAGTTTTAAACATCTATACAAACCATCTCATATCAGCAGGACTGAAATTCCACAGAGTTTCATTTGTTCCTGTCTGGTCTGGAGATGTTGAGAGGCATTACAGGAACATAAATCTTGCCATTAAAATGCTTATGCTGTTAAATACCAGCCTAACATTCTCCAGAGAGTTTAATGGATAATTAACGTGCCAATTCAACAACTTCATGAAACTGAAGAGGAAAATTGAAGATGAGCTGCTACTTTAGCGCAAACACCAGCAATGCAGTGTTCTTGTCTGACTGATTAGCTATTCCTATCTCCTCACAAATTACTGGATGACTTAGACACTGTTAATGAGGTACACCATTAAATTCACCATATCATGGCAAATTTTGTTTATGATCCTTTGTGTTTTCAGTTTATTTTTAACCAATAAAGCTGTGAACTATTTGTTCAGAGGCATTTTTAATATCCACCAGCACAGTTTATTTCGTTTAGTTAATTTGGTTAGTTTCCCTTTTGCTATTTTCCTCATTGTAATCACTTTCAATCTTCTTGGCGAACTTTCTTCTTCTTCAGAGATGAATTGGTTACAACAGAGTCATGATATAAAGTCTCACAAAGCTAGCAGTCACCTTTCACCAAGGCCAACTAAATACCTCTTTTTCTCGCAACCTCAGGGTGACAGGACTGACCTATTTTCTGACATTCTTACATTTTCTATAAAAGATTTTCTATTCCCAAGGTATCTGAGTTTTTTTTACTCACTAATGTTTATGAATTTTAATAAGTTAATTCTATCTAGAATAAAGACTGTGGCTCTCTGATCTGACACCACATGGGACAATTGCTTGCACAGAATCCATATGAAATGCCTGGCAGTTAGTCCATAATTTTCATTAATTAATTTCAAGAAAGAACTTGTAATTGTATAGTGCTTTGAGATCATGACATCGGGAAATCACAAAGAAATTTCCAGCCAATAAAGGACTCTTGAAGTCTAGTTGCTATTGTAATACAAAAATCATTGTGGCTAGTTTGGTCATAGTAAGGTCATACAAATGGAAATGAGACAAATAACCAGATAATTATTTCTAGTTGTGTTGATCAAGGGTTCACTATTGGTGAAGATACTGTTGAGAAAGATAAAGACTGACCATAAAAGCTTCTATATCTATGTAGAAAGATCAACAAAATTATATGTGGGCCCATTACAGGCAGAGACCTTTTTTTAAATGAGGATTTGTAATAGTCATAGAGTCATCCAGTACATAAACAGACCCTTCGGTCCAACTCATTCACACCAACCGGCCAGCCCAATCTGACCTAGTTCCATTTGCCAGCAATTGACCCATATCCCTCTAAACCAGAATCAGTGCACAAGTGATAGATTGAATGGAGCTTCCCTTTTCCAACCTGTGGAAGTATAAATATTTATACCATATCTATCGACACTGTCCACTGTCGGATAGTCAATATACCAAACAGTAAACTCTGACCCAGTAAACTGGTGCCTGCACATGGACACTTTTTGCCATTAATCATTGTGTTGTCATCCCTTTTCCTCTGGAGTCCTGGGTACCAGGTGTAGAACTCCAACAGCATTTAAAGAAAATTGGATGAAGAAGATTTTAAAAGGAAGTTATTAAAAAGACTGAGCAGAAAGGATTGGATTAAACAGCTCCATGTGAAAACTTTGCTCAAAAGAAAACATGTTGAGCAAAGTAGCCTCTTCCAAATGTCGATTTCTGTTACCCTTGTAGCGGAGGGTTGATGCATTTGGTATAAAACAAGGATTTAGCCAGGACTTCTATGATCCATGTGGTTCTGTTCCATCTGACTGAGCTTTCAGGTGTGGGGCGTGTGGTTTGGTTCTGTGAAAGGTCAGTTTTTACAATGGAGCCTGAGAGAAAGACTGTTCACCTGTATCCAGTTTGACTCCTCAGCTCATACAATGCAGACTTTTCCCTTGAACAATGCTGACCCCTTCCCTGAGCTCTGCACTAAAGGAGATATGTACTGTAGATCCTATTGTTCTCTGCACTTCAATCATCAAAGACTTACTGAAGAAAGGATCATAGAATGCAGTCTGAAGCAAGGCTCCTCTTGTTGCCTGTTGTACAACTGATAAAATCATATACATGAAAGCTGTTTTACTTTAGATTTTGGGGAAATGGTGAGGACCTACAGTACACCAAGACCCCACTCCTGATGTTGTATTTCAGCATTTACCTTTTTATCATTTCACCCTTTAAGCAGATAGTCTAGAGTACAACTAATGTTTGCCTTATCCTGCAATATTTCTATAACTGTGTAGACCCTTCTCACCATTCTAAGATACTTTACACAATAATTGTAATAAATTTGAAAAAATAGTGTCTCTAACAGGGACAAGGGCATGATCTTTGATAGGGTAGGTACTGAGAGGTTGTTTTTCCCTTGGTTGAGGAATCACAAAGATGGGTTCTCAGAATAAGGGGTTGGTTATTTAGGACTGAGATGAGAGGAAATATGTTCAGCCAAAGCCTTGTGAATGATTGGAATTCTTTACTCTTGGGGCTCTGGATACTGTATTGTTGAAAGGGAATAAAGAAATGGCAGAGAAATTATACAATTGTTTTGTCTCTGTATTCACAGAGGAAAACATTTTTAAAAACTTCAAGATTTTCCCCTTAGAGCGCTGGAGGCTGAGGGGGTGACCTTATCGAGGTTTATGAAATCATGAGGGGCGTAGATAGGGTGAATAGCCAAGGTCTTTTCCTAGGGCGGGGGTGTTCAAAACTAGAGAGCAAAGAAAACAAGAGAATGCATGTATTGGGATTTCAGAAGGTCCGACACAGGAGATTAGTAAATGACATGAATATGTGTAGGAGTGGGCTAGTATATTGGCTTCAATTGAGAATTGGTTTACAGAGACAAAGCTGAGAGATGGAAGAAACATAACATTCTCAGGGTAGCAAGCAGTTACTAATGGGGTACCACAAGGGTCAGTGCTAGGTCCACAGATGTTCATAATCTATAAAAATTATTGGAATGAGGAGGCCAATTGCAATATTTCCAGCTTGCTGAGGACACCAAACTTGGTGGGAACATAAATTATGAGGAGGATGCAAGGGAGTTTCAAGAGGCCTAAATGCATCAGCTATAACATGGCAGATGGAATGTAAATATGTGTTCACTGTGGGAGGAAAAAACAGAAAGGCAGAATACTTCTTTAATGATGAGAGGTTGCGAAGTACATGTTCAATTTAGATCTGGTGTCTTTGTTGCTGAATGACCTGAAATTAATGTGCAAGTGCGGTAAGCAATTAAGAAAGCAAAATGCTATGTTGACCCTCATCACAAAGAGATCTGAGGATAGGAGTAAACAAGTTTTTATGCAGTTGTGCAGAGCCTTGAATATAGTGTGCAGTTTTGGTCCCCTTATTTGAGAAAGTATATAATTGACATTCTGGGAGTGAAATGAATGTTCACCAGGTTATGTCCTGAGGTGATGGAATTGTTTGATGATGGTTATGACTTCATTGACATTCTTGCAGGACATGACAGAGTGGTTGTAGATAAGATGTCTCCCCTGGCTGGTGAGTTGAGATCAAGTGACTTAATCTCAGAATAAGAGGTCAACCATTTAACACTGAGATGAAAAGGAATTTATTCACTGAGAGGCTGATGAATCTTTGGAATTTTCTTCCTCAGAGACTCTGGACGCTCAGTCAATTGGTGGGGTGGGATTAAAAAGACTAATGACATCAAGGTTTATGGAGATCAGACATGAAAGTGACATTGATGTAAATGTTCAGCCATGATCAGCAATCTTTGAAATTATTTTTACTATTATTCAGCATCATACAGCAAAATGTTTTGATATAGTAAAAATATATTCTTGCAATTGTATGAATTAGCGAGCTTTGAGAAGATTTGTAGCTCAGGTTGAGGCTTTGGATGTAGGTTTGCTTGCTGAGCTGAAAGGTTCATTTCCAGATGTTTCGTTACCTTACTAGGTAACATCTTCAGTGGAGCCTTAGGCAAAGCACTGCTGAAAATTTCTGCTTTCTATTTAGAAACCCAAATATATAAATAGAAAGCAGGAGTTTTCCGCGTTGCTTCGCATGAGGTCCACTGAAGATGTTACCTAGTACGGTAACGAAACGTCTGGAAATGAACCTCCAAGTTCAGGAAGCAAATCTATATCCAAAAAGTTGTATGAATGGCACAATACTTTTGTGTTAAGGTGGAAATTCAGATGGAAGCTGGTTCTGTCTAATTTTGCCAGGAAATTACTTTCTCTAAATTTCTTCACTCTCTTTCATCCACAGGTTGAATTGCCACCACTGTTTCTTTTTTGTCAGTGAGCCAGTGGCCAATGAAATTAAAAACTATTAGGATTCAGTTTCTGATTAATATGAAACTATCATTGGAATCAAGCCTGTGTCTGGAATTGGACCGTATATGATCCACTTCCACCCTCCCAGCATGGTTAAATTACCACCTGAGCTCATACTAAGATTTACATATGAAGAATACTTACTTGGTTGTGATACCAGCAGCCTAAACATCATACCTGACAAGGTGCCAATGATTTTAGGATTAAAGGGAAGAGAAAGTATCGGATAATTACTAACCCTATAACTTTAATTAAGTGTGATTTAATCTATTTTAAGGAGTTAAATGGAATTTTATTGTAATTAATTCACATTCATTTCAGTTCCAATTTTGTGCAGTTGGCAATTTGATTAAAGTATGAATTTCAGAATGAACCTGCAGAGCTTCTATTCATTCTTTCACTCCTTTCTCTAATCATAATAAGGGACTGATGCTAAATTGCTTAAGGGAAAGCTGTAACCTGCAGATATGTATACTTTTTAATTATAAAATGTCTTTTGCTCTATAAAATTAAAACTGTAAGCAATTCTAGAAATATAATGAAAATGCTATAAGTTGGATATAACCCTGCTGTGGATCCATTAAAATAAGTTGTGTTTAACCATTGTATACTTTGAATAAAACTCTGTTTCACAGAATCATGAAATAGTTAGAGCACAGGAAGAGTCCATTCAGCCTTTCAAATCTTAGTAGCTCTGTACAAGATTCAGTAATTCACTCCCAGATGCTTATTCAAATCCCTTTTGATAACCCTAATTAAACTTACTTCCACTAATCTCTCAGTCAGTGTGTTCCAAGTCCTAGCAACTGGGTACATAAAAATATGTTTATTCATTTTGCCCTTTGTTCTTTTGCCAAACACTTTAAATCTGTGTCCTTTGGTTCTTCACACTTCTCCCAAAAGGACCAGTTTCTTTCTATCAACGCTGTCTTGAACCCTCATGATTTGAACATCTCTATTAAATCCCCTATCAACCTTTTCTTCTCTAATCTATGCCTGTAACTGAAGTTCCACATCCCTGGAACATGCTTTGTGATTTTTTTTTATTCACACTCTCTAAAACCTTCATATTCCGTCTAAAGTATATTGTCTAGAATTGGAGACAATTTTGAGGCTAAACAAATGCTTCATAAAAGGTCATTATATCTTTCTAGCTTTTGTTCTCTGTGCCTTGATATCCAAAGTCCAAGATCCCTTGTGCCTTCTTAACCTTCGTCTCAACTTGTCTGAATTCTACTCGTTTTAAAATAGTGATGGAAAAGGATAGACCAGATCTGAAAGTTGAAGTTCTAAATTGGAGGAAGGCTAATTTTGACTGTATAAGGCAAGAACTTTCAAAGCTGATTGGGGCAGATGTTTGCAGGTAAAGGGACAGCAGGAAAATGGGAAGCCTTCAGAAATGAGATAACGAGAGTCCAGAGACAGTATATTCCTGTCAAGGTGAAAGGAAAGGGTGGTAATGTAAGGAATGCTGGATGATTAAAGAAATTGAGAGTTTGGTTAAGAAAAAGAAGGAAGCATATGTCAGGTATAGACAAGATAGATCAAATGAATCCTTAGAAGAGTTTAAAGGAAGTAAGAGTATACTTAAGAAAGAAATCAGGAGGAAAAAAGGGGACATGAGATAGCTTTGGCAAATAGAGTTAAGGAGAATCCAAAGGGTTTTTACAAATACATTAAAGACAAAAGGGTAACTAAGGAGAGAATAGGGCCCCTCAAAGATCAGCAAGGCAGCCTTTGTGTGGAGCTTCAGAAGATGGGGGAGATACTAAACGAGTATTTTGCATCAGTGTTTACTGTGGAAAAGTACATCGAAGGAATAGAATGTAGGGAAATACATTGTGACATTTTGAAAAATGGCCATATTACAGAGGACAAAGTGCTGAATGTCTTGAAATGCATAAAAGTGGATAAATCCCCAGGACCTGATCAGGTGTACCCTAGATCTTTGCGGGAAGCTAGGGAAGTGATTACTGGGCTCTTTGCTGAGATATTTGTATCATCGATAGTCACAGGTGAGGTGCCAGAAGACTGGAAGTTGGCTAACGTGGTGCCACTGTTTAAGAAAGGTGACAAGCCAGGGAACTATAGACCCGGTGAGCCTGATGTCGGTGGTGGGCAAGTTGTTGGAGGGAATCCTGAGGGACAGAATGGACATGTATTTGGAAAGGCAAGGACTGATTAGGGATAACAGAATTCTATATTTATTTTACTTTGCCTCATCTGCTTCTATCTACTAAAATGTGTCACTCCACATTTTCTCTGCACTACATTTCAATGCCATATATCTGCCCATTCTATTCCATGCTTTGTGCGTGGGAAATCATGTCTGACAAACTTGATTGAGATTTTTGAAGAAGTAACAAAGAGGATTGATGAGGGAACAGCGGTGAATGTGATCTATGTGGACTTCAGTAAGGCATTCCCCATGGGAGATTGGTTAGCAAAGTTAGATCTCATGGAATACAGGAAGAACTAACTATTTGGATACAGAATTGGCTCAAAGGTAGAAGACAGAGGGTGGCGATGGAGGGTGGTTTTTCAGATTGGAGGCCTGTGACCAGTGGAGTGCCACAAGGATCAGTGCTGGATCCACTACTTTTCATCATTTACATAAATGACTTGTGTGCGAGCATAAGAGGCACAGTTAGTAAGTTGGCAGATGACATCAAAATTGGAAGCATAGTGGACAGCAAAGAAGGTTACCTCAGATTACAACAGGGTCTTGACCAGATGGGCCAATGGGCTGAGAAGTGGCAGATGGAGTTTAACTCAGATAAATATGAGGTGCTGCATTTTGGGAAAACAAATCTTAGCAGGACTTATACACTTGGTAGTAAGGTCCTAGGGAGTGTTGCTGAACAAAGAGACCTTAGGGTGCAGGTTCATAGCTCCATGATAGTGGAGTCGCAGGTAGATAGGAGAGTGAAGAAAGCATTTGGTTTGCTTTCCTTTATTGGTCAGAGTATTGACTACAGGAGTTGTGGGTCATGTTGTGGCTGTACAAGACATTGGTTGGGCCAGTTTTGGAATATTTGGTGCAAATCTGGTCTCCTTCTTATCGGAAGGATATTGTGAAACTTGAAATGATTCAGAAAAGATTTACAAGGATGTTGCCAGGATTGGAGGATTTGATCTATTGGGAGAACTTTTTTCATGCAGAGGGTGGTACGTGTATGGAATGAGCTGCCAGAGGAAGTGGTGGAGGCGAGTACAATTGCAACACTGAAAAGGCATCTGGATGTGTATGCGAATAGGAAGGGTTTGGACAGATATGGGTTGGGTGCTGGCAGTTGGGACTAGATTGGTTTGGCATATCTGGTCGGCATGGACGAGTTGGACCGCAGGGTCTGCTTCTGTGCTGTACATCCCTATGACTATGAATCTATGAC
This sequence comes from Chiloscyllium plagiosum, assembly GCF_004010195.1. Lineage (NCBI taxonomy): Eukaryota > Metazoa > Chordata > Chondrichthyes > Orectolobiformes > Hemiscylliidae > Chiloscyllium > Chiloscyllium plagiosum. The sequence continues at coordinate 21,038,293 of NC_057721.1, read as the reverse complement.
TCTTGACACTGTTGCACATTTTAGAATTCTATATTTATTTTACTTTGCCTCTTCTGCTTCTTCCTACTAAAATGTATCACTTCACATTTCTCTGCACTATATTTCAATGTCAAATATCTGCCCATTCTATCAGTATGTCTACATTCCCAATATCCTCTTCACCATTCACAATACTTTACATTTTGTGTCATCTGCAAATTTGAAATTCTGCACTTTACACTCAAGTTGTGGTGAGCTGCTTCTTGAACTGCTGAAGTCCATTTGTTGCAGATAGACCTAAAATACCATGAGGAAGAGAGTTCCAGAATTTTGACATAGTAACACTGAAAGAACATCAATGTATTTCCAAATAAGAATAGTGAAAAGCTTAGAGAAGAGCTTGTAGGTGGTGATATTCCCATATATCAGCTGCCCTTGTCTTTCTAATGGAAGTGGTAATGGGTTTGGAAAGTCCTATACAAGGAGCCCTGGTGGATTTCTGCAATTTGTGTATTAGATAGTACACATTGCTGCTACTGAGCATCAATGGAGTGTTACTTGCTACAGGATTTTCAATATGTGACCTGTTCAAAACGTGGATAATATCCATGCTTAGGCTGACAAGTGGCAAGTAACATTCACATCACACATATGGTTATTCAGGGGATGACCATCTCTAACAAGTGAAAATCTAACCATTGCCCCATCACATTCAATGGCATTACCATCACTGAATGCCTTACTGTCAATGTCATGGGGATGACCATTGACCAGAAACTCAAGTGGACTAACAATGTAAGTACTGTAGCTACAAGATCATATATATGGAAACACCACTACCTGCGTGTTCTTCTCTAAGCCACTCACCATCCCAATTTGGAAATATATCATTGGTCCTTCAGTGTCACTGGGCCAAATCCTGGCATTCCCTCCATCACAGCATTATGAGTTTACCTACACCAAATAAACTACAATGGTGCAAAAAGGTAGTACACCACCACCTCCTCAAGGACAGCTAGAGATGGGCAATAAATGGGCAATGATCACATTCCACAAGTAATTCAAAAACATTGTTTGTGTTACTCTGTTCTTCTTCCTAGACTTTACTTCATTGTGTTGCCCATTATCAAGACTGCTCTTAAATCAATTCATAGCTCCACTATTCTACAAAAACTCCTTCAAATTTTCCTGTTCCAAGATCGTCAGAGATGTGGCCTGTGTTGGAAATGTGGGTCAGGACCTGGAATAATTCAGAGATGCATGGAAATTGTCCAAGAAGTTTAAAATTCCCATGGGCTGATTTCCTGCTGCCCAAACCCTCCATGAATGTCTTCAATCATGAGTTCAAAACTGTTGAACAGTTTAATATCTTGCTGACACTCAGTAACATCACAACCAACCATCCAAATCATTACTCCCCTTACACCCACCTCCCCACTGCTCCTGCCGCACTGCCCCCTCCCCCAGCTATCTGCATACCGTCCTACTACTGGTTAACACCCCAAATACGTAACAACCCCTCCACTGACCATGTGACTGATCCCAACACTTTACTAACCCCAGCCATGTGACTAACTCCTGACCACCTGATTACATCAGACCCAACCGAAGTAGCTCGACCACCCAAGAAACCCCCAATCTTCTCTTTGACCAACAAACCTGACTACCATCCACCTGCTCACCAGACTCATCTCACTTACCTATTTACTTCACCAACCTATACACTTACCCAGATAGCCTTGTCACCCATCACACTCATTTCATCCAACTACTCATTCATTCACTAAACCACACTCGATTGTTAAAGGTTGAACTGTGAAGACCTTGCCTTAATATGGCAGCTTTATCTGCAAAAAGGAGATGCATCCCTTTCTCCCTCTGACTCTATGACACCCACTGGTCTTACATAGGAGACACAGCACTGTCCATTTCTCATTCAACTGGGTTTGGAAGATCCTGGAAGAAATAAGTAGTATCATTGAGTTAATAAAAACTTTGCAGACTGAAAGATCTATGTCTAGCTTTTTAAAAAACCATTCTCTTTTTCATCAGAGTGAGAAGGTGAAAATGATTTTTTTGCTTATTAATATTCAAGAAGCCATTTGGATTAATCCAATTTATCATGTTAGACATAAGGTACCCCATAGGGCTATTTGGAAAAGAGCAGGAACTTCTTTTATCCCTCAACTGATACCACTAAAAGCAGATTAGTCAGTTGTCATCTTTCTACTTAGGGTTTGTTGCTTTGCATAAATTGATTGCCATAATTGCCTACATTACAATTCAAAAATCCTTGTTTGCCTGAGATATGAAAAGAAACATCCTGACGATGTAATAGAGGAAACATCTTGGATAAATACTTGAAGAGACAAAATAAGGAGGGTGATGGAAACCAAGATTCCATAACTACAAGACAGACAGACACTGCAAAATCCATCATCATGAATGATGCATGGTGCATTGCCTCTCTGACGTCAAGGCAATGATTATCATGGAGAGATGCTTAGTATTCTGTAGGGAGAAGAGAGCAATCCAGATATTGTGGTACATGTTTGTAGTAATGACAGAGAGAGTACAGGTTTTGAGGTCATTTGGTATTTATTCACGAACTAGAGAGGAAGTTAAACTATGTCTTCTCGTTCTGGGTTGTACACCAAGGTGAATCATAATTTTAACTTCCACCATGTTATGTACCCTCAGGACTTTCAACAATATCACCTCACACTCTTCTAAACTCTCATGAGTACAAGTCCAGCTTGTCCAATCTGTTCTCAAAGCATGACAGCATCACTCCTCCACCCCAGGCATCACTCAAGTGAACTTTCTTCAAAGGAGACAAAAACTGTACAGAGTACTAAAGATGTGGCTTTACTAATGCTCGATACAATTATAGCAAAATAGTTCTACGTTTGTATACCATTCTTCCTGAAAACAGAAGTCCATTCCATTTGCATCCCGAATAACTTGCTGTAGCTGTGAATTAACTTCTTGTGATTTATGCACCAGGACACACACATCCCTTTATACTGCAGAGTTCTGCAATCTTTCTTCACTTAAACAATATGCGATTATTTTTATTCTTCTTGCCCAAGTGAACAAGTTCACATTTTTCACATTATACTCCATCTAACAAATTTTAAGCTTTCTTGGTTAAACTTTAAAGACTCTTTGTTATTTTTGTAACTTGATTCCCAACCTATCTATGTATCATCAACAAATTTAGTAACATATAGTTGAACCCATCACCCAAGTCATTGATAAAAATTGTAAATAATTGAGTGATCACTTAGGCACACCATCAACACATCCTGCCACCCAAAAAGAACCATTTATGCACACATAAAAGCAAGGAAGTGCAGATGCTGGGGATCCAAAATAAAAACAGAATAGGCTGGAGAAACTCTTTTGAAGAAATGTCATATTGAATTTGAAACATTGATTCTGTTTCTTTTGCAGTGATGCTGCCAGACCTGTTGCGTTCCTCCAGCCTCCTGTTTTTACCTATACCTGCATTATTCTTTCTGTTAGTCAACAGATCCTCTATCCATGCTAATTTATTTTTTTTCTGCAGTCAGCTTCCATTTGCGTTTCTACATTAAATGTTGCATCCTCTCAATTTTTGTATGGAAGATAAATTAGGCTCTATGACTCTATATCCTAGATTTATTCAAGGCAGCCAAAAGGTTTCCCCCTTTCTTCAGCCCTATTTTGCTTCACTCCCTAAAAATATTTAGACCAACATTATTGAAATAACTGCCTAGAGGCTAGTATCCCGTCACCAAGTCACTCTTTATTTATTCGTGCACAGTACACTGGCTGTGGTCACCCAGCTCAGAGTCAGTTGTCTGAATTGAGGAAATTGAGGAAATTCTCATCTCCTGATTATATGGATATTTAAAAATTTCTCTCCAGCACCAATGTCATGTATGCATAGTCTAGGACACAGTGAAGAAACATCAAGTGCAGAAAACTTTATTCGCCTTCCACCACCAGGAATAAAAACACCAGACCGGCCAGTGACACGCAGTGACATATTCCTTAAGGGCAAAGCCTGTGCGAACAAAACAGTAAAGGGGAGGGCAGGGGTTAAATCAAAATAGGGTTAGCAGGGAAAACAAAGCATTCCGCTCCTCGCACAGCCTACCTGACCCTAAAAACTTCAAGGGTATTGGTAGACACTGCACGCTCCTTCTCCAGGGACCCCCGGGTCGAACATAATCTCCTGGTTATTTATTATTTTTCTCTTCTTCCCACACTACTGCCTAACAACAGTAGTACTTTTTTTTCCCCCAGCACCCATGTTGTGTGTGTGTCCAGGTGTGAGACACAGTGAAAAACAAATGCATAAAACTTTATTCATATTCCACCACCAGGAAGAAAGGAAACACTCGAGTGGCCAGTGACAAGCAGTGCCTTTTTCAACAAGGGTAATCAAAAAAGTGAAAAGGGAGGGCAGGGATTAAATCAAAATAGAGTCAAGGGGGAAATAAAACACTCCACATCCCGCAGTGCCCACTTCTCCCTGAAAGCCTCGAGGGTGTTGGTAGACACCACATGCTCCTTCTGCAGGGACACCCGGGCCCGAACATAATCTCCTGGTTATATTGGTCAGCCACGGTTTTCCTGATTGGGAAAAAATAAGGACTACAGAGTTGAGAAGGATTTGTACCCAAAACGTCAATTCTCCTGCTCCATGGATGCTGCCTGACCTGCTGTGCTTTTCCAGCACCACACTCTCAGCTCTTTGCTGATTGGCCCATGTTAACAACCCCAATCAATGACCTCATAGGCAACTAAGTCAACCTGGTTCCAATCACTACAAGAGTTATGGAGGTATATCTTTCAATGTTACCACTTCCTGTAACTTATGGTGGTTGAATCCTTGACATTTCTTGTGATTGTATTAGCCTTTGGCTCATCTTTATTCCCTTTATCACTTCAAATCAGACTTTGTAAAATTGACATTTTAAAAGACCTCAAAGTGTCTGAGTTCGAGGTTCCGATATGGCTAGGAAGAACTGTTTGTTTAGTGTATGGATTCTTCTACGATATGGCTCAGACTCAGCACCACCTTCCTAACCTGCAATCTTCTTCGTGACCTCTCCGCCCCCACTCCCACTCCGGCCTATCACCCTCATCTTAACCTCCTTCCACCTATCGCATTTCCAACGCCCCTCCCCCAAGTCCCTCCTCCCTACCTTTTATCTTAGCCTGCTTGGCACACTTTCCTCATTCCTGAAGAAGGGCTCATGCCCGAAACGTCAATTCTCCTGCTCCCTGGATGCTGCCTGACCTGCTGCGCTTTTCCAGCAACACATTTTCAGCCACTTTCAATTTAGGCTTATGACTGAAATTAGTTGGATAGCACTTTCCTGACAAAATATTCCAAATTTGACTAAATGCCCATTTTTTAGGAAATTCTACATGGTACTTCACTGTTCATGCTACATGTACTAGATACATCTCTTGTTTTGTTCAATATGCACAGAAGCAACCTCCGTAACAGGACAGAGTATGGAAAGAATTAGCAATCAAATTTCAACCACACTGGATAAACGAATGACAATGAGAGGAGGGACAGTTATTACAGGACTGAAAGTGTTAGGTCTGAATGCACGGAGTATAAGGAATAAGGTAAATGAGCTTGTGGTGCAGACAGAGTATGGAAAGGATTAGCACTCAAATTTCAACCACACTGGATAAACGAATGACAATGAGAAGAGGGACAGTTATTACAGGACTGAAAGTGTTAGGTCTGAATGCACGGAGTATAAGGAATAAGGTAAATGAGCTTGTGGTGCAGACTGAAATTGGCAGGTATGGGCATCACGGAGACATGGCTGCAAAGGGATCAGGTTTGGGAGCTGAATATTGAGGGAATACATCCTTTCAGAAAGCTAGTCAAGTGAGCGGCAGGTTGCGGGGGAGATGGGTGAAGTTGCCTTATTAGTAAGAAATGAAATTAAATCAGTAGTAAGAAATGAAATAGAGTCAGACGGTGTATAATCTGTGTGAGTAGAATTAAGGAACTGCAAAGGTAAAACAAAATCATAGTTGGAGTTATGTACAGGCCTCCAAATAATAGTCAGGAGCTGGGGCGCAAGACACAGCAGGAGATAGAAAAGATGCGTAGGAAAGGCAAAGTTAGAGTGATCATAGGGGATTTTATTATGCAGGTGGACTGGGAAAATCAGGTTGGTAGTGGATTGCAAGAAAAGGAATTTAATATCTACGAGATGTCATTTTGGAGCAGCTTTGTGATGGAGCCCACTAGGGAACACGCAATACTAGATTTAGTGTTGTGCAATGAGGCAAACTTGATAAGGGAGCATAACGCGAAGGAACCCTTAGGAAGCAGTGATCATAATATGATTGAATTTACTCCGCAGTTTGAGAGAGAGAAGATAGAATTACAGCTGATTAAAGAAAACGACAGAGGTATGAGGGAGGAGCTGGATAGAATTGACTGGATGACTAAAGAAATTGAGGGTATGGCTAATAAAAAGAAGGAAGCATATGTAAGGTATAGACAGGATACATCGAGTGAATCCTTAGAAGAGTATAAAGGAAGTAGGAGTATAATTAAGAGGGAAATCAGGAGGGGACATGAGATAGCTTTGGCAAATAGAATTAAGGAGAACCCAAAGAGTTTTTACAAATACATTAAGGACAAAAGGGTAACTAGGGAGAGAATAGGGCCCCTCAAAAGTCAGCAAGGCGGCCTTTGTGTGGAGCAGCAGAAGATGGGGGAGATACTAAATTAGTATTTTGCATCAGTATTTATGGAAAAGGATATGGAAGATATAGACGGTAGGGAAATAGATGGTGACATGTTGCAAAATGTCCATATTACAGAGGAGGAAGTGCTGGATGTCTTGAAACGCGTAAAGGTGGATAGATTAGATTACTTTACAGTGTGGAAACAGGCCCTTCGGCCCAACAAGTCCACACCGACCCCAGGGAACTATAGACCAGTGAGCCTGACCTCGGTGGTGGGCAAGTTGTTGGAGGGAATTCTGAAGGACAGGATGTACATGTATTTGGAAAGGCAAAGACTGATTTGGGATAGTCAACATGGCTTTGTGCGTGGGAAATCATGTCTCACAAACTTGATTGAGTTTTTGGAAGAAGTAACAAAGAGGATTGACGAGGGCAGAGCGGTAGATGTGATCTATATGGACTTCAGTAAGGCATCCGACATGATTCCCCATGGGAGACTGATTAGCAAGGTTAGATCTCACAGAATACTGGGAGAACTAGCCATTTGGATACAGAACTGGCTCAAAGGTAGAAGACAGAGGGTGGTGTTGGCGGAATAGACTACTTGGCGCCGCCCTTTTGGCACCGATCATTTGGCCCCGCCGTTTTGGCTCTAAACTGTTTTGGCGCTCATTACTTTGGCGCTAAGCTGTTTTGCCGCCAATTCAGAATTTCAAAAATGTCTTGTAGAGCCCGTAAGAAATTAGTTTTTATTGCATTGTAAGAAATAAATCTAATTCTTTTTTATTTGTTATTTTTAACCTATTCATTATAAAAATGAATTTCTACATTTTGCTACATTTATCAAACACATATAGATAACCATCATGTGAAAAATTTGGTTTGTCTCTCTTGCTTAGAAAGTTTTCAGCCATTTCTGGTATGGGCTCTACAAGAAAATGGAAAGAAAATTGTATTACAGCTTTCCAATGTGAAGACAGAAGGGCTTAAGTATCATCAAGGCAGTAGATGACTATTAACAATTGTTAAATGAGAAAATGATTACAAAACGAGATGTGAATCAACAGCGGGTCATTACAGCTTTGACTATCAACTCTTGCTAGTTGAGAAAATTACATCGGGTCGTTAGTCATCCTCTCTTCTTTAATTCTGAATTGGCGCCAAAACAGCTCAACACCAAAGTAATGAGCGCCAAAACAGTTTAGAGCCAAAACGGCAGGGCCAAATGACTGGTGCCAAAAGGGCGGCACCAAAGCATACCGGACCCAGTGGTGGAGGGTTGTTTTTCAGACTGGAGGCCTGTGACCAGTGGAGTGCCACAAGAATCAGTGCTGGGTCCATTACTTTTTATCATTTACATAAATGATTTGGATGCGAGCATAAGAGGTGCAATTAGTAAGTTTGCAGATGACACCAAAATTGGAAGTGTAGTGGAAAGTGAAGAGGGTTACCTCAGAATACAACAGGATCTTGACCAAATGGCCCAATGGGCTGAGAATTTAACTCAGATAAATACAAGGTGCTGCATTTTGGGAAAGCAAATCTTAGCAGGACTTATACATTTAATGGTAAGGTTCCAGGGAGTGTTGCTGAACAAAGAGACCTTGGAGTGCAGGTTCATAACTCCTTGAAAGTGAGTCGCAGGTAGATAGGAAATGAACAAGGCGTTTGGTATGCTTTTTTTATTGGTCAGAGTATTGAGTACAGGAGTTGGGAGGTCATGTTGCGGCTGTACTGTTGGAATATTGCGTGCAGTTCTGGTCTCCTTCCTATCGGAAAGATGTTGTGAAACTTGAAAGGGTTCAGAAAGGATTTACAAGAATGTTGCCAGGGATGGAGGATCTGAGCTTTAGGGAGAGGCTGAACAGGCTGGGGCTGTTTTCCTGGAGCGTCGGAAGCTGAGGGGTGACCTTAGAGAGGTTTACAAAATTATAAGGGGCATGGATCAGATAAATAGACAAGGTATTTTTCCTGGGGTCAGGGAGTCCAGAACGAGAGGGCATAGGTTTAGGGTGAGAGGGGCAAGATATAAAAGAGACCTAAGGGACAACGTTTTCACACAGAGGGTGGTACGAGTGTGGAATGAGTTACCAGAGGAAGTGGTGGAGGCTCGTACAATTGCAACATTTAAGAGGCATTTGGATGGGTATATGAATAGGAAGTGTTTGGAGGGATATGGGCCGGGTGCTGGCAGGTGGTACTAGTTTGGGTTGACTTATCTGGTCGGCATGGACGAGTTGGACCGAAGGGTCTGTTTCCATGCTGTATATCTCTATGACTCTATGACTCTATGACTGGGAGAGGAGCTGAGCAGGAAAGATGGTTGAACAGTAATTGCAGGAGTTTCTGGGAATAATTCAGAAGACACAGCAGAGATTCATCTCAAGGAAAAAGAAGCATGGTACAGAGAGGATGAGGCAACCATGGCTGACTCGGGAAGTCAGGGATATCATAAAAGCAAAAGAGAAAGCATATTGTGTGGGAAAGGGCAGTGGGAATGCAGAGGATTAGGAAGCTTACAAAGACCATCACAGAGCAAGTAAGAAAGAAATAAGGAGGGAGAAGATTAATTATGAGGGTAAGCTAGCCAGTAATATAAAGGAAGACTGTAAGACTTTCTTTGGATATATAAAGGCCAAAAGAGAAGCAAAAGTGGACATTGGACTCCTGGAAAATGACCCTGGAGAAATAATAGTGGGGCACAAGGAAATGGCTGAGGAACTGAATAATTACTTTGCATCAAGCTTTATGGTGGAAGATAGAAGTAAAATTACAAAAAATCAAGGGAGTGAGACGGCAGAGCTGAGTATGGTGGCCAAGATCAAGGAGAAGGTGCTAGAAAACTGAATGGCCTGAAGGTGGATAAATCACCTGGACCAGATGGACTACACCCCTGAGTTCTAAGAGAGATAGCTGAAGAGATAGTGGAGGTGTTACTGGTGGTCTTTCAGGAATCACTAGAATTAGGAAGGGTGCCAGAGGACTGGAAAATTGCTAACATAACATCCCTGTTTAAAAAGGGAGTAAGACACAAGAGGGAAAATTGTAGACTGATTAGCTTAACCTCGGTCATGGAAAAGATCCTGGAATTCATTGTGAAGGATAAGATTTCTGAATACTTGAAAGTGTCTGGTAAAGTAGGGTAAAGTCAGTATGATTTCATCAAGGGGAAGTCATGCCTGACAAATCTGCTAGAATTCTTTGATGAAGTAATGCGCAGGTTAGATCAAAGAGAGCCAATGGATGTTATCTACGTGGACTTAAAGAAATCCTTTGATAAGATGCCACACAAGAGGCTATTGAGTAGGAGAAGGGCCCATGGTGTCAGAGGCAAGACATTCGCATGGATAGAAGCTTAGCTGTCTGGAAAAAGCAGAGAGTGGAGATAAAAGGGTCCTTCTCAGGTTGGAACCTGGTGACAAGTGGTATTCACAATGCTCAGTTTTGCGACCACACCTTTTCATTTTATACATTAATGACATAGATGAAGGAACTGAGGGCATTCTGGCTAAATTTACAGATGGTACAAAGATAGGTAGAGGGACAGTTAGCATTGAGGAGGTGGGGAGGCTGCAGAAGGATTTTGACAGGTTAGGAGAGTAGGCAAAGAAGGGGAAGATACAGTACAATGAGTTTTGAGAAGATTTGTAGCTCAGGTTGATGTTCTGGATGTAGGTTTGCTCACTGAACTGGAAGGTTCAGTTTCAGATGTTTCATCACTCTACTAGGTAATGTCACCAGTGAGCCTCTGGGTGAAGCAGGCCATACCACCAGTGCTTCATCTGGAGGCTCACTAATGATGTTACCAAGTATGGTGATGAAACGTCTGAAACTGAACCTTCTAGCTCAGTGAGCAAACCTATATCCATGGAGTGTAATATGGGAAAGTATGAAGTCATGCACCTTAGTAGGAAGAATAGATGCATAGCTATTTTCTAAACGGGGAGGAAATTCAGAAGTCTGAAGTGCAAAGAGACTTTGGAGTTCTAGTCCAGGATTCTCTCAAATTAAACTTGCAGGTTGTGTCAGTAGTTAGGAAGGCAAATACAATGATGGCATTTATTTTGGGAGGACTTGAATATAAAAGCAGTGATATACTTCTGAAGCTCTACAGGGCTCTGGTCAGACTAATTTGGAGTCTTGTGCACAGTTTTGGGCCCCATATCTCAGGAAGGATGTACTGGCCCCACCACATGTTCAGGGGAGGTTCACACAAATCGTCCCAGGTATGAAAAGCTTAACATATGAGAAATGTTTGAGGACTTTGGGTTTATACTCAATGGTGTTTAGAAGGATGAGGGAGGAATCTAATTGAAACATGCTGAATACTGAATGGCCTGGACAGAGTAGATGTTGGGAAGATGTTTCCACTGGTAGGAGAGACTAGGACCCAAAGGCACAGCCTTAGAGGAAAGATAAGATATTTTAGAATGGAGATAAGGCGAAACATCTTCAGCCAGACAGTGGTGAATCAATGGAATTCATTGTCATAGAAGGCTGGGAGGATAGATCATTGAGTACATTTAAGAGTGAGATAGATAGGTTCTTGATTGTAAAGGGGATCAAGTGTTACGGGAGTAAGTGGGAGAATGAGGTTCAGAAACTTATCAGCTATGAATGATGGAGTAGACTTTATGGGCTGAATGGCCCAATTTCTGTTCCTATGTCTTATGGTCCTATGAAAACAACCTTTATACTGCAGTATTATGAGATGTAGGATCTTAATATTTGCACCACCCACACCAATCCTAATTGGAACAAGAATGGATTTTTAGTTTCTCGTTGTTTCTTTGCCTGCAGGTCTGTCAATTCCCCTTTATTAAAGTCACCCTTGCCACTATCCTCTTCAGTCCTATGACCAAATTGAGAGTAGGAATTTTATCTATTGGTTTGAGGAATGAAACAGATCAGTGCTTGCTAAACCAGTGGTATGGAGAAAATTCCTTCTTTTTGGAAATTAAATTCAGAGACAGTAAAGAAGGCATTGAATTTTGACATTTAGTTTCCAATATCCAATAATGTTCTTCATCTATTTCTTGGGTGCTTCCTAAACATTAGAGGCTTCACAATTTCAAGACATCAATTACTGAGAAAAGCATTGCAAAAGAAAATTTAGAAAGAGTATGTATCCGACCTTGACATTTCTGCAGTGGCAACTCAGAAGCTACGAACCAAATTGCACTCATCCCTCTCAACTCAAATTTCCTGTCAATTTCTTTGGTGTGTGCCTAAACATACAAATAGATAAAAGCCAGTATAAACAATTGAAATCAAAAAAAAGTATTTAACTCACATCATAATGGGGTTAAACTTTAACTCATTCAAATTCCATCCTCTTACCCCATATATGCATTCATTCAGTGTGTAGATTAACATTTCAACTGATCTAATTAGTATTCATTCAAACCCTTCAGATTCTGAAATCGGAGAATCTTTTTAATGTCACATGCTAATGCCATTGTGTGCACCAAGAAACAGAAATAAAGTAATTCTCAGTGCTAATTCCTTTTAAGAAAATGGCCAACAAAATTAGCAAAAAGACTGGAAAATTTACTATTTTTGTTGGCTTAAATTTATGCTCTTAATGGTACAGATTTTGATATGATAATAATGGCACCTCATCAACATTTGGCACTACTACCAGTCTGTAACTACTGCAATTCTAGAAGAAGCACAGTCATATTTTTGACATGGTAGCTCTGTTTTTCCCTCTGTGGATTCTGTCAAACTAGTTGGGTTCTCCAGTACTTTCTGTTCTTATTTCAAATCACTAGCATTCAGTCTTGTGCTTTTGTGCAAATTTAGGAGCTCAGAGCACAACAACACAGGAATCCAGAAGTTGCTGTCAGTGATTTAGGTACTATTGTAAATGTTCTTAGAATTCATTTTGTAATGATGAATTGGCAACAGCTTCCATCTAATACCGTTAGCCCATTAAGAACAATGGCGAAGTTATTGGATTGGAGGAGGAGGAAAGTTGACATTTTGGGCCTGGAGCCATCATCACAATCCTGATGAAGGATCCTGGTCTGAAACATCGACTTTCCTGCTCCTCCAATGCTGCCTGGCCTGCTGTACTTGTCCAGTTCCACATCTATTCACTCTGGCTTCCAGCATCTGCAGTCCTAACTGTCTCCAATGAGAAATTATTCCTTGTTGGATGGGGAAGAGGGGGAATTAGGCTTTAAGTATCATAATTATATAATTTCCATAATAATTCAATTTCATAATTGAACACTGTCAGGTGATTTGAGAAACTACTTTTTGGTTTTTGAAGTGTTATATTTCACTCAAATTATTTAAAGTGGAAAATCTTTAGAAACTTTGTCTTTTTACAAGTCGATTAAGGCTTGTTTTTACACTTCATAAAGAATCATCCATTTATTTTGCTATCTGAAAATATGAAATAATAATGTAAATGCTTTTAACTTCCTGATTTTCTCTGAATATTTCAATGTGAATACTTCTTCAGCTTCTTCCTGATATCTTCCACTCCAAGACAGTCCCCTTGTTTTAGTGCCAGATTAAAAGTACTATTAGGGAAGGAGAACACCTACAATGAAGACTGCAGGATTTTTGAGATCACCACCCACAACATCCAAGGCAAGCAAAACTCTGAACACAAAAGAACTGAACTCCAGAAGTGAGGTGAGTGACAGCCCTTGACTTAAGGTTGCATTTAGAGTCATAGGGTCATAGAGATGTACAGCATGGAAATAAACCCTTCGGTCCAACCTGTCCATGCCGACCAGATATCCCAATCCAATCTAGTCCCACCTGCCAGCACCTGGCCCATATCCCCCCAAACCCTTCCTATTCATATACTCATCCAAATGCCTCTTAAATGTTGCAATTGTACCAGCCTCCACCACATCCTCTGGCAGCTCATTCCATACACGTACCACCCTCTGCATGAAAACATTGCTCCTGAGGTCTCTTTTGTATCTTACCCCTCTCACCCTAAACCTATGCCCTCTAGTTCTGGACTCCCCAACCCCAGGGAAAAGACTTTGTCTATTTATCCTATCCATGCCCCTCATAATTTTGTAAACCTCTATAAGGTCACCCCTCAGCCTCCAATGTTCCAGGGAAAAAAGGCCCAGCCTGTTCAGCCTCTCCCTGTAGCTCAGGTCCTCCATCCCTGGCAACATCCTTGTAAATCTTTTCTGAACCCTTTCAAGTTTCACAACATCTTTCCGATAGGAAGGAGACCAGAATTGCACGCAATATTCCAACAGTGGCCTAACTAATGTCCTGTACAGCTGCAACATGACCTCCCAACTCCTGTAGTCAATACTCTGACCAATAAAGGAAAGCATACCAAACGCCTCCATCACTATCCTATCTACCTACGACTTTCAAGGAGCTATGATTGAGTGTGACATCAAAGAGCCCTAGCAATGGGTATCAGGGGGCAAATACTCCATTGGTCAAAATCCTGGAATTTCCTCTGTAAGGGCAATGTGGGTCAAACTACAGCACATGGACCTCAGCGATTCAAGAAGGCAGCTTATCACAGCCTTCTCAAAGGCAACTAGGGACAGGCAATAAATGGTAGCCAGCCAGTGACACCCACATCTCATGAATGAGTAAAAGAAAATGTAATTTTTCCAGGGAGTTCTGTTCTCCTTATTTTATTAACTAAGCCTGGTTCCATTATTTTCTTGTGGTGCAAACATTTGTCAATGTGAACTGGGTTCACTGTGCATGATAAGGTCTGTGTATATGCAACATGCATAACACACACACAAATTTATGTTACAGCGAAAGGTTGAGTTCACATATGGTGAGAGTTGTTGAATTGTAGAATCATAGAAGGTTTTCAGTAGGAGGCCATCAGGCCCAGTATATCAGTGATAGCATTCTGCAAGAGCATCTTATTATTTCCACTGCTCTGCACTTTTCCTGTGGTCCTGAAAATATTTTCTATTTTGACAGAAGATGATGATTAAATCTGCTTCCACCACATTCTCAGGCAGCACATTTAACCACTTGTAGTGCAAATAAAGCTTTTCCACATGTCACATGATTCTTTTGCTAATTGTACAAAACAGTCCTCTGTCCAATTGGAAAAGCGCAGCAGGTCAGGCAGCATCCAAGGAGCAGGAGAATTGATGTTTCGGGCATGAGCCCTTCTTCAGGAATCTTCAGGGCTCATGCCCGAAAAGTCGATTCTCCTGCTCCTTGGACGCTGCCTGACCTGCTGCGCTTTTCCAGCAACAGATTTTCAGCTCTGATCTCCAGCATCTGCACTCCTCACTTTCTCTGTCCAACTGGAACAGGCTCCCTCTATCTAGACTCCTGACCGCTTTGAACACCTCTATCAAAGCACTGCTCAATAATCTCTTACAGAAAGAGAACAGCTCCAGAGTCTTCAATCGATCCATGTAACTGAAGCAACTCATTCCCTGGAACCATTCTCATGAATCTTTCCTTTTAACACGCTTTCAAGTCCTTCAAATGCCCTGTAGAATTCCATCATTTAGCCTGCCTACCAATTGTGTCAATTCACATTCCTCTGCTTTAAGTTATACAGTATGAGTTAGGTATCTTCACATTTCACCAGCCTGTCTCTGAACATTGATGTAGAACATTAGAATGTTCCTGTTACAGCAATAATAGACAATTATAAGAAGCTTTAAGTTTTATTTTAAAACAATTGTTGGCTCATTCAGTTAAGGGAAATATTTAATAGGCCATAAACACGACAGAACTACTTCCAATAACAGTTGCTTCCTGGTTACGAGGAGAAGGCAAAAATATATTTTGTTCAAAATAAGCATTTCATGCAACTAAATCCCGTACAGCCAGTTGATCGAAAAGAAAAACTATTATTCTATTAATTGGTCAATAAGCTCTACCCTACCACAAGTTCCAAAATTTTGAAGAGTGTGATCTAATCACGAGTAATGTCCACCTTTGGCTAACAGCCGCAGAATGTAAGCATCACCAACTATACAACTTCTGGGAGTGTTTTGAAACTGTCGCCGAATATTAGATGTTTCAAGTGAGTACTGTACTGCATACAGCCATGTGGCTGCTTGGTTAGCTGTGTATTGGGTAAGTGCGGTGAATTGTCCTCACATGGTGCCCCGTGTAACAAAAACATCTCACTGGAAATCTCCTAAATTCACCGTGATTCATGGTTGGTGAGGGTGAGTCAGAAATGGGGCAGGAGAGGAAGATTGCCAACAAACAGGTCTGTGGCAATTACCGACGCGGAGTTCTCTGAACTGGGAAGGTCAGGAAGGGGACCTGGTACATTCAGTACGCTGGCCTTCAACAGTCAGAAATCTAATCATTGGAGCAGGGTGGGAGGGAGAGAGAGAGAGAGAAAAAAGTATAAATCAGACTAAAATCAACTATGAATCATTGCGTAACAGAACTCCATCATTGTACCAAGGGCATGGGTGAAGTTGGGGGTTAATATTCCAGGTGCTCAGTGGGATGGTTTGATTGGAGTTTGGCAACCAGCAGCGTCACCAGTGGGAATAGGGATTAAATGTGAGGCTGGGAATTCTTTCTGTCTCTTTGGCTGATCCTTTCGTGTTACTGATGTACAGTTGTCGGCTGCTAAGCAGTGAGCTCTGACTCTGGGGCCACACGCCTCCTGTCGGATGGTATTTCCCACCCAGCGCCGGTTCCTGTCGCTGAAGAGAGAGCGAGAGCCCAGCGTGGGGTAGGCAGCACTGGCCAGCTCCAGCTCAGCACGGAGGGCGAACAGCAGCAGCACCAGCAGCAGCAGAGGCGCGTGGGAGATAGAGAGAGAGAGAGAGAGTGAGAGAGAGAGAGACAGGTAGAGAGCGTGTGCGTGAGGCATAGAGTGTGGTTTTGTGAGAGACAGTGTGTGAGAAGACAGTGAGTGATAGCGAGACTTGTGTGTGAGTCAGACTGCGTGAGACTGTGTGTAAGTCTCTAAAACAGTGTGTGTGTGAGACAGTGTTGTGACAGAGATTGTGTGTCACAGAGAATGTATTTGACATTATATGCGAGACTGTGAGAGACAGAGAATGTGTGACAGAATGTGTGTGACAGTGTGCGTGTGACTGTGTGACAGTGTGTGTGACAGAGAGATTGTTACAGAGTTTGTGTCACAGAGAATGTGTGACAGAGATTGTGTGTGGGTAGAAGACAGTGTCTGTGTTTAACAAAGGGAGTGTTTGGTCAAAGAGCGTGTATGTAACAGTGTGTGGATATACCAGTGTATGTATGATAGAGAGTATGCGTTCGTGACAGAGTGAGGATGAGTAACAGAGAGCGTTGTAATGTGTTTGTATGTGACAGAGAGAATGTGTGGAGAGTGCACGTGTGTGACCGTGTGTGTGTGTGACAGTGTGTGTGTATGTGTGCCTCGCCATCTCACAGCCCGGTGTATGTTTGGTGCAGCGAGCAAGGACAGAATTCCCGAGTGCCCCGGGCAGGGTTAATATGGAACGGGCCAGAGTCGCCAAGGGCTGGATCCCAGCAAGTCCTATTCTTTGATTTCGAGTACAAGAAAAAAAGCTACAAGAATGACCATGCGCTGCGATGCGAACGTGTTCTTTCGGGAGACAAAAGCTGCACTTTGCATCCTGCTGACTGTCCTTGTAATCCCCTCGCAGAGTTCTCAACAAGTCCTCCGAATCGGTAAGTTGCCACTAACTTGGTTACATCAGGGTTTCCCACTCGTTGGGCAGAATGCTCCCAGTGTTACTGTCTACTGCACATCCACACTAGGTGTTTATTGAGCCTGGTGTTTGCTGAAAATGCGAAGGAAGTGCGAGTTGTGGGTGTTAGCGAGTAACTGCAGTTTGATGCTGTGGACCCTGCGGTAAACCGTGTATGAAAGTTGATAAGACTGACAGCAGCGTTACCTGGGTCTTTTCCTTTCTCCAACCTGGGACAGGGACGGCGCTGTTTCCTCCCAAGAAGGATGCGGATGACATGGAGCACTGTGCCTGGCTTTGTGCGTTTTAATGTTGGGCTGCATTGTTCAGAAACTGCTTCAGTTCCCGAGCACAACAACACTGCCGCACCGAGCACATTGTGGAGAGACGGCCGCCTCTCCCCCACCCCCCCCCCCTCCCCCGTGGGGTTTGTGTTTGTTCCATGATTGCTGCTGTCTCCCAGTTAAAGCTAGACCAGAGATAAGAGCAGAATACGGCCAAGTGGGTCATTGACAGGTGTCTGTTCAGAGCTGCTCCATTCCAAAGGGTAACAGTGAGGACATGCGTTTAAGTGCCGGGTTTGTATGGCCGTGCATTGGAATGAGCCCAAGGCTGGAGCCTGGAACGGGATAGCTCAGACTCCATCTGGGACTGCATTCCTCCTTGCTCAGTTCACCTGTTACAATTGCCGACAATATGTCTCAATGATTCTTTAATCCTTAAAACCAACCTCCTAGATTTACCGTGAGTCAATCTGTTGAATATCAGTCATCCCCATGCTCAGTAGAGCCCTGTAATCTCAGATGCTCCATATGGTTCCGTTTCGAATTAACTTCGAACTGTCCAGCCACAGATGTTGTGGTATACATGCCTTTGATTTCAGCTGATAATATATTTCAATCGTTTAAGTTAGGCTCTGTTAATCTCCTTTGACCAGACTCCTTTCCTCCCGACACTATACTGAACAGGGATTCATTCCAAACCCTGGGGCAGTTGTGAATTGCTGCCACTCAATATTATCGGATCTGGCATCCCCTCCTCGGTGAGATCGAACGCATTCAATTGAGATTGTTTTATTTTTTTCTCTCTCTGGTGAGTTCGATTACTTAGCATTTATCCAGTAAGAACGGTCAACAGAATGGAGAGCTCTTTTACTGCCCCTATGGAGAGGTTTGGAGTAGAGAGGGGACTCACTTGATCAATAGGAGCACTGGGAATTCAACAACGCGGTTGGCCACTGCTTCAAATCCTGTCAGTATTCGGAGTATTCAAATCTCACCATAATATAATCAGAGAAAATGCTTTTTTTGGCATCATAGAAAGTAATTTTGCTCTTGTCTGCAATATAAAAGAATGTGATTTTCCTTTTACCAAATCTATTAATTTTATAGATGTGTTTTGCCATTAAACATATTCCCCCTACTCGTTTTCTAAAACAGAAATTCCAACTGTAGCCATCTTATTGATTTAAAAGATTTTTAAAAATGACTTAGCAGTTACATAGGACTAATTCTAATAGTTTGTTCGTACAAATTTTATTGGATTAAGGAATAAAATTTTCTGACTATTTTACTTTTAACATTTTCACATTGAAATTGAAATCGATGGGAAGGTCTAATACTTTAGCAATTTACTGTTCATGAGAGAGTGATTGGGTAGTTCTGTGTTCATATGTCAACTACTTTGGTTTTTGAAAAGAACGTAGCCATTAATAGTATTGAATAAATCTCTGAATTTGTGTTGTTCATGAGCTAAACATTGCGACACCATTATCAGGCCACTAAGACATTGATGTCTAAAGACTCTTTTTCCTACTTGAGGACCTCCTGATCTCAGCTGAATTGTATGGAAGAGGTACCAGGTAGCTGCAGTGGAGAGCCCCTATGTGCAGGGATGGAAGATAAAAAAAGAAACGCTACAGTGGTCAACTTCCCACCAGATGGAGCTGCTGATCTCATCTGGTTGTATGGGGCAAATATCAAGTGACAATGATGCAAGGAGCTACCTTAGGCGTTATAGGGGCAGGTTGAAAGAATGATGTTATACCTATTTTCCTAACTGATAATTCAAAAACCTAAAAGCAGATCAGCTTCCCATCCTTTTTAAATGTGACACCGTAAGTAATCTAGAAAACCATGGGTGGAAAAGGGGTGAAACATAAGACAGATGAGACATGACAAGATACGATTAGGAAGCATGGTGTGATTGGTGAAGCTGATTGGGGATGAAATGGGTGTGCAGTTGAAGTGGAGGGGTGACAAGTGCACAGATGAGATACTTCAGAGGGAATTTCTTACATGGATCATATTGTGAAGAGGAATGCTCAGCATAATGGTTAAACATTTTTCCACATGAAAGAAAGAAAAGTCAAACTGTAGTCTGAAGAACTGCACTGGTGAAAATCTGTGATTCAGCATTTAAATTATGTACCAAGAAGCACATCATGGCAATGAAAATAATAGAGAAAATAAAAATAAACTATCTAGAAACAGAGGGGAGAAGAATAAACATTCAGGTACAGATGGGATGTTACTGAACAATCACTAATCAAATATCAACAATTATGTTCTTGGCATGCAGGTTATATTCCTATAAAATAGAAATGTTCAAGATGGTCATCTTACTATTAAGAATATTGAAAAACCTTACCTCATATTTTTAACGGTAAATTCCATCCTGGAATATTGACAAAGTACAGATTTATCTATTGTTGTATTTAACCTCAGTTCATTTCTTGCCTATTTCTATTCTTACTGGCAAAATCTTTGATAGTCATAATTGATAATTCTGGGCAATAGCTCTGAATTTATAATGCATCTAATTACATTTCAGCTTCCTTTTTGTGTTACAAGTAAAGATTTGAAGGCAGATTCAGAAATGTACAAATAAGTAAAGTCAGCATTAACATTTTATCTTGCCAGAATAATTAAATAATTTTTGAATCGGCCTGTAAGATAAAACAAAACATATTTTTTCTTCATGTAGTCTATTCTTTATTAGTGTCTTTCAACCCAGTCATGTCCTCCTGCCTCTGTCTTTCTCTACCATTTCAGTTGTTCTCTCAATTGATATTCTTTGATTTCTTGGCTAGTCAACATCACTGTTTTTGCCAGATTTTGCATTCATTGCAAGTAACATTCATTACTATTAGCAATTTGTTGTCTGTAATAACAAAAATGAAGATAAAATGGAAAAAATGCATAGTCCAAAATTAGTTTTGCACAAAAATTAAGCAGATGAGAAACAAAATAAGAAAAGGAAACAAAGGGAATGTGCAAAGCAATAGACTTGAAAATATGTGATTTCGAAGATATTCCGATGATTTTTGCTGCCTTTTCTCTTCATATTTTAACAGTTCATTTAAAAAAGAGGGAATTTATATTCCTTTACAAGAATGAATCCGACTTAAGCATGAATATATTACATTGACTTGAGTAAAGTGTCAATTTATTTCTAGATTAGATTACTGGAATATTGATCACTGCATTGTGGTGGCATGATTACTTTGAAACTAACCTATTAACTTGTGGTGCATTTTGGCTATCATTGTTTCAAGTGAATGTTATGCCTTTAATAGCTCTCTTAGGATTCAAAACACAATTTGGGTTGCATAGTTCAGCACATTCAGCACCCACTTGAAATAAACAGGATTGATTTATTTTCTTTCATTTCAGAGAGCAGCAGATTACAAGAAGTAAGTCAAACAGTTGTTTCAGCAGCTTGGAATTATTAAAGTGCAGCATCATTTCATCTGTACACTGAAACTTTAAGTCAAACATTAAGTTCCAATTCTGTAAGAGTGGTTATACCTTTGCCATATGAATATAATGATTTTCAACAGAAAAGTGCTATTAAATCCTAGATCAGCCCTACCCCTCCCTTAATAAAGTTTCAACGTGCCCTTCAATCTCTTTTAAGATAGTTTGTCACAATCTCCCTCAAATCTATTTTTGTGGACTACACTCATTGATTTTCTCAGTAACTTCCTCCATCCTCATACTTTGTCTTACTATTGACTTTATTATGTTAAAATTAACATCTGACAATTGAATACTTTAATGTGGTGAATAATTTGCCCACATTAACGTAACATTAAATTTGAGCCATCTCTAAAAGTTAGCTCCCTCTTCCAGCAATGCTTCATCAGGCTGAAGCTTGCTGTTTTTACTTCTCACTGTGCTTTTGGAAAAGATGTTCATTACAATAAGACCGTGAAAGTCTTTTCTGATAAATTTGCTCTAGGATCTTTATAATGATAGGTCTTCTCATTATTGTGTTGGCTTGAAATTACTTTTGAATAAAACAAATTTAAAGATTTTGCAGCACCAGGGAGGAATGAGAAACAAGCTGTTTCAGGGAATGTGCCGACTGGACTAAAGCACTTTCTCTGCAGTACTCGCTCTTCCATTTGTATGAGTATCACAGGAGGGGAAAGAATAGTATGGTTCAAAAATGATTGTCACAGGATCTGCATCCATGCCTTATGCTACAAGCAAATCAGTAAGTTATTTAGAAAGACACTTCTGTTAAAGAAACACAATATTTGGTTGTATTCAAATTGATATGTTTTCCAAGTTGATTGTGTTGCTAATAAAGCCAGTATTTATTATTCAGCCCATTATGATGGTGGTGTTGATGAATCACCTTGTGGAATTATTGTAACACATGTGCTGAAAGTACTCTCACAGTATTATTAGTGAATTTCAGGACTTTGACTCAGTAATACCGCTGGAACAGCAATGTCATCCCAATTACTGTGTAACTTGGAAGGGAACTTGGGCAATGATCATACCCAAATGCTATTTTGCCTTTGTCCAACATGGTGATAGTGGCCATGTGTTTTGGAGGTGTTGTTGATTAGTTTACTTAATAGTTATTTTGGATTTTCAGATTTTGTATTGTCGATTTGACTTTTTTTCTTTGAACATGCAAATAAATAATTGATTATTTCGAGGATCGGTTAAATCAAGTAACTCAAATTAAGTTCTAGCAAAACGTCTAGTGATTACATATTTAAAATGCACAATTTAGGAACATAATTAGGCCACTTGGCCCTTTAAGTCTGTTCTCCCATTTGATAAGATTATGGCTGTTTGTGTTCCAAATTCCATATTATAATCTTGCTCTGATAACCTTTGATTCTTTTGCCTAAAAAAGAATCTGACTACTTCTATCTTAACAATATTCAATGATCCTGCTTCTACCACTTTCTGAGGCAGAGAGTTCCAAAGTTGCCCAACTCTCTGAAAGAATAAAACAAGCTTTCCTAGTCTCTAACATTAAAGGGTGATCCCTAATTTTAAAAATGTCTCCTACTTCTGGACTCACCTGTAACAGTAAACATTCTTTCCATGTCCACCTTGTGAAGGCCATTTAGGATCTTATACACCACTAGAATCATTTCTTGGAGTTCTGAATTCTGAAAACAAGCTCAGCCTGTTTAATATTTCCTCATAAGACAACCCATTCATTTTAGATATCAATTTAGTGAACTTACTGTGAACTATCTCCATTTTATTTGTATCCTTCCTTAAATAAGGAGATTTAAAGTGAACATGGTATTCAACATGTGTTGCAAAGTCTATTAACTTTCCCAATTACTCGCTGTACTGGCATACTAACCTTTTGTCACTCATGCACTAAAACATCTTGATCTTTTTGCACCTCAGAATTCTGCAGTCATCCTCTGTTTAAGTAATACTCTGCTTTTTTATTCTTTCTGTTTCTTGTTTTCTGCCTCTCTCATATCTTGAATAGAGGGGTTATATTGTTATTTTTTAGCCTGATGGAACCTTTGTATAATCTAATAAATTTTGGATAATTAGATTTGGGGTGGCACAGTAACCCAGTTGTTAGGACTGCTGCCTCGTAGCACCAGGGACCCTGGTTTGATTCCAGCTTCAGACAACTGTTTGTGTAGAGTTCTTCCCGTGCCTATGTGGGTTTCGTCCAGGTGCTCCAGTTTCCTCCCACAATCCAAAGATGTGCAGGTTAGGTGAATTGGCCATGCTAAATTGCCCATAATTTTCAGGGATGTGTAGGATAGATGCATTAGTCAGGGGTAAATATAGAGATATGGTTGGGTTACTCTTCAGAGGATTGATGTGAACTTGTTGGGTTGAAGGGCCTGTTTCCACGCTGTAGGGATTCAATGAATTAACACCAGTATATCTCTAATATGTCATTAGCCACTTCTTTTAAAACCCTAAGAGGAAGTCCATCAGTATCTGAAGACTTATCACCCATAGTTCCACAAGTTTTCCCATTTCCACTTCCCTAGTGTTTATAATTTCACCAAGATCCTCTCATCTATTTGAATTGAACTGAATTGAATTGAATTAACTTTATTGTCACATTTACTCACATTAGTACAGTGAAAAGATTACAAGTTGCCACTTATGGTGCCACCTTAGATACAAAGCTACCTAGGTACAGAATCTTAGGTACAAAGCAGAAAAATATGAAAAACAAAATTAATAATTTGAACATGTGTCCCTTCAATTACTGTATTACAGGGATATGTTTTCTGGCCTCTATAGTGAAGACAGAAGCAAAATATTTATTCATTACATCTGTTATTTCTTTATTCTCTTCCATTAAGCCCTCATTCTCACCCTCTAAAGCACCACTACTTGCTTTATTTACTCTTTTCCTTTTTAAATATCAAAAGAAAATCTTGCTAATTGTTTTTACATGTTTAGCTAGCTTCCTCTCATGCTGTAATTTGTCAGGTCTAATTTAGCTTTTAATCACTATCTGCTGTTCTTTATATTCTGACCAATTTGCACAAATATATGCTTTTCCCTTAAGTTTGATTATCTCCTTAACTTCTTTAGTTAATCACTGAATGCCCTTCTTGTTTTAGATATTTTATTTATTGTAGGAATGTATTTATTCTGAACATTTTAAAATATCCCTTTAAATGTCTGTCTCTGCATCTTGGCTGATCTATGTATTAGTGTAAAATTCCAGTTCACTTCAGCTTGTTCAGCTGCCATGCCCACAGCTGTCGTTACTTAAGTTTAAATTACTAGTCTTAGACTCTATCCTTACCCATTCAAATTGGATGTAAAGTTCAATCACATAATCACTGTTACCTACAGGTGCCTTTACTCTGTCATAATTAGGTAATTGTCACATTGCAGAGTACCAAGTCTAATATAACCTGCTCACTGTTTGTGGGCCTGGCCAAAACTGGCCATAAACAAGTCCAGGCAGCGGGCTGTGGAGTGGATTGTTAGGGCCAATTGCCTGCCCCTCTTCTGCGGTTACGTTCGACCCAGGTGTCCCTGGAGAAGGAGCATGTGGTGTCTACCAACACCCTTGAGCTGTTCAGGGAGAAGTGGGCGCCGCAGGGAGTCGAGTGTTTTATTTTCCCCTCCAAATGTATTTTGATTTAATCCCTGCACTCCCCTTCACTTTTTTGATCATGCATTGCCCGTTGATGAGCAGGGCAATGTTTGTCCCTGACCACTCGGGTGTTTCACTTCTTCCTGGTGGTGGAAAATGAATAAAGATTTATACACCTGTTGTCTTTCACTGTGTCTCACACCTGCACATACACATCATGGGTGCTGAGGCAAAAGAAGAAGGAAAAAAGAAAAAAAATCAAAACAAAAGAGCAAAAAGATATATAACTTGCTCCCTGGTTGGATCCAGATATGCTGCTCTAAGAAACAATCTGGAATACGATCTGAATTTCCTTATCATGGTGTACTACTACCAATCTGATTTTTTGCAGTTTATACACAGATTAAAATCACTCATATTTATTGCTTCCCTTTATCAGAAGCTCTTACTAATTCTTCTTGTATAACTTGTCCTACATTGTGGTTACTGTTCTGAGACCAGTGCATCACTCCTACAAGTGACTTCTTTCACCAATTTCTCATCTTCATCATACTGAGTCTACACCTTGATCTACTGAACCAAAGTTACCTCTAATTATTGCACTAATACCATCTGTGATTAGAAATGCTACCTCTCCACCTTTAAGTAGCTTTCTATTCTTCTTGACTGTAAATACCCCTAAATATTCAGAACCAAATCCTTGTCTTCCTGCAGCCAGCCACATCTCCGTAACTGCTATCAAATCATATTTATTCACTTCAATGTTTGAGAACAACTTGGATGGACACTATGCACAATCATATACAATGTCTTTTGGTTTTTTTGTTTCCATGCAACATCTAACGTTGACTGCTGGTATATTCTTAGGGTGTTTTTTTTTAAAATCTCTGCCCTTTATTGCTATTCTTTGACCTTTTTTCACATTAGTATTTTACTCTCTAGCCTCAAGTCCCTTTATTTGTTACAGTTCCCAAGCTTGATCTCTCTTTCCCTCTTCCCCATTTTGTTTAAAATACCATCTATTGCTCTATTTATGTAGCTCATGAAAACACAATTCCCAGCACTGGTCAAGTGTAAACCGTTCCACAGCACTGGTTTCCCTTTCTCCAACATTTGTGCTAGTGTCCCACAAAACAGAATCTACTCCTCCCACACCAATCTTTGAGCCACCCATTCACCTGTCTAATCTTATTCACTCAATATCAGTTAGCACATGACTCAGGCAGTAATCCAGAGATTATTATCTTTGAGGCTTTGCTTTGGAAGGTAGCACCTAATTGCTCCGTCAGTGGTTCTTCCTTCCTAATTCTACATATGCTGTTGGTACTGGTGTGGTTGAAAACTGTTCATATTGAAACCTCTGGTGAAAAAACTGGATTCATAGGCACAGGACCAAGTGATTCAACTCCAGGTTCATCATGGAGAGGAAGGCCAAGGTTAGAAAGTCTCTGGACTGAGTCTTTCCAGGACCTGAATGACAGGAACAATGGTGAGTCAGTTGAAAAAGTATAAAGATTGGGAAAATTAGTTTCTTGATATTGAGAGACAACTGATTTTGCACCAAAGTTTGAAAAGGGCGGGGGGATGTAAATCTCACTAATGAACAGTGAGAGGTTCCACTTATATGCATTAGCATGCTTTTCCTACCTCATCTCAACTCATTGGTATACGGTTTTCTATTCTTCCACATGGTAGAGAGAAACTAAGATGGCAACAATTCCCAAAATAATAGTATGAGCAGATAACTGATAATTCCAGTTTACCACACATTGCTCTAAACATTCATCTGCGTTTCTCAACATGGTTGAGCATTATCCCTGTACAGTGACCACTTGCATCGTCAAAGGTTGCCATCATTTATGCAGCAGCCTCAACACATCATCATGGTACACCTCCAACTCACTCAGAGTATAATTCACCACTGAACTACTGCACTTTGGAGCACAGTGACACATTGTCCTTAGCTAGTTCTGTTAGTGATCACTCACTTTGCACCTACGTAAATAATCACAGCATCTCTGCTTTGTCTTGCTGCACTATTCAGAATTTATTATAAGTTCAATGCACTTCCGTCATGCCTTGCCTTTTAGTACACACGCAAAGCCGGGTACCTTGTTATGGTTGAAAGCAAAGTTCAGTCAAGAGGACAAGCATACTGGTGTGTGGCACTCTGCTGTGTCAATGTCACACCTATAGCATATGCCAACAGCTTACGTGGTAAATACATTAAATGTTCTTCAACCAATGGCTATGTTTCAAAGTCTAAGGGGATTAATCTTCAGGAATATGTCAATTAGGTGCATTAGTCAGGGGTAAATGTAGGATAACAGGGTAGGGGAAAGGGTCTGGGTGGACTCTTCGGAGGGTTGGTATGGACTTGTTGGACCAAATGGCCTGTTTCCACACTAAGGATTCTACGTAATTTTCAGTCACGTCAAGGGGGGTGTCATCAGTCAGATGATACTAGTACAGTAATTCAAGGGCGCTATCCAATATAAATCTAAGGTATTAACAGAGTCAGCTGCTTGGGGTGTTCAGAGTCATGGGGTCTATATCATAACAGTCTGGGAATTGGCCATGATCAATCCTGAACAGTGAGAAGACATTGGAGAACCTCTCACTGATCAATAGAGAATGAGTAGAATCACTTCGATATTGATCTCAATGCTGAGGTGTTAAGGATTGGTATCCTATATAGTTTGATTCCAATAACTGCAGTAACAGACAGGTAATTATTGTAAAACTGCCATGTATTTACAAATGTGAGTTTCTATTTCCAATGAAGTGTCATTGGTGCCACCCATGTGCTTAGAAGTTTTCCTTTTTCATTTCCCTCTCACTACAGTCTGGTGGCTTTAGACCTGGTGCACATCTATGCTTTAAATATGGTGTTGTGGAATTCTTGGGAGGTTGCAGCAGCAGTGAGTGGCTCCATTGCTGGTGAGTGCAGAACAGCCTGAACTGGCACCAATGATAAATGATGAATGAATGATTTTATTGAGATCTGGTGCAGAAATACTGAGGCAAGCAATGGGGAGTTGCATGAGATGATTTACAGGGGATTCACAAAGAGAAACCATCCTTGAAACTCTCGAAATTGGTTGATTTTTCTGAGCCATGACAACTAAATGAGGAAGTAACAACCTAGCAATATTAATTCCTTTATTTTAAATTACTAAGTCGGTGTATATTTGAAACTTTTCTCTTGTTCTTGCTGAGCTCTTAATATTCTCTCCTAATCCACGAAATATAAAAGTGAGAGTGACAGCAGATACTGCAATAGGTAAAAGAGGTGAGAGGACTAGGGTGAAATTGTGGTTGTGTCTTGAAAAGCAATGTTTACTCAGGATTGTAATTGAAGAGTTGAGCGTCTTCCCTGATATAACAACAACAGCTACATCTTGGATAAACTATATAGAGCTCAGTTTTTCTGGCCAATATATATTTTGACTAGAGAAAGGTGTCAGGCCCTCATAGATGCTGCTTTGGGACTGACAGAGATACAAATTCAATTTGAAATAAGTAGAGATAATAAAACTAAAATTGCCAATAGGTCAATAAAAAGCCATCAAATACAAAAGGTCGTAACTATTGACTAGCCCATGAGATATGTAAAGAGATTGTTTATTTCAAGCATTGTGAGCACAGTGGTTATGATACTAACTAATCTGTGATAACTTTTATATCCATACTTCACATTCTGCCACTACTGACCACAAGCATTTAAAACTCCCCACCTTCTCCAATTCTTTGCAAACGTTTGCAACCTCATTCATATCCACTTCATTCAGCTAAAATTGACAGTGAATAAATTTGGTCTTTAAATTATTGATATTCAAATGCCTGCCCTCCAGTGTTTTGTCTCCAGTTCTCCAAATACTTGGTCAAGCTCTCATCAAAAGAAACAGCAAAGGGTTCTTTGCAATTTAACTCGAGCATCAAAATGCCCATTCCCCACCATCCTGTTCCTTACACTTTTATGGGACTCTTTATTGATCTTCTGTAATAGTTCTCAGAGACTTCACAAATTTATGTTTTGGAGATGCCGGTGTTGGACTGGGGTGTACAAAGTTAGAAATTACACAACACCAGGTTATTGTCCAACAGGTTTATTTGGAAGCACCAGCTTTCGGAGCGGTGCTCCTTCATCAGGTGATTGTCACCTGATGAAGGAGCAGTGCTCCGAAAGCTAGTGCTTCCAAATAAACCTGTTGGATTATAGCCTGGTGTTGATTTCTAACTTTGTCCACAAATTTAGCACACCTCCTGGAATCTGCCCTTAGTACCCGATCATAAACCTTCTCTAGGTCACTGAATATACTCTTCATGTTGCACTGGCCTTCCTGGTTTTCTCCATTACATATTTAAAACCCTGATTTTTTTGTGGGAATGATTTTTGATTGATTTTATTGTTGTCACATATACTGAGATATGGTGAAAAGTGTTGTTTTGTGTGCTATGCAGGCAGATTGTATCATACAAAGTGCATCAGGATAGCAGAACAGAATACAGAACAGTGTTACAGACAAAGTGCAGAGAGATCAACGTTAATATTTGATAGGTCCGTTCAAAAGTCAGATAACAGCAGGGAAGAAGCCATTCTTGAATGTATTTGCACATGTATTCAAACTTTTATATATTTGCCCAATGGAAGAGGGTGGAAGAGAGTATATGGGATGAGAGGAGTCTTGGATTATGTTGGTTGCTTCCTGAGGCAGCAGGAAGTATAGATGGAGTCAATGGATGGAAGGCTGGTTTGTGTGATGGACCGGGCTATGTTCACAACTCTCTGTAGTTCCTTTGGATGTTGGGAAGAATAGTTGCCACAGCACACTGTGATGCATCCAGATAGGGTCCTTTATTCGGCACATCTATAAAAATTGTTAAGAGTCCTGTAGACATGTCAAATTTCCTTAGCCTCCTTACGAAGTACAGATGTTGTGTTTTCTTGACCATCGTGTTTATGTGGGTGGACCAGGACAGATTGTTGGTGATCATCACTCCCAGGAAATTGATGGTCTCAACCATCTCCACCTCAGCACCACTGATATAGACAGGGATGTGCCCTCCACTCTGCCTCCTGAAGTCAATGACCAACTCCTTCGTTTTCTTGATGTTGATCAAGAGATTTTTGGCTTTACATCATGCCACTAAGCACTCTATCTCCTTCCTGTACTCTGTTGCGACATTGTTTGAGATCCAGCCGACAACAGTGGTGTTGTCAGCAAACCTGTAAATGGAATTGGGGTGAAATTTAGCCATACAGTAGTGAGTGTACAAGGAGTATAGTAGGTGGCTGAGTACACAGCCTTGCAGGGCATTGGTATTGAGGATTATGGAGGAGAAAGTGTTGTCGCCGATTCTCACTGATTGCAGTTTATGGGTCAGGAAGCCGGGGATCCAGTTACAAAAGAGGATGTTGAGACCTAGGTCTTGGAGTTTAGAGATGAATTTGTTTGGAATTGTGAGCATAGAGTCAACAGAGTCTTAGAGATGTACAGCATGGATACAGACCTGTCCATGCCGACCAGATATCCTAACCTAATCTAGTCCCATTTTCCAGCACCCGGCCCATATCCCTCTAAACCCTTCTTATTCATATACCCATCCAGATGCCTCTTAAATGTTGTAATTGTACTTGTCTCCACTACTTCTTCTGGCAGCTCATTCCATACACGCACCACCCTCTGTGTGAAAAAGTCACCCCTTAAGTCCCTTTTAAATTTTTCCACTCTCACCCTAAACCTATGACCTCTAGTTCTGGACTCCCCTACCCCAGGGAAAAGACCTTGTCTATTTACCCTATCCATGCCCCTCATGATTTTATTAACTGTGGTGTTGAAGACAGAACTGTAGTCAATAACTTGGAGCCTGATGTAGGTATCTTTGTTATCTAGATGTTCCAGGGATGAGTGTTAGGACCAGGAATCTGCTGTAGATCTATTGCACTACTAGGCCAATTACAAAAGATAAAGGCAACTCAGTAGGCTGGAGTTGATGTGAGACACGACTAACCTTTCGAAGCACTTCATAATTATAGAGGTCAGAGCACTGGGTGGTAATCATTGAGGTACGCTGCATGATTTTTCTTTGGCACCAGCATGATAGTGACCTTCTTGAAACAGGTGGGGATTTTGCATCATAGTAAAGAGAGGTTGAATAAGTCTGCAAGTACTCACACCAGCTAGTTTGCACAAGACCTTAGTACATAGCCAGGAACTCCATCCGGGCCAATCACTTTCCATGGGTTCACTCTCAAGAATCTAACGTCTGCAACAGTGACAGTGGGAACAGGTGTGTCTGAGGTTAGAATAGGTAACATCGTTTCACTGACCTTCAGTTTAAAGTGAGTGTAGAATGCTCTGAGCTCAAATGGCAGGGATATACTGTTCCCTGTGATTCTGTTAGATTTTGCTTTGTTGCTCATTATGTCATGTAAGCCTTGCCACAAACAATGGGTATCTATGCGGTTGGTCTGGGTCTCAAGCTTATTTTGGTATTACCTCTTGGCATCTCAGATGGCCTTATGAAGTTTGTAATTGGATTTCCTGCATAGGTCAGGGTTGCCCAACTTATACACTTTAGACCTGGACTTCAGTAGGAAGTGGATCTCCCGGTTCAGCTTTGCTTTCTGGTTGGGGAACATTTAGATTAACTTCTTCGGCACACAGTCTTCTATATGTTTACTAATGAAGTCTGTGTCGAGAGTGGCTTACCTGTTTAAGGTTGGCTGCTGACTTCTTGAATATGGACCAATCCATTGGCTGTAAGTAGTTCCATAGAAGCCCTTCCAATGCCTCAGACCAACACTGCACTACGTTCTGCACTGGTTCCTCACACTTCAATTTAATCTGACCGTTATGGATTTCCATTATCTTTCTCACTCTCTGCTCTATGGCTTTCCCCCCCTTTCTTGATGGTGTGTAATACAACTTTAAACTCTGTTTTGTTCCTTGCTGTTTTGATAATCTCATTTTCCTTTGAAAATTGTTATCAAAATGTTTTGCCTCTTTGCCTTTGGAATTTTCACTCTTATCATGATTTGTTTGAGTAGCTGGTTCAAGACCTAGTGTGTACTTCCCTAGCTGTCTCATATAGTCCTGCTGCTTTGTAGTTTTTAAAATTCATTTCAATGCTGTTCTGACTTCTGCCAGATTGATGGTAGTTGTTGTTCCTTGATTTGGAACTACATTTTCCTTCTTTGATCTCAGATTTTCTTTGTTCATAAGCCAGTTAAATGATTGCCTCCTCCTCACATCCTCCTTTTATCAAATGTCCTGCATTTCACCTCCATCTTTGACTATATGTATATTTCCCAAATCTTTTGTTAACCTATCTCTATCAGCTGTTATTCTGAGGATATCATTTTGTTTCTCTTTGGTATCCTGTTTCATATATATTTTTAAGGCCATAATTGCTACTTACCATTTATACTTCCTCAGTCAGCACGATTAACATGGTATGTTAGAATTCACTGAGGAAATAAAAAAAATTGGCCATTATCCTCCCAAAGCAGCAGTAAAAATATATGTGTGTAGTATAGCTTTCCAATGCATCTTGACCCATTCCACACTGTTGACCACAGAGGATGGTTGGGTCTGAGTTGTAATATGCAATACTATTTTATTTTTGGTAATGCTACTTTATTCAGATTGCTGAACTTAATCTGAGAAAGAAAGGTGTGGAAAATCCACAAAGGGGAACATCTCTGGATAACTGTTGCGAGAAATGTTGTAAGTGTGTGTGTGAGAGAGAGAGACAGAGAAAGAGAAAAACGAATTAGGCAAACTAGGATCTGTGCTCAAACAAAAGCAAAAGACAATGTTTATCACCTCCAATATGCCAACTCTTGCCTTCACTTGGCTGAGGAAAGGAATATTTGAGCACCATTTTGCCAAGCAGCAGAGGTCCTTCTTCTTGGACAAATTTTATCACTTTGACAACCTACAACAGGCAGATCAAATCACAAGAGAAGTACCAGCAGCAGCGCCTTTGCAAAATCCTCCATGTCCTATGGCTCAAAGCAGTGTCCATCCCAACCTGACATCCCCGCACTGAGGTACTCAAAATCAGTGCTGTTTGGTGGGAATGCCATTGATACACCTGACACAAAACCCCCAAAGTAGCTGCTTGACCTGGAACTCAGTTGGATAAGGAAACCTCCAGGAGGACCGAGAGAAGGCTTTAGGAAATTCCACAAAGCATTGCTGAAAAGGTCAAATATTATCCACTAATCAAGGAAGTCCCTGACCTGTGACCAACCAAAATGGAGGAGTTTTGTTTAGGAGGCAATGAGGATATCTAGGGACTATGTAGGGAACAGGCAGAGGCAGTGAGGATACACTGGAGAAAGCATTCGAGCTGCCATACAACTCAATTCCTCAGCCCTGCTGCACACATGGCAAAGCCTGCAGATCGCGGAGTGGATGTATCAGCTGTGGCAAAACCTGCAGATCGCGGAGTGGATGTATCAGCTGTGGCAAAACCTGCAGATCGCGGAGTGAATGTATCAGCTGTTTACAAATCCATCAAACTGGAGAGGGAGCAAACTATCTTTGACCTTGAGGAATTGTGTAAAAAGTAAAAAGATTAAAATAAAGGCATTCTGTCCTTATGAAAGTTTATCAGCCTTGTGCCATGTATGAAAGTACATATGGACTCCATGAATGGAAGGGAAGAGCGATGTGAAATGTTGTTGGAAGAAGTAAGAAAATTAGTGAATAAAACCATTTTTGGAGAAAAAGTAGACAAGTGCTCTAACTCCAAATTCAGTGAGTTTTGCATTTATTTTGAATTCATCGCATAAGTAATTAATATTTACTTTTTGTGTCCCCCTTTACACAAAAAATTACAATTTTTAAGCAGGATGAAGATGTCATTTGTTGTAATTGCTCAAGATATCCATTTCAGTTGTAAGTCCCTCGAGGTGTAACACCGCAGTCATTAATCTTGAAAGGTACAGATTTTGAACAGAGATTCACGTACGCATGTATAACACTCAAAAGTTAAACAATGGGCAGTGATATTGCAATGTATAAAATCATTATTATGTTGACTACAGTGCAAACTGGAAGGTCATGAACTTCTATCAATTAGCACAAAATGTTGATTACATTATTTCCACATTTCTTCTGCTAGAAGTATTGTGGATGATCAGATGAACCCCTACAGAAATTCAACTTACATTGGCATGATTGACACTTCCTTGCACATACAACTGCACAGTCACTGTTGAAGCATCAGGCCACACATCTTACCTGTCCTTACAACCCTCTCTAAGTCACAACTACTCTTACTCCAAATGCCCAGTGTAGTCCTGCATCTTGTCATTATTCAATGTGGAAACATCACATACAGGTTTCTCTCTGGGTAGTCAGAGAGTGGGTGCCTGCACATTAATGAAGATGGGATAATCAGCAATAACCCATGCCAGTAGGCCACTCACTGTTCATTAGAGAATTTCATCTCAGCATTAAGAATTGTTTGGAAATACAATTTTTAGGTCTCAATGTTCAATACACCTCACTCAACATCTCACTAAATTTTCCCAAATTTACCTTTGATTAATTTTAATTACCATTGATCCACTGTATTTTTGTTTCATTTTCATTTGCTTATCCTTGATTCGTTGTGATTGTAATGTGCACAAAGATGAGTGGAATGACTGGTTGACAAAGCCTTCAATTGCATTGTTATTAATTCTTATTTATAGATGGTGTCTGATCTTTTTCAATTGCCCTAACATAATTGAATCTCTGAAAACATCCTCACATCTCCATTGTAAAACAGTCCATTTGTTTTAGCTTCTGATCCACTGTAATCCTGATCTCCACATTATTTCTAATTATGGACATCATCTCAGTTTCTCTGGCATTGATACAGAATGTGAACTGTCTGTCTGTTGTTTATCTTCTTATCACTACGATTTGCAGGTCACTCTAATCTCTCTTCCTGTTTCAAGAAATCCAAGAATCCTGAATCCAAGAAATTATTATTTTTGCTTTGAGCTCATGCCATCAAAGATCTATGCCACTTGCATATATGCCCATTACCAATTTGCAAATTAAAGGAATAAACATTAGCTACTTCTGACATTTGCCTGAAAACAGACTATTAACCGATCTCCATGCACTGATTTGTGAACAAGTGTAGAGCTGCCAGTGAGGTACACATATATTTATGTCATGTCGTAAATCCTCATTTTGAAAAAGAAATCTCATTCACTTGTTTGAGAAAATGGAAATGTCACATCTGCATTGCTGGTGAAACACCAAGCAAGTCAACAACAACAACTTTATTTATATAGTGCATTTCGGGCAGTAAAATGAAGATTCAAAGGAATTTAAGCTTTGTCAGCGCAGTGGTAATATTATAATAATACTATAGTAAGCCAAAGACCTGGTCAATTTTTCAGGGACACAAGTTCAAATACTACCATGGCAGCTGTTCAATTGTATGAAACCACACAGCAATTCAAATTAGAATTAAAGTGAACAGACACATGTAACATTGACATAATTTGGAGATGCCGGGGTTGGACTGGGGTGTACAAAGTTAAAAATCACACAACACCAGGTTATAGTCCAACAAGTTTAATTGAAGGAGCGTCGCTCCGAAAGCTAGTGTACTTCCAATTAAACTTGTTGGACTATAACTTGGTGTTGTGTGATTTTTAACATTGACATAGGCATTGAAAGTAACAAAGGTACACCCAATCGAGTCAACCTCAGATTCCGCCTCACTAATCTATGTTAGTGTCAACATTGAGAGAGTCATCTCAGTGGTCAAGCAATAGCCTTACATTGTCACAATCACTGAATCATACCTTATAGCCAATGTCCCAAAGTTCCACATTGCCTATTCTTTGCTTCCTGTTCCACAGGCCAGATAGACCTGCCACAGATGGCAGTAGAGTGTCTTACAGTGTCAAATGGAATAGCACTGAGAGTCCTCAACTCTGACTTTAGATCCCATGAAGAGTTGTTGCATTAGGTCAAGCATAGGCAAGGAAATTCCTTGCTGATTACCATATATATCTCTCCCTCATCAGATGAACCCGGTTTCTTCTTTGTTGAACACCATTGTAATATAACACCGAGACAAGCAGCCGGGCCAAATCAGCCTTTCTACCTCTATATTCATAACACTAAAATTAAACAATCGAGGATCCCGAATTGTCACTCCAATGGTTCTTAATCAGACTTTTGAATAACCATTCCCAGATTTTGTGAATAATCAATTTCCAGACACCAGTTTTGTATATTAAACAAAAAGACTTAACTATTTATTAAATACACAATAACTTTATTGGAGAGAAAATTAAACAACATGCTAATCTAATCAATGTTTATGCTTTAAACCAGAAATATTTGTTTTCAGCCACCATTCACACAAAAGACAGACAGACAAACAAACACATTTAAGGGATAAACAAAAGTAACAAAAGTGACCAAATTATTTAATTGGTTTTCACAATGTATTGTTTCATAGGCATAGGTCTGTCTGATCAGGGCCACATTCTGAGTTCATCCAGGCAAAGACGGCAATTCTTCCAACTCAGCCTTCTATTGCTTGGTTTTCTGGAAGTTGGTGTGGGAAATTAGGCAGGGAGCTTTCAGTTGTTCATGGTGTATTGTCAGCTGCCAAACTCACCTCCCTAGAAAACACAGTTAACAAAAAATAACTTCAATTTGGGTTCCACTCTAGAAAGTGACTGTCTTTTCCTTGGGCCTCAATTCCCATGCAGCATCTACCATCTGCTTGAACTTGCCAGAACCAAATCTCAGTTCCTGACCTTGTTTATAGCCAATTTCAGCAATCTGTTTAAACATAAGGATCTTCCCAACATCACTGTCTGTAGGAACACTTCTAATCAAGAATCAGCATACAGTTAGTCTCCGGGCCTGGCCTCACAAACAGACAATGTTTATTTTGCCTGTTCTTTTTCTTTTATCACAAGCTGTCTGAAAGTCCACAGGTCATTATGGGGAGGTGATGGCCTAGTGATATTATCACTGGACCGTTAACCCAGAGAGGCGAAAGTGAGTACTGCAGATGCTGAAGACCAGTCAAAATTAGCGTGGTGCTGGAAAAGCACAGCAGGTCAGGGAGTATCCAAGGAGCAGGAAAATCCACGTTGATTTTCCTGCTGCTTGGATGCTGCCTGACCTGCTGTGCTTTTCCAGCATCACTCTAATCTTGACGTTAACCCAGAGACCCAGGAAACATTCTGGGTAAGTTGGATTTGAACCCTGCCATGGCAGATGGTGGAATTTGAATTCAACAAAAATCTGGAATTTAATGAGTCTGATGATGACCATGAATCCATTCCCAGGGTAAAAAACCTTTCACTGATATCCTTTAGGGAAGGAAACTGCCATCCTTATCCGGTCTGGCCTACGTGTAACTCCAGCCCCAAAGTAATGTGATTGACTCTTAACTGTCCTCTGGGCAATTACAGATGGAAAATAAATGCTGACCTATCCGGTGATGCCCACATTCCAGAATGAATAAAAAAATTCTCATGTTACAGTTCACAGCTTCAAATCAAAATTGGTAAAAAAATAAAATAAAAATAATGAAAAGTCAGCAAGTGTTCTAACAATCAGAAGAAACACTACAAGGTTGTAAAGGCACAGAGTGCACTCTGAGTGGAGGACATACCTGTCCATTATGAAGAATGTCTTGGTAGCACAACCATTGACTAAGCTGACTGAGTCTTGCAGGAAGTATCTGCAAGTAGCCTGAGCCTGAGGCAATTGAGGAGACCAGCAACATGACCATACTCTCCCCGATCTAACTCTGACAATATTATAACACATAACAACTGTAGCACCCTTGTGGAAATAAAGTCTTGCCTTCACACTGAGAACATCCTGCATCTGTTATATTCTTCCATTTGATGTAAACATACTGCTCGTAAGACAGGATTGGTAAAACAACAGTGTAGCTTCTTTATTTAAAGATATGATTATATATGTAAAACGTTAATTGGTGACTGTGGCAGTATGCCTGAGCTTGACCATTGCTACTGGAGACTGAGATTCCACTTATCACATCCTGGCCTAGTAATAGTGACTGACAACAGTTTAAGACACTCCTGATGAAGGGCCTGTGCCAGAAATGTCAGTTCTCCTGCTCCTCGGATACTACCTGACCTGCTGTGCTTTATCAGCACCACATTTCTGACTCTGATCTCCAGCATCTGCCGTCCTCACTTTCTCCTAGATGATTAGAATTTATTGCGAAGCCGCTTCCAAGGATGCCCACTTTGAAGAAGTTCTCCTCCTCTATCTACAAGGATCTTAGTGAGTCTGTCTCTCACTGCACCTCCAAGGTCATCTCCTCTGCCCAGAAGCTCTTCAGCCATGTCCTGAGGCAGACCCGCTATCACAGCCACAGGTCCTTCCTCAGCACTTGCCTACGGAACCAACTGATCCTGCATGGACTCTGGACTATATTCAGACCAACACAATTTGGACCTGAACAGGACAACCAGTATGTAGATTCCTGATGAAGGGCTTATGCCCGAAACGTCGATTCTCCTGCTGCTCGGATGCTGCCTGACCTGCTGTGCTTTTCCAGCGCCACACTCTCAACTACAGTTTAAGATATGCACCCTTAAAGTTACATGTAAATTACATTACAATCACCATTATTAGCACTGCTGCTTCACAGCGCCAGAGACCGGGGTTCAATTCCCGCCTCAGGCGACTGACTGTGTGGAGTTTGCATGTTCTCCCTGTGTCTGCGTGGGTTTCCTCCGGGTGCTCCGGTTTCCTCCCACAGTCCAAAGATGTGCAGGTCAGGTGAATTGGCCATGCTAAATTGCCCGTAGTGTTAGGTAAGGGGTAGATGTAGGAATATGGGTGGGTTGCGCTTCGGCGGGGCGGTGTGGACTTGTTGGGCCGAAGGGCCTGTTTCCACACTATAAGTAATCTAATCTAATCTAAATCTAATCTAATTATGTAGTACCCCTATTATGCTAATTGGAGCTGATTTAGCCAGATCTAGTCACTAAAAACTGGATATCCAGCTGGCACTGTGGGTCAGCAGCAGTACTACAATTGTATTCCATCAGCACCACGGTCAGGCATATTCATCGCTCTGCCATGACCAACAAGCCATGACTTCATACCAACAGGGATTTATTTAAATAAATTTGCATTTTTTTAGCTTTACTAAACTGGTATTAGTTTGCCTTGATTGTATCACCTTTACAAAGGTATTCAAGTTTTCATGGTTAAATGTGAGACCACAAAATGTGATTCTGTAGAATTAACTTTTCGTCTGCAAAATGCCATTTTGTGTGTAATATGGTGTCCACAGTGTGTGCCCACATTTGTGGTGTGGGCCATGCTAAGTGGCATTGTTGTGTTGGTCTTAGCACAGCAGTTTTAGGAGGTAAGTATTCAGACCAGCCAGATCATGACATTTGTAACATTGAGTAACCTGAAAGTATAACTGAACATGTATTTAGCAGCAGGATGGGTTCAACACCAAACTATTTAAATGGATCATCAACCACTTAAACATTAGTTGCAAACTGATTTCTACTGGCTGTTGCAGAAGTGTCTGATGGTTTGAAAATTGATACAGTCTATAGGGCATGATGTTGCATATGATGATAGCTTTGTTTAGGCATGGGTGTTATGGTAGGGAAAAGTGAGGACTGCAGATGCTGGAAACCAGAGTTTAGATCAGAGTGATGCTGGAAAAGCACAGCAGGTCAGGCAGCATCCAAGGAGCAGGAAAATTGACGTTTCAGGCAAAAGCCCTTCTTCAGGAATAGAGGCAGGAAGCCTCCAGGGTGGAGTGATGTTATGGTGTTATGGTGTCCATTCCCTTTGACCTGTCGTGTACCAGGGAAATTGAGAAAAGGCAATGTGGAGGAGGACACACTGCTCAAAGGAGGAGAAAGGCTGTCAAGAGGAGACCATATTCAGTTGGTTTTCAAGGAGCAATTCTCTTGGTCTCAGTGAGGGATTGTGTGCAAGGTGCCTCCATCATATGTAGCAGATTCTCTGGCAAGCAGACATTTAGCCTCAGAGCAGGGCATGAATTTCACTTTCAGAGACAGTGAGGGACTCCAGGTTATAGGGGTTTCTTTATATTGGGATTCTTCTGGTCTAGAGCAATCAACACCTCTGACATCACTCAGTTTACAAACCACTGCGGTGGATACAAGGAAGGTGACAAATGCACTGCACACCAGAAGAGGGAATAGGCTGCCTTTTCTAGTTCCAGTGAGAAGCAGAGCTGAAAATGTGTTGCTGGAAAACCGCAGCAAGTCAGGCAGCGTCCAAGGAGCAGGAGAATCAACGTTTCGGGCATGAGCCCTTCTTCAGGAATGAGGAAAGTGTGTCCAGCAGGCTATGATAAAAGGTAGGGAGGAGGGACTTGGGGGAGGGGCGTTGGAAATGCGATAGGTGGAAGGAGGTTAAGGTGAGGGTGATAGGCGGGAGTGGGGGGTGGGGGCGGAGAGGTCAGGAAGAAGATTGCAGGTTAGGAAGGTGTTGCTGAGTTCGAGGGTTGGGAATG
>NC_057721.1:20986849-20995348 GCF_004010195.1 Chiloscyllium plagiosum | reverse complement strand
ATCCTCCAACCACAAGGGATGAACTCGGGTTTCACCAGTTTCCTCATTTCCCCTCCCCCCACCTTGTCTCAGTCAAATCCATCGAATTCAGCACCGCCTTCCTAACCTGCAATCTTCTTCCCGACCTCTCCGCCCCCACCCCAGTCTGACCTATCACCCTCACCTTGACCTCTTTCCACCTATCACATTTCCGACGCCCCTCCCCCAAGTCCCTCCTCCCTACCTTTTATCTTAGCCTGCTGGACACACTTTCCTCATCCCTGAAGAAGGGCTCATGCCCGAAACGTCGATTCTCCTGCTCCTTGGATGCTGCCTGACCTGCTGCGCTTTTCCAGCAACACATTTTCAGCTCTGATCTCCAGCATCTGCAGACCTCACTTTCTCCTCCAGTGAGAAGCAGTTAGAGAATGATGAGGATGATGGGCTTCATGTCATGCAGAGCATCATTTACTGCATATTGCTTGCTTCCAAGCACTGTAGATGTGAGCAGAACATGATAACAACACAAACTTTCCAAGTTCTGAATATACAATTGGTTTTTGTGACCTTTGCTTAGCACATCATGTAGATCAATGTCTCTGGTTGCAATGTGTTTCGAACAGATGGTTAAAACACAGATCTTGAAAATCACAAGTCACAGAATGTCTAAGATTTCTCTTAGGATTTATGCCTCTGCTGCCAACAGCATGGGTTCAGTTCCTTTACTGGTTG
Organism: Chiloscyllium plagiosum; assembly: GCF_004010195.1. Classification (NCBI taxonomy): domain Eukaryota; kingdom Metazoa; phylum Chordata; class Chondrichthyes; order Orectolobiformes; family Hemiscylliidae; genus Chiloscyllium; species Chiloscyllium plagiosum. Next base: position 20,994,637 of record NC_057721.1, on the reverse strand, counting down.
AGGTCAGCATGATGGTCTTACCTTTTCTACCCTACCTCTCATCTGAGCTGTGGTAACTCTCAGATTAAACTCACCACCGGTCATCCCTCTCTGATGAGAGAGTTATCTCGGGTTCACAGGCACTTTTTCACTTTATACCTATGCTGGTGAAAACTATCCTGGAAGCAATCCTGATGCCTTTATTCTGCACCCCCCAGTCTGCTGTATTTGATGCACCATAAAAAGCTTCTCGGTAGCAATCTTGCTAACCACTGGACCTTAACTCCAGCACACAACTCAAATAACCATGACTAGCATCCATATACAGAGAAGCATGTGACCTCAGAAAAATGTCATTAAACAGACCATAAGGTGCTTGGAAAATGCCTCTGCTGCCTATGCTCCACTGTCGGAGCCTCCTGTGCTTTGCAGAATGCTTTTGATGATTCGTCATAGTCTGCTGCTCCCACTATCATGAAAGCACAACATTTGCCACCAGCTACACGGGAAACAGCTGAAGAGGAAGGAAAAATAAATTAAATAATATATTTCCTTTTCAACTGGCTGTCCACAAAGATACCAATGAATGTAACCCCAATTCCCTATTCACCACTGACTGGCATGTTGCTATTTTGCTGTTACTGACCACTACAATGTCCTGGCCACAGTCTGAAAACAAAAACCATACCAAAATCAAAATTCCAAACCAACATCTTCAAATAAATCATCTAATATTTCATACAAATCCTTATACATATCCTTTCGTTTTCCTGAGTGCTGCTACTTACTCAGTACGGCATGATTAGTGGAATGTTTCTGCATGGCAGTGGCAATTACAGTAGCAGAGATTACACATGTTATTTTAGAACAAACTTGAATAGCTCTGCGGTTTGAGTGCCCAGTTTTGAACTTCACCACCGTAGCATGGGCAATGTATTCTCAGCTGGCTGGCTGACTGGTAATGCAGGGACATTGATGGAATGGGACTGGTGGGAGTCATCTGCCTTCATCCTGAAGCATGGAGCTACTCTGGGGCTCAGCAATCATTCCAGTGTGTAAGAGAGCAGACACTGCGTATCCTTTAAACACTGGTATCTGTCGTCATGATGGCAACAGCTTGGCAATAAACTGAGCATCCACAGAAGTACTCAGTTATTTGGCGGCTTCTTCTTGTGCTGTTATGGAAGCTGCAACATCGAATATTAGATACTGCTCCAAGTGAATTGCTGGCAGAGTGTATGAGCTGTGAGAGGTGGATGTGGTCTTGAGGAAATTTTAAACGTTTGTGGGTGAGATAAAGCTTGAGATAAAATTTGTGGGTGAATTATAGGCATGAGTTGTGGATAACGGGGATTGGTGGTAGCTGAGTGATGGGGGTGTGGTGCTGCTGTCGGTGCAATGTGGTACTTAAAGATACATTCACTGGCCTTAACCATTTGTGAGGTCAGAGAACCCAATGTCAGCAATGCATCCAGATCCAATCTACACTGATGACATTGAGTGCCAGATCTACTTGCCACACTACCTTTGCAAAGTTTGGCTGGAGGCTTTCTTGTCCCCCTATGCATAGATCATACCTCTGCCCCTCAAGACTAGCATTGGAATAGCTTGGAGCCCACTCTACCATTGTTAGTTCTCATGTCAAATACATTTATATGTTGTCTTCCAGGACGCACTCTGGCTGAGATCCACTTTCCTTTTAAGAAATTTAGGCTGGTCTTAAATAGCACAGATAATAGCTTGAACCTATGCCAGCCTCGTCCAGTTTTGTGTTTTCCTACTCAGGTGTGCAACTATTCACAAGCACAATTAGTTTGTACAAACATTTAAGTTAGCAGACAACAGAAAGTTTTTAGGTAACCTATTTCAGATGTGTTATGACATACCTCTAGAGCAGGTGGGCCTTCAAGCCCAGGGGTAGGGACAAAACCACTGTGCCACAACAGCCCTAAAGTAGAGAGCTGTGTGTGCTGCCTGAATCAGAACGAACAGCTGCATCATGATCACAAGGCCTGATTTTGGTCGTTATCAAATTTCTTGGACACAGTCTGAAACAACTTGAAACATGAACTTAAGTGAAATGATGTACAAAAAACAAAAAGGAAATTTGTCACTGAGATTCTGCTGTAGCAAAGCTTGTGGAGGAGAAGGCTAGCCCATATAGTAGCTTCCACATTTGCATGTTTAATTGCAAAAGTGTGGACACTGGAATTTGTGATTCAATTTGCTCTTTAATATCTATGCAGGTTATAACATTTACAGGTACATAGTATACCAAATCTGGTTGTTTGAAAACTAGTAATGTCCAAAAATCAGACCTTTTTCTCCCTGTGTGTCATTCATTATTTATTTTGTCCTTTACTTAACTGCTGTCTCATTCATCTGCTATGAAAGTCACCATTGCTTCAACTGTTTTCAGGTCGGATGCTTTCAAACACATACAGTGACTCTCTACAACAAAAGCAAGAGAGCAGTAATGGAATGCTTACACTAGCAATGCAATATTTTGCTTCATCATGTCTATGTAGAAATGTCATTAGATTAGATTACTTACAGTGTGGAAACAGGCCCTTCGGCCCAACAAGTCCACACCGCCCCGCCGAAGCGCAACCCACCCATACCCCTACATTTACCCTTTTTACCTAACACTTGAGGCAATTTAGCATGGCCAATTCACCTTACCTGCACATCTTTGGATTGTGGGAGGAAACCGGAGCACCCGGAGAAAACCCACGCAGACACGGGGAGAACGTGCAAACTCCACACAGTCAGTCGCCTGAGGCGGGAATTGAACCCGGATCTCTGGCGCTGTGAGGCAGCAGTGCTAACCACCGTACCACCGTGCAGCCCACCTGCACCACCAGCCCACTCTGTCCTGGAGGCAGAGCTATTCACTTCTTTTTCACAGGTTTACACTAATGGTCACATAAATTGATATGTAAAAATCTGCATTTCCCTTTAGAGATCAGTGGCTTTAATTCATTGGGTAATGTGTAATCCAAAGTTGAGGAAGTTCCAAAATTTCAGTCCCATGGTGATGGATTTGAGTCACTTTAACTATGCTGTTGTTTCTGCAGTAAAATGTAGCCCATTGCTGTGACAATGAAATAAAAAAATTGGTTCCAAATTGATGTTGAAATTAAACACAATAAAACCAACAAGAATATTTGATTTGCTGAAAAAGTGATTTGTCATGTTCTGAAGATTAAAATATGAAAAGGTGTGATGAAAGAACATCAAAATCCCCTCTTATTCTATTGCTGGCCAACTGTGCACGACAAATCTTTTCCATAAAGTATTCAGTGTGTGAAACAAAAAAAAGCTTGTTTAAACAGTTGCCATCTGCTTCCACTTTAATAGCAATGCGTGTGATGGGAGACAACAGCCAGCCAAAGAAAAGTAATATAACCCAAATAGATGAATCTCATCAAGTTAATACAATCTTTGTAAACAATTTTAGCTGAATGCAACTGAGACACCAGAATGATTCGCATTTCCTTTCATGACTTCCCAACATCCCTAAGCATGTTATAGCCAACAAAATCATTTTGAAGTGTTATTACGGTTGAATATTTTGGGCAAGCACTACCTTATTTATGAAAAAATAATTTGTTCTTTGCGTGTTCAGGCCATCAGTGCAGTCAGATTTACTTGCAGAATATCAATAATGTTATTTATGTGACAGCACAGTTTCTTTGTGTATTGATTTTATTTATTAAGATTTAAGTATGCCATCAGTTTAATTTTCTCTCCTCAAAATTAACTTCCAAAAATTTGATAAGCTTGGCTCTCTGGCACTGTTACTTTAGTTGATGGAATTTACTTTTCAATATGGTGGTGTTTGGAAATGAGTCAGGGTTCCTGCTTCAAATTACCATTCAATGATTTATGCAGCTAAGTGGACATTAGCCAACAGATTGACAGCTTCTAGTCAAATACCTTGTCAAACAATTTCCATATAAGGATGCACATGAAGAACACTTGAGTGACATGGAACATATTCCTGCAATAGTTATCTGGATATAAGCTGAGAAACGTTTGGGAAAGTTGGTTATCTTGTCAGACAGAGGAGACAAATGTAAAATATTTTCTCTGCTGATAATAATTACTACAGATCAGTTGAGTTTTGTTTGGAGGAATAGCTTTGACTGTACAATTAAACAATTCTGGAGTTTAAATAGAACAATATTTATATGCATCATTTAGTTTAACTGCTGCTTATAGAGAATCCTATTGCAAGTCTTCCTGCATTAAGCTTAATTGAAATTTAACTGCTGCTATAGTGTAAGAAATAGCTGTAAAGAACATTTGCTTTTGGAGATTTGGCACAAGGAATCTCTTTATTTAATTACCTGTGGCATCATATGGAGGGATGGGTATGAATGATGACTCCAGATCATGATTTTCCTTTATTTTATTTTAAGCCTTCCCTCAAATAATTATGTCTTACTGTCTAAATCCAAGTTGTTCATATAATTTGCTTCAATGTGTACTTGGTGTGACTACATATAATTGTTAAGTGTGTGAGAGATAAATGTTCTGTTACTCCCTTCAGTTAGGTGGTATTCTTGTTGTATTAGCCTCCTAACTGCTAAAACATAGATAGGTTGCCAATTTGACCAAACAGTAAGGGATGCTAGGTACAATGGCCAAGTAAAACATTGAAATCACAAAATCCAGAAACTAGATATAAGTAGCAGCTGGGTGCTAAAGAAATTAGCATACAGTTGGTTCTGATATAATATGATAGTTCTGTTCTTGTGCGATCTCACGTTACAAGAACATTGCGCATTAACCGTGCCATTTAAAATAATGGAGCCCGAATCATGTTATAGCCAATACAGGTAAGGAAAATTTACATTCTACAAATAACAGCCTACATTCTTCAATCACATTAAAACCAATTCATTTTGAAGAAACATACATTATAGCAGAACTGACTATATTGTAAAAGACACATCCTGTTAACAGTCATCGTGGATAGACATATTTCAACAACTAAACAAAGAGTGAATGCAGGCCCAAATTACTGCAGATGCTGGAATCTGAACTGAAAATAAAAAATGTTGGGGATCGCAGTGGGTCAGGCAGCATCTGTGGAGAGAAAGCAAGCTAAGGTTTCAAACCTAGATGACTCTTTGTGACTTTTCATCAGAGTCACCTAGACTCAAAACATAAGCTTGCTGTCTCTCCAAAGAAAGGATGCATATTAGCAACGAAGAACCAGACACTCATGCCTAAAACAATGGAATAAACCTTAACAGGACATTTAGCAATTAACAAAGCCATCTGAACCATTGGGAGCCATTAAGTGGGATCTCCTGACTGGCTAAAGCTATAGAAAGATCCAGAATCTCTAAATCTCCACAAGTAATAAAGAATGCATATTCCTACAGGCCGAGTATGATGTTGTAATGTCACAATATACCGCCGAGCTATTACTTCATTCTGGGTCTAAATTTTATGAACAAGGAGATAGAACTAGTAAAATGTTGGCCCATCAGTTGCACCAAATCTCTTCATCTCAATTAATCCCACAAATTAAGGCTGATTCCGGTGTCACATCTGACCAATTAGAAATCAACAAGACTTTTGAGGAATTTTACATTGCACGTTATTCATCTGCTACAGTAGATTTTTAGACCTTTTTTTGATAAGATTAATGTTCCTACTATTGATCAAAATGTGGTAAAGTTGTTGGAACCACCAATCATGGGCGGCACGGTGGCACAGTGGTTAGCACTGATGCCTCACAGCGCCAGAGACATTCTCCCCGTGTCTGCGTGGTTTTCCTCTGGGTGCTCTGGTTTCCTCCCACAGTCCAAAAATATGCAGGTTAGGTGAATTGGCTATGCTAAATTGCCCGTAGTGTTAGGTGAAGGGGTAAATGTAGGGGAATAGGTCTGGGTGGGTTGCTGTTTGGAGGGTCGGTATAGACTTGTTGGGCCGAAGGGCATGTTTCCACACTGTAAGTAATCTAATCACAGCAATAGAACTTGAGGCTGCAGCTAGATCACTGCAAAATGGTAAAAGTCCTGGAGCCAATGGTTTTCCGGGCGAATTTTGAAAAACATTTTGGAAAAAGCTGGCTCCACGTTTGGTAGATGTGTTTGTTGAAGTGTTTAATTTTGGTTCTTTTCCTCAAACTTTAACTCAGGTATCAATTTCTTTGTTTTTAAAGAAAGGCAAATATCCCTTACTGTGTGGTTCATATAATCCTAGTAATCTGCTAAATGTTGACTTTAAATTATTGTCAAAACTATTGGCCCGACATTTGGAAACCATCCTTGGTATGACTACACATAGTTGGTTCACTAGTGTGTGAGAGATATGTGTTCTGGTACTCCCTTCAGTTAGATGGTAGTTCTTGTATTAGCTTCCTGGCTGCTAAAACACAGATAGATTGCCAACTTAGCCAAACAGCAAGGGATGCTGGGTACAATGGTCAAGTAAAGCATTGAAGTCAGAAACCCCAAAAACTAGACATAAATAGCAACTAGGTGTTAAAGAAATTAGCATACAGTTGGGTCTGATATGATGCAATAGTTCTGTTCTCGTGTGATCTCACATTATAAGAACATTTGTTTATCTTGGTGTACACGTGGCAGATACACTAGGTAATTTGTACTAGGACAAACTTTGAACTATTACTGGTACAAATTAAATGAGACTTCAAACGATGGTCTCTCCTTAATTTGTCTGTTGCTGCTAGAATTAATTCCATTAAATGAATATTTTTCCACGATTTCCTTATTTATTTCATTGCATACCAATTTTTCTCCTTTCCTTTTTCCGTAAAGTAGATAGTCTCATTCTTGAATTTATTTGGAAGAAAAAAATCTCCTAGGTTATAAAAACAGTTCTTACAGAGGTCTAAGATACTAGATGGAATGGCAATGCCGAATATTTTGTTTTATTACTGGGGAGCAAACATTAGAAATTTGAACTATTGGCTCCAATATGAGAACCTTGATGCTTTCCCAATTTGGTTGACTATTGAGGCAAATACCACCCATCCAGTAACATTAAAGGCTTTATTGCATTCACCGCTCCTTCCTTCGACCTCTATTTACATGAACAGTGTAATTGTTTTATCCTGTCTTAAAATTTGTTTTCAGTTTAGACACCACTTTGGTTTTCAATCATTTTCGACTAAGGTGCCATTGGCAGCAAATCATAATTATTCCCCATCTTTACTGGATAGTGCCTTTTCTGGTTGGGCGAAGTTGGGAATAAAAACTGTGAAAGATTCATATGTTGATGGTGTTTTTGCCCCAGGACCTGATCAGGTGAACCAGAGAACTCTGTGGGAAGCTAGAGAAGTGATTGCTGGGCCTCTTGCTGAGATATTTGTATCATCGATAGTCACAGGTGAAGTGCCGGAAGACTGGAGGTTAGCAAACGTGGTGTCAATGTTTAAGAAGGGCGGGAAAGACAAGCCAGGGAACTACAGACCGGTGAGCCTGACCTCAGTGGTGGGCAAGTTGTTGGAGGGAATCCTGAGGGACAAGATGTACATGTATTTGGAAAGGCAAGGACTGATTCAGGATAGTCAACATGGCTTTGTGCGTGGGAAATCATGTCTCACAAACTTGATTAAGATTTTTAAAGAAGTAACAAAGAGGATTGTTGAGGACAGAGCAGTAGATGTGATCTATATGGACTTCAGTCAGGCGTTCGACAAGTTTCCCTATGTTAGACTGATTAGCAAGGTTAGATCTCATGGAATACAGGGAGAACTAGCCATTTGGATACAGAACTGGCTCAAAGGTAGACGACAGAGGGTGGTGGTGGAGGGTTGTTTTTCAG